>NC_133656.1:57555807-58155807 GCF_009905375.1 Apium graveolens
ACCTTTCTCAATACATTATATTCCTTTTATGATCCTCTATCATATCCTTTAATTTAATCCTTTTTATCCTGTTATCTATACTCAATTCTCCGTATCTTGTGGATTTCGGGAAAACAAAGTGTTCGGAATTGGATTCTGACGATATTTACTACACTTATATACTTCATAGAGTACTAATAATATCCCAGAATATCCAACAGAGCCCATACATAGTGTGGCGTGAAAAGTTTTCTCATTCAGTAAAACACTATTCAAAAGGGGTTACAAAAAGTTGAAAAATTTTGGGGTATTACACAACTGAAGCCGGAAGTTAACTATTGAAGCACTAAGGTACTTTTTGATAGTGGGTCTGTATAAAAGATCTGTTTGTGGTTCCTTACTTAAGGGTCTCAGGCCCGATGAGGCACGTTTGGCTCTTGAGGAAGTGCTGAACTTGGGGGCAGCGGCCTTGGCTCATAAGATAACCCGTTTAGGCTTCTATGGCCGAATGATGGCTGATGCCAAAGAATATGTGAAGAAGGTGATCGCTATCAGAAGCATGCACCAGTTGTTAGACAACCCCGAGATGCTGACCTCTATCAACTCGCTATTCCCTTTGCTATGTGGGGGATGGATATTCTAGGGCCTTTCCCTATGGCCAGGCAACAAAGGAAGTTTCTGATTGTAGCCATTGATTATTTCACCAAGTGGATTGAAGCCAAGCCCTTGGCCAAATCACAACTAAGCGGTTGCACAATTCCTGTGGAAAACATATGTGCCGATAGGGAATTCCCCGTACCTCGTCACTGACAATGGAAACATTCAACAATGAGGAATTCAAGAAGTATTGTGAAGAAAATGAAATTGAGTTACGGTTCCCTGGGCTCACCCGCAAGCCAATGGCAAGCGGAGGTAGCAAATCGGATAATACTGGATGGACTAAAGAAGAGGATCGAGAAGTCAAGAATAATTGGGGGATGAAATACTTCCAAATTATATGGGCCTACAGGACTACCTATAGAGTCACGACAGGAGCAACTCCCTTCATGTTGGCATATGGGGGCAGAAGCATTGTCTCCAGTAGAGATATCACATCCATCTCCAAGGATTCAAGCTTTCAATGCAGAAGAGAAAATGAAGAAGGGCAGAGGTTAGCCCTGGATTTAATCGATGAAGTGCGAGATAAGGCACATGCAAGATAGTAGAATATAGAAAAAGGATTCATTCTACTACAACCTAAGGGTTAAAGATAGGTTTTTCAAACAAGGACCTAGTCTTGAGAAAGATAGAAGCTTCTAGTGTCGGACAAAAAGGAAGCTTGCCCCGAATTGGAAGGGCCAGTACAAGTCAAGAGCGTTCAGGGTAGAGGAACCTACAAACTGGAAAAATATGGATGGTTTTGAAGTCCCGAGAGACCTGGCATGCACAAACCTGAAGGTTTATATGTGTAAGATAGTCGAAGTACGATTCTTGCTGGTCATTATGACAAGCAGGTTTAAAGCACCTTGAGCTTTGCTTGCGCAGGACTTTAGATTCTATTAGAGTTTACATTGTCAAGTTATTATTGATTAGGGTCGAACCCATGCTATGTAGGTTTTGGAAAACCAGACTTCGTATTAAAGAGTTGAAATTATTTCAATCTAAGTATGCTTAAAGTTTAAGTGCATATTAAGTATGTAAAGAAGAAAGAGGCAAATAAGGAAAACAGCATATCTAATATAGCCCCGAAGGGTAAACAACTTCTGACAAACTAAATTCATATATTATCTCGAAAAAAAGATATACAAAAAAAACTTAGGCCTCGGAAGGCTGAGATTCTTCGGAACCACTATCCGAGGTCTCCTCGGACGTCCAGTGGTCCCTTCAGAAGTCCCTGCAGAGGTTCCGTCAGACTGCCTTCAGATGCTTTGGAGGATGCGGGAGAACACTGGATTTGAGGCGCAGCCCTTGGAGGCTCTCGACCCTGATCTTCTTCGCAGCAGGCACAGGATCTTCTTCGGATTGAAGCCTCCTCCTCCCCAGAACTGAACTCCAGTTCTTTCTCTTGTGGCTGGCTCCTGAAGGGCCGTCTTGATCATATCAGCTAGCTTGTTAGTAACACCCCCAAGCTCCGGAACTCGCACAGGGCAAGGGGAAGGAGGACTGCTCTAGGACTTCCAGAAATTCATCTTGGATGGCCTCCACAGCAGCATCCCAGCCTCCTTATAGCTACTGGGTGTAGGAGGGATCTCGTGCTCCACCATCAAGTCCTTGAAACTCTGGGTGTCCACCAGCCATCAAAGGCTTTATCCTTCTGCGCCTTCAGAATAACATTTTCGGCCCGGGCTGTTTCCAGGTCAGAAGTGGAAGAGGCAGTTGAGCTTCAAGGGCCTCTATTATCTGGTTGGCCTCTCCAACTCTTGTTAGCATCTTCCAGGCCAACCTTCCAAGCCTTAGCTTGGTGAATTGCCCCTTTGGAAATGGGGCGTTAGCCTGCAAGAGAAGCAGCAAAAGTATGAGAAAGAAACATGAAAAGGAAGTATGAAGGGCATAGGTTAAAGGACGTACCACGCCAAAGCCTGGGCTCCGAAAAGCTCATCCCCTCTAAGTCCTTTGAAGGACAAAATCTGATAGTCCACCGGGAGATGGAATGCTTAGACCATTCCTTGGACAGCGCCGTGCTGCCCCAATTGAATCCTTGCCCCAGATCCCCCAAGCAGGTTGAAAATAGGCCCCTGGCCTCTGCTTGGTGCGAAAACTTGGCTGGGGCCTTCCTCGCTTGGCTCCGTTGCTTGGAGGAGGAACTCAGGAAGCGGTCACCAAGGCGAGGGTCTTATAAAGACCTTTCCAGCCCTCTTCATCCTGGTTGTCTCCAGGTCCTTAGGCTTGGTAGCCTCCTCAATCTTCAGCCACTGCAACAACGAAGTAAGTTGAAAAATCAATAGAATAGAAAATGAAGGAAGTAAAAAGGAGGTAAGGAAGGGAACTTACTTTTCTTATGGACGGGCGAGAGGCCGGTTCTACCAGGACCGTCTCCCGGATAAGTCCCAAGAATAGGAAGTCCCATTGTCTTGCGTAAGGAGGTTGAAAGCTCTAGCTCCTCCTCAGTCAAGTTATATCATTGGGCTCCCATCCACGGCCAGCCCAAAGGACGACCGAAACGGGTGCCCCAATCTCCGCCTTCCCAAACAATGAACAAAAAATCTTTCTTCCACCCCAAGTTGTTGTCGGGGATGGACTTCCCATTCACAATATGGGGAATAGTGGAGCGCTGTTTAGAGAAAACCCAACCCGGACTTTTATCAGGGCTGTTTTTGAACTGGAAAATTTTCCTGAAACGGGATCGGAAGTAGGGACCTCGTGCTTGGCACATTGTGACAGGTAGCACAGAATAGCCTCCAAGAATTGGCGGGGAGTTGGCAAGGGCTGATCCCACATCAGCCAGTAACAAGGAATGAATGGATGAAAAGGGAGTCTGATACCTGCCCTTAGAGTATCCCTATAGACGCATAGCGCGTCCTTTTTCCACTGGCAGGCCCTGTCGGCCGGACCTGCAAGAACCAGCTTAAAAGGTTCCTTGATTTTGAAGCAGCTGCTCAACTTTCCAGCTCCTTGGGATCCCGTAAAGCACTAATATGATCGTGCGCGTCCAGATGCGCATCAGACGGGTACTCGTCCCCTCGAGTGTGATCATGTCGATTAAGAAGTGTACCTCGATCGGATATGGAACTCATTGGACTTTCTAGCCACGTTCATCTTGGCCAGCGAGTCATTTTCTTGTCAGCCCATCTGCAAAAAGGACACATACAGGATATCTTAAAAAGGGCACACAATAAAAAAAAGAAGAAGGAAAAAGGAGGGATTTTACCTGAAGATGCGCTCCTAAAAAAAGGGCTTTGAGCTCCGACTTGCTGTTATTGCTCTGAGAATCTTAGCAGGAGGAGAAAGAAGAAAAACTTAGAAATGAGAAAGTGAGGAGTAGTAGCCTCTCCTCATTCCTTATATAAGAGGAAAAGGGAAGTTGAAAGGACAAAAGCCCATTAAGGACAAAGGCCCAAAGAAAAAGGCCCAGAAAAGGAATATTCCAGAATATTCCTAGGAATTCTAGAGGATTCTAAACAGGGTATATTAAGCCCAGATCAATATTAAGCCCAGATCAATAAAGCGGCCCAGTAATATTTGAAAAAGCCCAATAAAGAAGGCCAGGCCCAATCCAATTAGGATTTGGAAAATTCAATTATAGCCCTAAAAGATGTAAGGCCAATGGAGAAGGCTAGAAAAAAGACCAGAATCCAGGTCGAGATCCAGGTCGTGAATCCTGACCGAAATCTTTCGAGCAGACACCCAAAAATAACGGGTAAAAAAGACCAGAATCCAGGTCGAGATCTAGGTCGTGAATCCTGCCCGAAATCTTTTGAGCAGACACCCGAAAATAATGGGTAAAAAAGACCAGAATCCAGGTCGAAATCCAGGTCGTGAATCCTGCCCGAAATCTTTCGAGCGACACCCGAAAATAGCTGGAATAACAGGACTGAATTGAGGTCGAAACTTCGACCAGGAATGAGGTCGAATAAACCAAGCATCTTTCAAGAATGAGGATTAAAGATCCAGGTCGAAAGTTCGACTAGGATCCTGGTCGAATTCCAGGTCGTGGATCCTAGTCGAAATCCTTCGACCAGGAAGCAAGAGAATCAAAGAATTTTCGAACAGGATTCAGGTCGAAATGTCGACTAGAATCCTGGTCGAAATCCTAGTCGATAGGCTCAAGACCAGGAGCTAAAAAAAGTGGAGGAGTTTTCGACCTAGATCCAGGTCGAAAGTTCTACTAGGATCCTGGTCGAATTCCAGGTCGTGGATCCTAGTCGAATTCCTTCGACCAGGATGGCAAGGCTGACCCCTATTTCGACTAGGATCCAGGTCGAAATTTCGACTTGGATCCTGGTCGAAAAAGGGCTGAAATCTGAAAAATCAAGAAATTAAGGATAAATCCCAGAAAATTAGGGAAAAATCCAGGAAATTAAGGATAAATCCCAGAAAATTAGGGAAAAATCCAGAAATTAAGGGAAAAACCCAGAAAATTAGGGAAAAATCCCAGAAAATTAGGGAAAAATCCAGAAATTAAGGGAAAAACCCAAAAAATTAGGGAAAAATCCCAGAAAATTAGGGAAAATCCAGAAATTAAGGGAAAATCCTGGAAATAAGGGAAAAATTCCTGGAAATTAAGATAATTCCTGAATAAAAGGAAAATTCATTGTAAATGTGTAGGTCGCTCCACACTTTACGCAAAACGAAACCCTGAAAGGGAATGAATAGACTTAACTTCTGCGAAACCTAATCAATGTTTCCCAAAAGTTGGGGGCAAATGATAGGGATAAATAAATTATGATGTATAATTAAATACTGCATTAATTGTACAAGGTGTGGACTGCTAGGCCCAATAAGAAGATGTATGACATTCAGACCAGAAAGGTTAACATACTGATCAGGACTGATGGACCAGATCAGGCCTGATGGAACAAAGAAGGCCCAAAAAACCCTGATTATTAATTAATTTCGTAATTAATTAATAAGGGAAAAATCAGCTATTGAGAAGAGTCCCGATAAGGATATAGACCCTTACAGATTAGCTTCAAGGGGACCTAAAAGGATAAGGAATCAGTTTCCTACTATCTAGGACTCCAAAGTCCTTTCTAATATGAGACTTGCCCACCAAGTCTCCTATACCAAGTCCAATTCAAGGACTCCCAACATCTATAAAAGGGGCCTCACCCACAGATCAGAACTACATTTTTTGGCTTGATTCTCTAATTTATAGAGATACGTAGGCATCTCATAAAGGCAGAATTAAGCTACGAAACACGAGAGCAGCCATTAAAGGCCTTGAGCTCCCGAATCTTAGTAATAAATACAGCAAATAATAACCTTAGTATTTTATCCATAACAGAAGGTATATCATCTCCAAACCCTAGCTTTACTTTGTATATTAGGATGATTTTGGTTGTTATGGTAATAGAGTAGCTTAATGCTTGTTGGTTTAGAGTTTGGGTTGGAATGGTGGTGAATTGAATGTTGAAATCTTATAGTTTGGTTAAAGGACTTAAGTATAGTTTAAATTCAAGTTTAAGAATAAGTATAATTGTTAATATTGCGTTGATTGGGGCTGTTATGATGTATTGTGGATGGATGTTGGTTGTATGAATGAATTGGGATTGATTGGTGATTGAATTGGAATGGTATAAAATTGGGAAATCGCGTAAACATAGCTGTCGTAATGTCCGATTTACTTTAGACTGCTTTTGTTCATAACATTAGGACCCGAGAACTCCCTGCTAGGTTTTGACCATTGCCATTTTTAGATAGTTCATGTTATAAGCTTCGTTTTGATATGTGGTTCGTTTGATTCCGATGTACGGTTTAGGAGAAACGGCCGTTTTAAGTAACGACGTTTCGTGAACGAACCATTACCCCTCGCCTTACTTTGAAACATATGTTAATGACCTAAAAGGGCTAATTGGAGTATGAAACATTTATGTAGAGTGTGTTAGGCAGTTGATAAGACACTCGCGATAGAATCTCCTTAAAACTCGTAATGGTTAAATTATTAAAAAATAGTGGAGCCGAGGGTACTCGAGTGACTTAAGAGAATCAGTAAGCGCAAAGCGAGCGTTAGAGTCTAATTTGGTTAAAGTATAGATTTATAAGTGACTTTGGTTTAATTCCAACTCACATGTTGTTTATAGGTTACCAGACTCGTCTCGAGCCATTTGTAACCCCCAGTCGCTCAGGCAAGTTTTCTACCCGTATAACTGTTGTTGTGATGTATATGTGTATATGCATGATCTTGCGATAAATGCATATTTGTTATTAGCAAATTCTTGCGATATATTGTAGCATGTGATATGGTATATATGCATGCATGTTTCATATTCTTGATTTATATATCTGTTGGTTCAATGCTTATAGTTGCATAATACCTATGCTAGAGATAAGCGGTATTTGAGTTTATCCTTAGTATAGGGGATCAAAAGGTGAACAAATTTCTAAACCAGGAGTCGATGTTCCCGAGTATATATATATATATATATATATATATATATATATATATATATGGATATAGTTTTCAAAACTATTGATCGAATAAGGTTTATTCGATAACTTTATATTAATTAATGAATATTATTTGAATATTCATTCGAGGACTTATGACTCTGTTTTTTATATTTAATGATTATTAATTGAATAATCATTTGAGGATATATGACTCACTTTATTTTATTTAATGAATATTATTTATAATATTCATTCGAGGTATTATGACTCCACTTATTATTTAATAATATTCTTTATTTTATTAAAGAATAATGTTTCGATAATCAAACTTATTTTCGATTATTCAAATAAAGATAGTACTTTCGTATAAGTATATCTTGGGTTATTTAATATCCATTTCAAGTATGAGTTTTAAAACTTCTACTTTGAATATTTTAATAAGGATTATCTTTATGAGAATATTATTTAAATAATAATATTCAGATATTTCTAATATATCGGGACTGATTTATTTTAATAAATCAGCAGTACTCCAAACATTCTTAAAAATGTTTTCGAGTCTTCAAAATGATTTTTAAAGTTAGAGTGGACCCCAAAACTCATTTTTATATTTAAGATCTTCCTTTCAAAGGGGATTTAAATACTCGCTCAAAACCTGGGGGATCCAGCTCTGTGGTGTATTTTACATTCGCAACGTGGTTGCTGTTTTGAGAAAACAAATGAATTGATTACTTACCCAACATTCGGGAAGTAAGCCCATCTAATTGAGTCGGCATAAGCGACAATCCAGGGTACGGTCTATCAAAGTGTAAGTGGTTGGGTGGCAGTCCATCAACGCGTAAGAGGCCGGGTGGCGGTCCAGCACAAGGTCCTAATGAGGCCAGGGTGATGACCGGTGGGGGATTCATCCATCTACTAGTAGAAAAGTTTACTTATTGGTATCTTTGCCTGATCAGCAAGATATCGGGTTTATGCCAAAATTCTTTTCCTTTCCAAAATTCATTGGATGTTACAAACTCTGTTCATACTTTACATAACAGAGGTTTCAGGAAATGTTTAAGAGATATATATGTGGATATATATCGGGACTAAATAAAGTATCTCGTAACTTTATTTCATTCAATAATATTTCAAAGATTGAATCTATTAAAGTCTTAACTTGTGGTCTCATCTATGGGATGACCTTTTTAAACCTTTAATGCTTTGAACAGTGGTAGTTCAAGTAGCCTTATAAATGATATAAGTATAGTGAAGTAATTAGTAACTTCATCCCTTGTTTTTGCTTATATCCAGTAAGTAATTATGTTTCACCTGATAAAGGTTTCCAGCAAGTTATCCATTTAGATGTTTGTGTTATTGTTTACACTATATATTATCTTGCGAGTTGTAATGCTCACTCTTGCTTTATTTCTTCATCACACAACAACAGTTAGGAAGGATGGCCAGACTCAAGCAGACCAAGCGCAAGAGCGTGGGAAGCGCCCCGCGCCTTCCCATTGAGATCATAGCTGTTATAGCTGCAGAGGTAGATCTATCTGTAGATCAGACCATCTACTTTTGAGAATCAATTATGTATAATTATAACTTGTGGCAGATAATGGAAATTAATTGTAAACTTATTAAGTAATCATTTTGGGTTGTAATAACTTTTAAATTGTGGATTCAAAGACTTGTACTTATTTCAATTTCATCTATGAGACTATAACGGGTTGTGGTGTGTATTAGTGTGGGGTCACAGCAGAAGGTTAATTATTATTAATTAAGTGAAGTGATATTGTGGAAAGAAAGACCGTGACGACCCGGATCCCCGACCCCGGATCTGGGGGTGTTACAGAAATGGTATCAGAGCTAAGCGTTATAAACCTCAGAGATGATGCGACGATATAATAATAAACTCACAAAGATAATAAGAACTCTTTCCAAGTTTATGGTCGGACTACTTAAAGTAGCGCCGACAGTTAAAACCCTTACGGGAACCCTTATAAGTATCATAATAGTAATTTAGCTCGTTTAATGTGTAGGCACATGAGATAGAGGACCCTGAGATGTTCGAGCATGAGCATGATGAGGTACTGCTAGATATCGAGGATCAGGAGGAGCCTGAGATGGAGGAGGATGAGGAGGACCCCTCAGAGGAGTCAGAGACAGAGGTTGTTGCGATTTCAGATGAGGAGGACCCGGATGAGGTCCCAGTGGCTGAGGAGCATGTCGGAGCTATTGTAGTGTACACTGGTACCCCTTTACCCACACTCCCGGTGGTCAGAGCTCCTACCCCTCCACCACTATCTTGGATCCCCTATGATGACAGCTCAGAGACCCATACTTCCGAGCCTAGGCAGACCGAAAAGGCACCCCCAGCGGCTCCGGATTCACCACCTCTCGACCCTGCCCATAGGCAGTCTTTGTTAGCCCACGGCTATGTTCAGGATGTACTGAGGACCCGATTGGCTGTTGCTGAGGCCCGGCTGGATGAGGCCAGGAGGGAGTTGGATGCGGAGAGGGCGGGTAGGCGTACCCGAGCTTATGAAACTAGGGCTGCTATACCCCGATCCTTGAGGAGGGAGCTGACGGGGATAGAGCTCACGTCCCGAGCGAGACTCAGATCGCTCCAGGGGGACAGGTATGGTAGGATCTCCAGGCGGCAGGCCGACTATATCTTCCGTCGTGCGATGGAAAGGGTATGGGAGCTGACCCACTCCGGTGTATGATTCAGGACTGACGATGGGATAGTCTAGTTGTCTAGTTAGTCGAGGCCTTAGTAAGAGCCAATTTTCCGGGATAGTTGACTTGTATATAGCATCCCTTTTTCTGACTAGACAGATAGACTTTTGTGTATCACTTTTGGGACAGATGACTGTAGCACTGTTGTACTTTTGACCAGATCAAACTATGTATTTTCTCGCATTATGTATATATTTGTTTCCTTTCAGTTCAGTTCCTTAGCGACGAGATCACCGTTTTTATCATTATTATTACTGCACTTCTTATTAGAACTGTCATAAAACATTAGAATTGCGAGATACATTCTCCCCATTATAGAGCTGTGCAAGGCACAATGTTGTGTATGATTGTGACCTAACGTTGAATTTCCGAATAATTTTTTTTATTATCAGTAGCATGCCGCCAAGAAAGATTGGAACTAGGGCGAACCCTGGATCTGAGGACCAGGGAAGCCATAACCAGGACGATAGGAACCAGGAACACAGTGAAGAGGAAGATGAGGATTATGTTGAACAGGATGACTCCCTGTATGAAGAGGAAGAGGAAACATATGATGTTGAGGGATTTGAGATAGAGGCTGAGGAAGGAGAAACTGAGGTTGAGCAACCAATACCAAACCCAAGCATGGATCCCATGGGCCAGTTCATGCAACTACTAAGGCAGAACTTGGAACGTCAACCCAACCCACCCCCTCAAAGAAATAACAATGTTGTGGCAAACTCTTTCAGGGCTTTTAAGTCCCTTAAGCCCCCTGAGTTCCATGGATCAGCCGACCCAGTTGAGGCAAGGGCATGATTAAAGGAAATGGAGAAATCCTTTGAGATTCTGAGTATCGATGAGGCACAGAAGACTGTATTTGCTACCTACCTTCTGAAAGGAGAGGCTAACTACTGGTGGGAGGCCAAGAAAAACATGGAGACAGATGATATTATAACCTGGGAAAGATTCAATCAGTTGTTTCTGGGAAAATATTTCCCGAGGTTTATGGAAAACCAGATGGAGCTCAAGTTCTTGGAGCTAAAGCAAAATAACTTATCTATAGCAGAGTACGAAGCGAAATTTACTGAATTATCAAGGTTTGTGCCGGAATTTGTAAGTACCGAGGAAAAGAAAGCTAGGAGGTTTCAGCAGGGACTGAAACCGTGGATTCAGAATAGGGTGGCAATCCTTGAGCTTACTGATTATGCCACTCTGGTGCAAAAGGCAACAATTGTAGAAGCCGGAAGTGAACAGATGCAGAAGGAAAGAGAGAAGAAGGGAATAAAGAGGAAAAGTATGAGCATGGGTGGAGGTTCCACAGGAAGGAACTTCCCAACTAGAGTTAATAGGGGAGCAGTGTCCCTACCGGGAAAGGACATTGGGTTTAAGCGGCCAATGAGTGTAAATGTGAGCCAGAGCGGCCAGAAGTCCAGAATGTCCTATTCCAACCAGTCTCGACCCCCATTGCCAGCCTGTAACACTTGTGGAAGGATGCATTCTGGGGAGTGTAAAGGAAAGCCGGTAATCTGCTTCAAGTGTGGTCGAGAGGGTCACTATTCGGACAAGTGCACTTCGCCAACCCCCATTACCCGCCCAACCACCACTTGTCATCAGTATGGACGCCCGGTTTATTGGAAGAGGGAATGCCCAATGAACAAACCAGCAGCTTCGGGAGCAAGCAGGGTTGCTTCTAATAAGCCACCTACTGCAAGGACTTTCAACATAACAGTCCAAGATGCTATGAAAGATTCAGATGTGATATCAGGTACCCTTTCTCTAAATTCAGTCAGTGTAAACGTTTTATTTGATTCAGGAGCAACTAAATCTTTTATATCAAGGGACTTTGCGCGTAAATTAAGACTTAAAGCTGAACCCTTGATAGAGCCCTTACAAGTAGAAATAGCCAACCATGAAGTTATTCTTGTTAATCTGATTCACCCCGCCTGTGAGTTAGGCATAGGGGAACAATCTTTCAGTGTTGATTTGATTCCTTTTAAGTTAGGGGAATTTGATATAATTTTGGGAATGGACTGGCTATCTAGCAATGATGCTCAGATAGGCTGTAAGGGGAAGAAAGTTAAGTTGAATATTCCAGGAAAGAAAGAAGTCATATTTAGAGGAAAGAGGCAGACGCAGAAATTTTTGACCATGGCCCAGGCCAGAAGGATGCTACGAAAAGGAAACGAGGCTTACCTAGCCTATGTGGTAGACACGCAAAAGGAGGTGCCCAACTTACCAGATATTCCAGTAGTCAACGAATTTGAAGATGTATTCCCACAAGATCTTCCGGGATTACCACCCGATAGAGTGATTGAATTTACGATTGAGTTGGCCCCAGGGACGGCGCCAGTTTCAAAAGCACCTTACCGGTTAGCCCCGTTAGAAATGAAGGAATTAGCTATCCAATTGCAGGAACTCTTGGATAAGGGTATTATAAGACCCAGTGTGTCTCCGTGGGGAGCACCAGTTTTATTTGTTAAGAAGAAAGATGGGAGCATGAGGCTGTGCATCGACTATCGAGAGTTGAACAAGCTAACCATAAAGAACAGGTACCCGTTACCTAGAATAGATGATCTGTTCGACCAGCTAAAGGATGCTGTTTATTTTTCCAAGATTGACCTGAGAACTGGATATCACCAACTAAAGATTAAACCCGAAGATATTCCCAAGACAGCATTCCGTACCAGGTATGGGCATTATGAGTTTTTGGTAATGTCCTTTGGATTAACCAACGCCCCAGCGGCTTTCATGGATTTAATGAACAGAGTATTTAAGAAGTACTTGGACAAGTGTGTGATAGTTTTTATCGATGATATTTTAATCTACTCAAGGACTGAGGCAGAATATGCAGAGCATTTGAGGATAGCTCTAGGAATACTCAGAGAGGAACAGTTATATGCCAAATTCTCGAAGTGTGAATTCTGGCGGAATGAAGTACAGTTTTTAGGACATGTGATCAATAAAGAAGGAGTATTGGTCGACCCCTCCAAGATAGAGGCGGTCTCAAATTGGGAAAGGCTAACCACACCCACAGAGGTAAGGAGTTTCATAGGATTGGCCGGCTACTATCGTAGATTTGTGCAGGACTTTGCGAAGATCGCAGCCCCTTTGACACGACTTACTCGTAAGATAGAGAAGTTTGAATGGACGGAAAAATGTGAGAACAGTTTTCAGGAACTAAAGAAAAGGTTGGTAACGGCCCCGGTGTTGGCATTTCCAGACAGAAAAGGAGATTTTGTGATATATAGTGACGCGTCGCACAAAGGATTAGGGTGTGTGCTTATGCAGCACGGTAAAGTGATTGCGTATGCGTTAAGAAAACTGAAGGAATACGAGATTAGATATCCTACTCATGACCTTGAGCTCGCGGCAATAGTTTTTGCCTTAAAAATTTGGAGGCACTACTTGTATGGAGAGAAGTGCGAGATTTTCACAGACCATAAGAGCCTCAAGTACAATATTTACGCAGAAAGAGCTCAACATGCGCCAGAGGAGATGGTTAGAACTAATCAAGGACTATGATTGTGAGATTCTCTATCATCTGGGGAAAGCCAATGTGGTGGCTAACGCCCTCAGTAGGAAGGAAAGGCTCAGAATGTTAATGACTTTGGAGGAATTAATCAGGGATTTTGAAAGAATGGAAATAGAAGTAAAGGTAATCGGAACCGGAACTGAAAAGTTGTTTGAGATATCAATGCAGCCAGAATTATTAGAAAAGATTAGGTTGTGCCAAGAAAGAATGATGAATAAGGGCAGAGAGTCAATGACTGGAGAAGAGATCCATACTGAGAGAGAAAATAAGGGGATAATGAGGTATTCCTACAGGATTTGGGTTCCGAATGTTCAAGAACTTAAAGACGAGATTTTGGATGAAAGTCATAGTTCAAGGTATTCCATTCACCCGGGAAGCACCAAGATGTATAGGGATTTGAAGGAATATTACTGGTGGCCCAACATGAAGAGGGACGTAGCAGAATGGGTAAGCAAATGTTTGACTTGCCAAAGAGTAAAGGCAGAGCACCAGAGACCCAGTGGACTTTTACGACCCCTGGAGATTCCCGAGTGGAAATGGGAACAGATAGCGATGGATTTTGTTGTAGGCTTGCCAAGGACGAAAGCCAATCATGACGTCATATGGGTAATTATAGACCGACTGACAAAGTCAGCTCATTTCATTCCTATCAATGAGAGATACACAATCGATAGACTGGTGGACATTTACCTTAAGGAAATAGTGACGCGACATGGAGTCCCAGCGTCCATTGTCTCAGACCGAGACCCCGGATTCAACTCCAGATTTTGGAAGAGCTTTCAAGAATGTGCGGGGACCAAGTTAAATATGAGTACCGCGTACCATCCCCAGACGGATGGGCAGAGTGAAAGGACCATCTAGACACAAGAGGATATGTTGAGAGTCTGTGCAATAGACTTTAAAGGAAGTTGGGATGATCACTTGCCGTTGATCGAGTTTTCTTATAACAATAGCTTTCATGCTAGCATCGGAATGCCGCCTTATGAGGCCCTGTACGGAAGAAGGTGTAGATCTCCCTTATTCTGGGATGAAGTAGGGGAGCGGAAGATGCTCGGACCCGAAGTGGTCCAAAGGACCAAAGACATAGTGGATCTTATCAGACGGCGGCTTGTAGCAGCCCAAGACAGATAGAAGAAATATGCAGACCTAGCCCGAAAGGAAAAGGAGTATGAAGTAGGGGACTTAGTACTACTAAAAGTATCCCCTTGAAAGGGGTTAATGAGATTCGGAAAGAAAGAAAAACTAAGCCCAAGATACATTGGACCTTTTGAGATACTAAGACGTATTGGGAAGTTGGCTTACGAGCTAGCCTTACCCCCGAACCTACAACAAGTTCATAATATATTCCATGTGTCAATGCTAAGGAAGTATCATCGGGATGCCAGACACATAGTGGAGTACGAGCATGTGGATATGCAACCAGATCTGACTTACGTGGAGAAACCAGTAAAGATTATGGATAAGAAGGAGCAGGTGCTTCGGAACAAAGTGATCAAGCTAGTCAGAGTGCTATGGCAGAATCATAATGTGGAAGAATCAACTTGGGAACTAGAGAGCGCAATGCTAGAAAAGTACCCCCAATTGTTTTCTATTTGATTCCGGGCCGGAATCCTTTTAAGGAGGGGAGACTGTAATAACCCCAAAATTTTGAACTTTTTGTAACCCTTATGAATAGTGTTTTTGCTGATAATGCTGAATAAGAAAACTATTCATGCCACACTATATAGGGTTTCTTTTATGGATATTCTGAGATTTTATTAGTACTCTATATGGTATATAAGTGTATGTAAAGATCGTCAGAATCCAATTCCGAACACTTTGATTTTTCCCGGAAATCCACTAGATACGGAAAGAATTGAGTATAAGGTAACAGGATAAAAAGGATTTAAATTAAAGGATTATAAGAGAGGATCATAAAAGGAATATAATGTATTGAGAAAGGTTAAGGAAACCCAAGTAATAAGATCCAGGGTATGATCCCTCAAACGAGAAACGAGAACGAAAGTTAAGCAAACCGTATAACAGATCAGCGGTCACTAGGCAAACAATTAGGGAGTTAATCAAGGAGGTTAGGGATAATGAGGTCATCCAACCAATAAGAAGAGGGCAAGTAAGGGATGATGACATCATAAGCATGACATAAGCATGACATAAGGGGAAGGAGATGTGGTTGAATTAAAACCACACAAAGTTCAAGGTTAGAAAGGTAATTAACCAAAAACAAAACAAAAACAACCAAGCTAAGCTAAACAAATCAAAAACACAAAATCATTTCATTTCTCCCACATTGCTCTCGGCTTTTTCCCATTTCAAAGAGAAGAATTTTCAAAATTCAAGTTCCAAGCTTCCTAAATTGGTAAGATAATTCTCAAGTAATCCTTATGCATAGTTATGGCTATCCTATGAGTTTAAGCCTCCAAATCATTCACAATCTTCTCCAAGAAATCAATGAAGAAGATAATGAATAGTGATTTCAAGATTTTTAACTTGATTTTTCTTGTTTTTCCTTTAAGATCCAAGCATCCCTAAGACATATCAAGGCTTCTGAAGGCTTCCTAGCTACTCACATCACTTCAAGGAAGGTATATCATCTCCAAACCCTAGCTTTACTTTGTATATTAGGATGATTTTGGTTGTTATGGTAATAGAGTAGCATAATGCTTGTTGGTTTAGAGTTTGGGTTGGAATGGTGGTGAATTGAATGTTGAAATCTTATGGTTTGGTTAAAGGACTTAAGTATAGTTTAAATTCAAGTTTAAGAATAAGTATAATTGTTAATATTGAGTTGATTGGGGCTTTTATGATGTATTGTGGATGGATTTTGGTTGTATGAATGAATTGGGATTGATTGGTGATTGAATTGGAATGGTATAAAATTGGGAAATCGCGTAAACATAGCCGTCGTAATGTCCGATTTACTTTACACTGCTTTTGTTCATAACATTAGGACCCGAGAACTTCCTGCTAGCTTTTGACCATTGCCATGTTTATATAGTTCATGTTACGAGCTTCGTTTTGATATGTGGTTCGTTTGATTCCGATGTACGGTTTAGGAGAAACAGCCGTTTTAAGTAACGACGTTTCGCGAACGAACCATTACCCCTCGCCTTACTTTGAAACATATGTTAATGACCTAAAATGGTTAATTGGAGTATGAAACATTTATGTAGAGTGTGTTAGGCAGTTGGTAAGACACTCACGAAAGAATCGCCTTAAAACTCATAATGGTTAAATTATTAAAAATGGTGGAGCCGAGGGTACTCGAGTGACTTAAGAGAATTAGTAAGCGCAAAGCGAGCGTTAGAGTCTAATTTGGTTAAAGTATAGATTTACAAGTGACTTTGGTTTAATTCCAACTCACATGTTGTTTATAGGTTACCAGACTCGTCCCAAGCCATTTGTAACCCCCAGTCGCTCAGGCAAGTTTTCTACCCCTATAACTGTTGTTGTGATGTATATATGTATATGCATGATCTTGCGATAAATGCATATTTGTTATTAGCAAATTCTTGCGATATATTGTAGCATGTGATATGGTATATATGCATGCCTATTTCATATTCTTGATTTACATATCTGTTGGTTCAATGCTTATAGTTGCATAATAATTATGCTAGAGATAAGCGGTATTTGAGTTTACCCTTAGTATAGGGGATCAAAAGGTGAACATATTTCTAAACCGAGAGTCGATGTTCCCGGGTATATATATATATATATATATATATATTTATATATATATGGATATAGTTTTCAAAACTATTGATCGAATAAGGTTTATTCGATAACTTTATATTAATTAATGAATATTATTTGAATATTCATTCGAGGACTTATGACTCTGTTTATTATATTTAATGATTATTAATTGAATATTCATTTGAGGATGTATGACTCACTTTATTTTATTTAATGAATATTATTTATAATATTCATTCGAGGTATTATGACTCCACTTATTATTTAATAATATTCTTTATTTTATTAAAGAATAATGTTTCGATAATCAAACTTATTTTCGATTATTCAAATAAAGATAGTACTTTCGTATAAGTATATCTTTGGTTATTTAATATCCATTTCAAGTATGAGTTTTAAAACTTCTACTTCGAATATTTTAATAAGGATTATCTTTATGAGAATATTATTTAAATAATAATATTCAGATATTTCTAATATATCGGGACTGATTTATTTTAATAAATCAGCAGTACTCCAAACATTCTTAAAAATGTTTTCGAGTTTTCAAAATGATTTTTAAAGTTAGAGTGGACCCCAAAATTCATTTTTATATTTAAGATCTTCCTTTCAAAGGGGATTTAAATACTCGCTCAAAACCTGGGGGATCCAGCTATGTGGTGTATTTTACATTCGCAACGTGGTTGCTGTTTTGAGAAAACAAATGAATTGATTACTTACCCAATGTTCAGGGAGTAAGCCCATCTAGTTGAGTCGGCATAAGCGACAGGCCGGGGTACGGTCTATCAAAGTGTAAGTGGCTGGGTGGCAGTCCATCAACGCGTAAGAGGCCGGGTGGCGGTCCAGCACAAGGTCCTAATGAGGCCAGGGTGATGACCGGTGGGGGATTCATCCATCTACTAGTAGAAAAGGTTACTTATTGGTATCTTTGCCTGATCAGCAAGATATCGGGTTTATGCCAAAATTCTTTTCCTTTCCAAAATTCATTGGATGTTACAAACTCTGTTCATACTTTACATGAAGATTTGAAGATCAAGGGTAATCCCACACGGAGGCCATCCAAGGAAGCAATACAAGAAAGAAGACATGTAATAGTTAGCCTGTATTTATTTTTCACCTTAGATTGACCTAGATCTTTGTCATTAGTTTGATGAATATCACATAGGATAAAGCCATAACCAACCACGTTTATTTATTGCACTTTACATATATATGAGCATATGATTAATGTATGTGTAGAGTAGTTTATAAAGATGCATGTTTAATTAGATTAAGGATGTATGTATTAGATACGACACCCATGACATGCTTTCTAAACAAGATAAAATCTGTAACGACTCAAGATTTTAAAATGAACAAATGATTATGAGATTCTCGTGTTTATGAAACACGGAATAAAATACAAATTTTCTTTTTTCTGACATGGGTCAATTTTGTCAAAAGTGAGTTCTTTGAACTTGTAAGCTTGTGGGTTTTAAGCAAGACCGTTGTGACTCCCTCACTACCTGGAAATTAAATCATTGATGAATATTGATTTGAAGTATTTTATTCAAGGAAAAATTAGGAATCTCTTTATGATGGGATCATGATCGTTTTAAAATTAACAAAACCCTAAAGTTAATATTAAGTTGATCGGATGCCTTCCAATAAGTCTAATGCGTTAACTCTAGATCGATAAGGGGTGGGTTCTCCAAAGCGAAGTACTCCCATCTATCGTGGGAGATGTGTTGAAGTATACTGATACTTTTGACTATTGGGTTTGACTTAACTAAGTTACCACAATAGGATTGTGAACTTAGAGGCATAGAGTTTGGCGAGATTTATTAGATAAATATGAACAAATGTTGTTCCACCAAGCTATCCAAGAGTTATATAGTTGATTTAATTAACAAATGTTGTCTACCTAAATAATCATGTTTTAGGAGAAAAGCCAAAGCTGACCTAACGCATGGTGAAATATGGATCTTGGCTCACTAGAAAGGGTATAGAAGATATTCTTTCCAAATTAATAGTTAAGGCTATTGATTTGATAAAAATAGTGGGAGATATATATTGTGTATATATATATGAATAATCATTTGAACATAATTTAATGATGTTAGTCCCTTAACAATGTAATAAGAATTGCAGAAGGGGGTTGAATGGAATTCTTGAAATTTTTTCTTGAATAAAAATGTTCTAACTCAAATATATATATATATATATATATATATATACGTGTGAATTGATTAGCAGAATGCGGAATAGTTACTTGAAATGAATCAAAACATAAGTGATTAAAAACAAGAGTCTTTAAAAACTTTCTGGTGGATTTGAATGATTCCACCAGAGATATATAATATATATCGAGAGAACTCTGTGTGCAAAAAGCTCACAGCTGCTTATAAAATGATAACAACTAAGAATGAGAGAAATGCTAAGAATACAGCTTACAAATGTTTCTCTCTTTCTATCTGAGTTTCTTACTTCCTTAGTTACTATTCTATTTGTTGTTTCTTGGTTTATATATCACCAAGATTACAAAGCAATAAGACAAGATAATAAAACAAAAACTATCAAGTCTAACACAATGCTACTTCATTACTCTATTACAGCATCTTTGAATATCTTCATAATAGCATGGAAATGGTAATGCTTCTTTATTCTCGAAAACCTAGTTGAATAGGCTACCACATTCTATTTGCATACACTCGACGCATGTGACTGTGTTGTCACTGTTAACAGATATTTGAATTCTTTATCCGTCGGGTTTATGATCATCCGTCGAGTTAATGATCATCCGTCGGGTTGTTGATCATCCGTCGAATTCATTGTTGTTTTATCCGTCGGGTAGCAATCAGGAACTTGACTTCATTTCATTTATACAGAATTACAAGACATCATCTATGTACAATTAATCAACCTATTCTGCATATCTAGTTACAGTCAAAATGACTTAGGAGCTACTACAGATTCTAAACAATGTGTATGCAGAAATGTGCTACAGACTTATTGTTACATAATCTACTCACTCGATGGATAATAAGTCATCATCCGTCGGGACCGAAATGAGTCATCCGTCGGGACTAAAATCCTTATCCGTCGAGTGCTACATTTTCACTAAGTAAAATCTACCAAGGTGTTTTGTTCATGAAATCATCAAGTACACAACAAATACACAACAATCTCCTCCAATTTATGTCTACTGGAATTGTAGCCATAAATTAAGAGATACTTGATGATAACAAAACACCCTAAAAATACAAATTTAAAAGAAAGTAAATAATACTGAAAAGTGCTTCAATTAACAAAATGTACAAAGTTTTGCTCACAGTCATTTTCAAGATGCTCCTCTAGCCTGAGCAGATTTATCTAGTTCCTTGAAGGTCTGGATCTCTTTCCAAGCTTTCTGTTGTTTTCTTCAATCTGATTTTGAAGCTACCTGTGGAATTCCAGTTCATCAGATTCTGAGAGATATAGCTTTTCTTTCATTTCCAAGAGAGTCTCATTGCTAGAGATGCTCAATTGGTCTTCTAATCTGAAAAATCTTCTCACTCCTTTGTCATCCATGAACTCCATCAGCTAGTAGGGCCTTAGATGCACTCTTCTCCCTGTGTAAGGGATGATTAGAGTCTTTGGGAGTGCATCCTTAGCTCTAATACTCCTTAGTTCTTCAATCTTCTTCAGTACCAATCTTCTTGCAGTAACATTGAACCCAAAGTTCTTCTTGAAAGATGAATAAACCTTAATCAGTACAACTTGGCTTTCTTGAAGGATCCTGTGAAGTGGCCACTGAATCTCCTTTCCTCCCTTGTACTTGAACACTAACCTTTCAGGTAGGTTTCTGTATGCATCAATTTCTCTCACTTCATCTAGTTCATCTAGATAGAGGTTTAGATCAGAAAATTCCTTGATGTCACACAAGTACATATAATCTCCTTTGTTGACTTTAGATTGAGCTTTGACTAGAGATTTGGATTTGAGAGGTGACAACTTCACTTTCTTCACTACTCTTGACTTTGTTCTCTTTGGCTTGTTAAGGATTGGCAGATTGAAGTCAGGAATTGGTATGTTTTCCCATTCGATTGGCTCATCCTTAGGCACAATAGGTTCACCATGAATGTTCCTGTAAGGATCCACTACCTTGATATCTTCAAATACCACAGAGGGTTTTGATGCTTAAGTTATAGTTGGAGTGGATTCCTTGGGAAACTGATTCTCGAATTCCTTATCAAAAATGTCCAGTTTCCTTTTGGTTCTTTTAGCCAATTCCTTGATTCTTGGAGATTTCTTCTATTGTTCAACTTGCTTCTTTGGATCTTGAGATTTAATGATTTCAGATGGCTGAGCAGGAATTTGTTATGATGAATTTACAGCATGAAGCTTGGCCAAGATGGCAATTTGCTATTTCTTTTGTTTAGCCTTTTTAGCATCTAGAGCAACTTGCTTCTTTTCTTACTTCAATCTGGCCTTTTCTTCTCTCTTTGCTTCAGCAAATTGAGGGTGTCCAGCCACTACACAAATTTCTTTCCCATTCCTGAAAACTTTAGCAATTCTCTTTTTCAAAGCTGAATCAGCTGGATCTTTGTAGAAAGCAATTGACCTTGATAGAAGCTTCTTTTCATCAGGCTTAGGTGTCTCATACACAGTATCCAAAGGGTTCTTCAATGATGATTTTGGATAGTTCACCCTTGGTTTCAAAAATATTTTAGCCTTTGGAGATTTGATGCAGGATAACTGTCCCCTTTCCAGATAGTTCATGCTCATCTCATTCACAGAAATTTGCTTGACTTGAGAGTGATGGATGGCTGACTTTACTGGCTCTTTGACAAGTCCAAACTTCTTTTGTATATCCTCATCAATCTTCTCCCAGTTGATTGGCTTCAACTGCTTCATTTCAGCTGCTCTAATGTTGGTTGCTACTGCATTTATCATATCTATACTGTCTGTAACTGGTGGCTTTGAGATAGTAATTGAAGGCACAATTACTTTGCTGATTTGAATTTGAAGCCTCTCCCCCTCACTTGGTCCTTTCTCCCCTTTTTGTTATCATCAAGTTGAGTAGAGGAGGAGGTTTGAGCAGCCACCAGTTTTTGAAGTAAATTTGTCTGTTGAGCTTGATGAAGATGAATGGCTGTTAAAGATGCTTCCATGGCTGACATTCTTGTATCCAAGGCATCTATCTTGGTTGCAAGATCAGAGTTTTTCCTTAATTTCCTCTTGATGTCAAGCATTGTAGCTTCTGGAAGCTTAGAATCCATCTTGTCTGAAATGGCCTTCTTCATCTTCTCAATATCACCCTTGATGGTGTTTACATCCCTAGCATGTTGGAAGCCTTGAATTTGTTGAAGTTGCAGTGAGGCTAGATGTGCCTGAAGGAGCTTCTTGGTGCTGGTATTTGTAGTGGTTTGAAGAGCAGTATTTGTCTGATTGATTAGTTGGATCAGGGTTGTCTTGAAGTAGTTGTTACAACCGGCATTTTATGTAATATTATTTGTGGATTTGGTATAATATTAAAGTCAAATGAAAATATATTCAATGATTGTACGCTAGTGTGAGTAAAAATTTCTGCATTATAAATTTGCTTTGTGTAGTATATGTTTTTTCAAAGCAAGAGTTTATTTAATTTCTTTGTTTTTGATTTATATGGAATATTCTAAGCTTTGGAAAAATTTTCTTTTAAAA
Organism: Apium graveolens; assembly: GCF_009905375.1. NCBI lineage: Eukaryota > Viridiplantae > Streptophyta > Magnoliopsida > Apiales > Apiaceae > Apium > Apium graveolens. The sequence continues at coordinate 57,578,408 of NC_133656.1, forward strand.
GGTATTTTGTTCACAAATTTTGAAATTGATTTTATAAAGTCTCTAAAAATCCAAGTTATTTTATGGTATAAATTTTATAATTTTTGAACTTGTATTTTATTTTATAAAAATAAATCATTATAAATTTTAGTTTTCATATTTAGCAAATTACAAGAAAGCCCTTGCATGCAAACCACCCTCTCATTCTTTTCAAGGACAAAGAGGACAATTCCAACCCCACTAACTCTTATTTCTCTAGCCAATTTCCTTCTTTACCCTTGCATGCAAAATGCACCAAGTATAAGTGGAGGGATAGACTTGTCAATTCTCCTTTCCATTCAAATTTTGTCAAATCAAATACCATAAAAACAAGCAAATGTCATGATCATTCTCATACTCCACCCATACCTCACTCTCTCCTCCCTCCCCTTCTCCCTCCTCTCGGCCCTCCTTCCCCCTCACTCTCGGCCTTTAGCTGAGAACCACCCCTCCCCATTTTTCTACATTTCTCCACCAAGCTTCTACTCTTTATACAATTAAATGTTATCTCCCATACCATGATCATTCATATTTCAAAGAGTTTTGAGTAGAAAGTTTAAGTTTAAGGGTTGCATGTAAAGGTTTTAGTGAAACTCAAAATACAATCTTGATTCTTATGGATTTAAGGTTGTTTTTGAGAGGACTACAATGAATGGATAAGTGACAAGTCTTGAGAAGGAAACTCTTGATGATTTAATGGCCATTTCCATCCATTTCATTCGGCCATGACCATATGGGAGCCGAATGAATGGTCCTTGAAATCATTCTTGTTGTTTTGATCAATTTTTGCATGTTTATGTGATAATGACTTGAATTTTGTGGTGAAAATTTGATAAAACTCCTTGCATGCTAAGTGATCATCTAGGTATACCTTATGCTAGGCTTGCATGTCAATTTTAAGATGGAATATATGTAGAAAATGTATTGTTTTGGTTTGAAAAACCCGAAGGCATGCATGCATGAGGATTTCTCTTAGAATGTTGTAAGATTTTGATCATTTGGAAAGATTTTGTTAGTGAGCCTTAATTTCAGTAGGTATAATGTGTTAATATTGATTTATGCTTCTTGTTGCATGGTAATAATTTGTTATTATCTTTTATAAAAATGCATACCTTGTTGTTTCAAAAGCATGAAGATTTGTGATTTGTGAAGTGTAGATTCTCTTATTTTGCCATAATTGTACCTTAGGTAAGGATGATCTCACCCAAGGTTATTTTGAGAATAAGGGAGTTAGTTCAGTAGATTACCTTGTTTAAGTCTTGGTTTGAGTATTGGGTTGTTGGTAGTTGAGTTTGTCAAGTCAAAACCTTGGAGAAATGAGAGTTATAGTTTCTGCAGAAAATCAGTTTAGTACCCTGAGGTTTAGAGTAAGTTTTGACCATGTCATTGGTGTGCACTTTGAGGCCCAAGCCACCAGAAGTTAGTATTGGGAGTATATAAAAGGTTTTAGGAGTTGTTTGGAGGTTTGCATGTCATTTGGTTAGGTGCACAAGTAGAATAACAAAATCTGTCCAGAAGGGGAAAGTTTTGTTGCAACTTAGAAATAGGGAGATTTGACCATGTCATGGGTAGGCCCTCATTAGGCCCTATTGGGCCTTAGTTAGAGGGAGTGTCAGAGAATTTTTTCCAACCATAGTTCATAGGATATGAGTTAGAACCATGTGTCACAAGTTAATTCAAGTCAGGGCTTTTTCTGCCCAGGAAAACAGGGGAACCTTGGACTTTTAGCTTAGGCCCAAGAAGGCCCAAGCCAGGCCCTTGAGCCACATCAAGTTTGTGAGATGCCCTTAGGTCAGGAGAGTCTTGTGTAAAAGTTTTGAACGAAAACTTGTAGTTTAAGAGTGCCTAATGCTCTCAAGAAACTATAGTTGTCATTCTCAAATTTGCACCAGTGAGCACTATCACTTATCACATAGTTTTAGAACACTTAGAAGTGAGTATTAGGTCGACCACCATAGTTGTAAGATAGTATAAGGTCAGTAGAGCAAAAGGCACAAGTGAGGGTCAATAGGTTTTGGATAATTTAGGAAAGGCACATCGAGTTAGGAAGCCAAAATTTGAAGACTTTGTCTAGTTTAGCGACCAAGTGACTTAAGTTGTGAGTCGAGATCATCCAAGTCTAGTGTTGCATTATGATGTTATTTGGTATTAATTTACGATATGTGATTATGTGGCTACGTGTGTACATTTGAAATATAAAGGTGGATATAAATTAGGTGCGTATAGGCTTAAGTGCCATCCATGTTTAATTTCGGGTTATAAATAGGTTAAGATGGTAAGAATATATTATAATGAGGATTATTATTATTTATGTAGGATCTTGAGACGAGGGAAAACTTGCCATAAAAGTCGAGTGAAGCTCCAGTTGCTCCTACCAGTCAGACCAGACCAGTCTATCTCAAGGCAAGTGATTCAACTTGACCTTCGTATTTACTATAAACAGTTCATATATATCGATGCAATTATCCTGAGTCATTTTGATATGTTTAAATCAAGCGTATCTTTCGTTTATCTTTGAATTATATAGAAATGCCATGAACCCTCGAGTATGTAATGCAAGTAGTTCAAAAGTCTTTTCATGATAGTTAAATGCCATGATAAAATGAAGAGTTGTTATATTACTTGATTGATCCTCTTGATTAACATGCTGATGATTCCTAAGTATTGATATCTCATCATGATACTTGAACCCCTATAGAACCTTACCTTGAACTCTGATAGTCAGAAACTTACCAACATGATTCCTCATAGATTGATACCCTCTTTCCTATCCTAAAGCTTGACAATTCTGATATATATACACATCCTGAGCTAGAGATCATTACCTTAACACCCATAGTATTCGTGAAGCTTATCTTCTTAATGATCCAACACCTGTACCTTGACGAGAAACCATTACTTTAAGCCCAGTTTGGCATTACCCCTTCATATTATCCATTAGTCTCACCATATTTTCCTGTCCAAGTTCTGACATATGGAAACCTTTTGGTTACCCTAATAGAGTAAAGTTTTGTGAATCATGGCCCTGAGATTTAGTACCATATTTCCCATGTTTTGAGTTGATCTATAATCCCTTAATAAAAATACTTACTGTTAAAAGAGATATTGTTACAATTCGGCATCAGTTTTTGAAATAAATAATATGTGGGTTTTCAGTCCCAAAGGGGGATAAATGTTTTCTTGAATAGTGGATTTGGACTGATATGCGAGTCCTTTCCACACTTATATTAGGCTTAAAAGTTGCCTAGGGATTCCCGTTAATGTTTTAGAACCCAGCGAGGTTCGGGATTACTTCGCGGCTGATCACCGGCTGTAATCCGTAGCGTCATAAAATGATTTTGATTAAGACATGATTTTAAAATTGTTTGATGCAAGCAAAATGATGCCATCTCACATAGTTTTATCTCTCGTTATCATTAGTTATATCTTTCCATTATCATTCTTAAAAATATATCTCAATTTATGTTTTGTGTCGTACTGTTAGCACTTGTTGAGCATTTGGCTCACTTCTTGCTTTACCCTGATATTACAGCTAGCAGCTATGGTTAGATTCAAGCAGACTGCCCGTAAGACCTGTGATGCTGATGCTTATGTTCGAGCTCAGGTAGAATAAGTAATAAAAGTTGTGTGAGGACTCGGTATTTGTAATCAGATGTAATAGTTGGTAGTGTTGTGCTGTTCCAAACCCTAAACTGAAAGATCTTGGAGTTGGTTGTGTATTCTTCATTAAAATGATGTAATAGCTATATTTATTTTGCTGTTTAAGTTGGGGGTGTGACAGGTTTTGGTATCAGAGCTACGGTTTAGAGTCCCTGGACAGCCCAAATAGGTTATAGGATTTGTGTGTAGGTTATAGATATTATGCGAGAGAGTAGGTTAAGTAAATTATAATTAATACTCCTCTTATTGGTTGACAGCAAAGGGCGCATTCCTCGTCATCCTCTGGGTCGGACGACACTATTGATTTTCTCTGTGTATGCTGAGTTGAGGCGCAAGTTCGACATGCTTCAGGGCAAGTATGACCGACTGATAGAGCGACTGAAGAACGTGTATCCGGACAGCCGAAACTACGAAGGGAAGCCCAAGGAGCAGATGACTGCGAGACATGAGACCTTGGTTCAGTACGTCAACACTAAGCTTGAGGAGATGCCAGCGCACCGAGACCGCACCAGCCAGTATGTCATTCAGATGGTGGTGGATGAGCTCCAGAGCATTGTGAAGACGCTTCGAGAGGAAAAGACTACCAAGCCCCGTTCAGATAGAGTGGAGCCTTAGTTCTTTCCATTTACCTTTCATGTTGTACTATCAGACTCTATGGAATCCCCAGTTGTTTCCATTTTTCCTTCAAATAAGCCTGTTATTCCTAGAAACAGACTATGTCCCAATCCTATGTACTGTGACCTTTAAAATTTCAATAATTATGTGCTATTGTTCCATTTGCTCTCAACTGTTATTTTATGTTTTTATCATCATATCTGCTTAATTTGGAAACTTGACCCCATATGTAAATGAGAATGCCATACGATACCTTCGAATCATTTTATCATTCATATCTGTTTTGACACAACTCTTATTTCAGGATCATGCCTCCCAAAAAGAAGAACCCAACAACCACCTCCACCACAGACCCAAATATTCTTCGACTACTGGAAACCTTGCAACAGCAAACCAATGCTATAGCTCAACAACAACTAACTCTTCAACAACGAATTGAAAACCAAGATAATCGTGAGCCACACCAACCACCTGCACCGCCAGTACCACCTAGACAAATTGTCACTTTCAAGGCTTTTCAGAATGTGAATCCACCTGCATTTCATGATACCACTGATCCAGTGATAGCTAACACATGGATCAAGGAGATGGAAAGGGCTTTTGAGTTGGTACAGTTAGGAGACGATCAGAGGACGGCGTATGCTACTTACTTCTTGAAGGGAGAAGTTATCTATTGGTGGGAATCAGTAAAGGCTATGGAAGTCACTCAGCAGGTTTCTTGGGAGAGATTTAAGAAGTTATTTCTGGACAAGTATTACCCTAAGTACATGCAGAATCAGATGGAGCTAAAATTTCTTGAGTTGAAGCAAGGGAACATGACTGTATTGGAGTATGAGAAGAAGTTCACTGAGTTGTCAAGGTTTGTGACAAAGTATACCAGCACTAAGGAGGAAAAAGCAAAGAAATTTCAGCAAGGATTGGAGCCTTGGATCAGAGATAGGGTGGCTATGTTTGAGCTTGAAACTTATACGGGAGTAGTACAGAAAGCTGCTCTAATTGAGAATAATGGGATGCAGTCAAGGAAAGAGAGGGATAACAAGAAGAGGAAGGTTCCATTTTATGGAGAAAAGTCTGAAGCCGGAAGTTCACAAGATCGGAATATAAAGAGGATTGGTTTCCAGAAGGGCGGAAATTTTCAAAAGAAGGGAAATTTGGGCAAAAGGCAAGAATCAAAAAGGAACAACCAGGCAAGCCAAGGGCAAGTTGGAGAAAACAGGTTCCAGAGACCGGAATGCAAGCACTGTGGAAGAAGGCACCCCGGAGTGTGCAATAAGCTGAGCATGACCTGTTATAGGTGCAATCAGAAGGGACATTTGGCAAATGAGTGCAAGATGCCGAAGCCAGGAGTTACGTGCTACAAGTGTGGGAAGACTAGACACATAGCTAGGGAGTGCAAGGCAACCGGACCAGTCAAAGCTCTAATGAATATGGCAAGTACTAGTGCGAGTATGCCAGCCGAGGTATTGGCATTACCTCCACCACCCGCACCAACCCCGCAAGCAACAGCAAGGACATTTGATCTAAAGATGAAGGATGCTGTTCAGAATTCTGAGGTGATAGCAGGTACACTTTTACTCAATAATGTCAAAGCTAAAGTATTGATTGATTTGGGAGCAACAAGATCTTTCATATCAGAATCTTTTGTTGATAAGCTCCAATGTGATAAAATGGTTATGAGTGAGGTAGTAAATGTGGTAATTGCGAACCAAGAGAAGATTCCTGTGAATCAATTTTGTCCAAAGTGTGAGATTGATATTTCGGGGTATAAGTTCTCAGCCGACTTGATACTCTTCAAGTTGGGAGAGTTTGATATAATTTTAGGAATGGATTGGTTAGGAGAGAATAGCGCTCAGATAAATTGTAAGACCAAGAGAGTGTATTTAAAGATGAAGAGTGGAGAGAAGGTAGTATTTAAGGGGCAGAGGCAAGAGCAACTATTTCTTACAATTGTTCAGGCTAAGAAGTTACTTAGAAAAGGTTGTGAGTCGTTCCTGGCATATGTAGTGGATTCAGAAAGAGGCAGCCCCAGCATGGAAGATATTCCTGTATCTAACGAGTTCCCCGATGTGTTTCCTGACGAACTACCAGGATTACCACCAGATCGACAAATTGAGTTCGAGATCAACCTTGCTCCAGGCACGGAAACAGTTTCAAAGGCCCCATATAGGATGGCACCAGCAGAAATGAAAGAGTTGGTGAGCCAGCTACAAGAATTATTGGATAAGGGAGTGATACGGCCAAGTGCGTCGCCATGGGGAGCACCTGTTCCGTTTGTAAAGAAGAAATATGGGAGTATGCGACTATGCATAGATTATCGGGAGTTGAATAAGGTAACGATCAAGAACCGCTACCCGCTACCAAGGATAGATGACCTTTTTGATCAGTTGAAGGGAGAAAAATGCTTTTCGAAGATTGATTTGAGATCGGGATACCATCAATTAAAGATCAAAGAAGAAGATATTCCCAAGACCGCATTCAGGACCAGATATGGGCATTATGAATTTCTAGTAATGCCGTTTGGATTGACCAACGCTCCGGCCGCATTTATGGATCTGATGAATCGGGTATTTAAGAAGTATTTGGACAAATTTGTCGTGGTATTCATTGATGACATCCTTATTTATTCTAAGTCGGAAGAAGAACATAAGCAGCACCTCTGGATAGCATTGGAGATACTCCGACAAGAGAAGTTGTATGCCAAGTTTACCAAATGTGAGTTTTGGTTAAAGGAAGTTCAATTTTTGGGGCATGTTATTGGAAATGAGGGAGTTAAAGTGGATCCGGCAAAGATTGAGGCAGTTATGAGTTAGGAGAGGCCCAAGACTCCTACGGAAGTGCGAAGTTTTCTAGGATTGGCCGGATACTATAGTAGATTCGTCAAGGATTTCTCGAAGATCGCCACGCCATTGACCAAGTTAACCAGAAAGAATCAAAAGTTTGAATGGAGTACAGAATGTGAAGATAGCTTTCAAGAGTTAAAGCAGAAGTTGGTAACAGCTCCGGTGTTGGTACTTCCAGATGATCAAGGGAATTTTGTAATATTCAGCGACGCTTCACATAAGGGTTTGGGTTGTGTGTTGATGCATCACAGTAAAGTGATCGCATATGCGTCAAGACAGTTGAAACCGCATGAGTTAAAGTACCCGACGCATGACTTGGAATTAGCCGCCATAGTGTTTGCACTTAAGATTTGGAGACATTACCTCTACGGAGAGAAATGTGAAATCTACACGGATCACAAGAGTTTAAAGTACATTTTTACTCAGAAAGAGCTCAATATGAGGCAGAGGAGATGGCTGGAATTGATCAAGGACTATGACTGTTCGATAAATTACCATCCTGGAAAGGCGAACGTAGTGGCCGATGCTCTGAGTAGGAAGGAGAAATTGAATATGATGATAACATCAAAAGAGTTATCTGAAGAAATCGAAAAATTAGAATTGGAACTTTGTGCTTATGGAAAAGTCGAGGAAGTTTGTCGTGCAATGACCTTTCAGCCAACACTAGTGGAAAAGATAAAGAAGTGTTAAGAGGAAGTAATGGAAAAAGAGAAGAATCAGTTATCTGGAGAGGAGATTAATACTCAAAGGGATAAGCAAGGGATACTAAGGTTTTCATCCAGAATATGGATTCCCCATGTACCTGAATTAAAGAATGAGATCCTCCAGGAAGCCCACAATTCGAAATTTTCAATCCACCCAGGAAGCACCAAGATATATCGAGACTTAAAGAAGAACTTTTGGTGGCCAAATATGAAGCGAGACGTGGCAGAATGGGTTGCGAAGTGCTATACTTGTCAGAAAGTAAAGGCAGAACATCAACGACCAAGCGGATTAATTCAGCCCCTGAAGATTCCAGAATGGAAATGGGAAAATATCGCTATGGACTTTATAGTAGGACTACCGCGAACGAAATCCGGACATGACGCAATATGGGTTATAATTGATCGTCTTACGAAGTCGGCGCATTTCCTTCCAATAAATGAGAAGTTGTCATTGGACAAGTTGGTTCATCTATATGTGCGCGAAATCGTACTAAGGCATGGAGTACCCGTATCAATAATTTCAGACAGAGATCCCCGATTTAACTCGAGATTCTGAAAGCAATTTCAAGAATGTCTTGGCACAAAGTTGAATATGAGCACGGCGTACCACCCGCAGACTGATGGCCAGAGTGAAAGAACAATTCAAACAATTGAAGACATGTTGCGCAGTTGTGCAATCGATTTTGCAGGAAGTTGGGATGACCATTTACCGTTGATTGAATTCTCTTACAACAACAGATATCATTCCAGTATCGGCATGCCACCATACGAAGCTTTGTACGGGCGAAAATATAAATCACCAACAAGTTGGGATGAAGTAGGAGAAGGAAGAATTCTCGGCTCGGATTTGGTACAACAGTTGCATGACTCGGTCAAGTTAATTCAGAAAAGGTTGCTTGCTGCTCAAGATAGACAGAGGAAGTATGCGGATTCAGCGCGTAAGGACGTTCAATTCCAAATTGGCGAAGCTGTGTTGCTGAAGGTGTCACCTAGAAAAGGGTTGATGAGATTTGGCAAGAAAGGAAAGTTAGCACCTAGATACATAGGTCCTTTTGAGATTTTGAGTCAAGTAGGAAAGGTGGCCTACGAGTTGGCCTTACCACCTCAGTATCAGCATGTGCATAAAGTGTTCCATGTGTCGTTGCTTAAGAAGTACAATCATGATGCTAGTCATGTGATAGAATATGAACCTGTAGAAATTCAGGCAGACTTGTCATTGGTAGAGCAACCGGTTAAAATACTCGACTGGCAAGTAAAGAGTCTTAGAAATAAGTCAGTAAAGTTAGTAAAAGTACTTTGGAGGAACCCTAAGGTCGAAGAGTCGACTTGGGAGTTAGAGTCTGATATGCGTTCCCGACATCCTCATCTTTTCTCTTAAATTCTGGGGACAGAATCCCTTAAGGGGGAGAGGATGTTACGACCGGCATTTTATATAATATTATTTGTGGATTTGGTATAATATTAAAGTCAAATGAAAATATATTCAATGATTGTAGGCTAGTGTGAGTGAAAATTTATGCATTATAAATTTGCTTTGTGTAGTATATGATTTTTCAAAGCAAGAGTTTATTTAATTTCTTTATTTTTGATTTATAAGGAATATTCTAAGCTTTGGAAAAATTTTCTTTTAAAAGGTATTTTGTTCACAAATTTTGAAAATGATTTTATAAAGTCTCTAAAAATCCAAGTTATTTTATGGTATAAATTTTATAATTTTTGAACTTGTATTTTATTTTATAAAAATAAATCATTATAAATTTTAGTTGTCATATTTAGCCAATTACAAGAAAGCCCTTGCATGCAAACCACCCTCTCATTCTTTTCAAGGACAAAGAGGACAATTCCAACCCCACTAACTCTTATTTCTCTAACCAATTTCCTTCTTTACCCTTGCATGCAAAATGCACCAAGTATAAGTGGAGGGATAGACTTGTCAATTCTCCTTTCCACTCAAATTTTGTCAAATCAAATACCATAAAAACAAGAAAATGTCATGATCATTCTCATACTCCACCCACACCTCACTCTCTCCTCCCTCCCCTTCTCCCTCCTCTCGGCCCTCCTTCCCCCTCACTCTCGGCCTTTAGCCGAGAACCATCCCTCCCCATTTTTCTTCATTTCTCCACCAAGCTTCTACTCTTTATACAAGTAAATGTTATCTCCCATACTATGATCATTCATATTTCAAAGAGTTTTGAGTAGAAAGTTTAAGTTTAAGGGTTGCATGTAAAGGTTTTAGTGAAACTCAAAATACAATCTTGATTCTTATGGATTTAAGGTTGTTTTTTAGAGGACTATAATGAATGGATAAGTGCCAAGTCTTGAGAAGGAAACTCTTGATGATTTAATGGCCATTTCCATCCATTTCATTCGGCCATGACCATATGGGAGCCGAATGAATGGTCCTTGAAATCATTCTTGTTGTTTTGATCAATTTTTGCATGTTTATCTGATAATGACTTGAATTTTGTGGTGAAAATTTGATAAAACTCCTTGCATGCTAAGTGATCATCTAGGTATACCTTATTCTAGGCTTGCATGTCAATTTTAAGATGGAATATATGTAGAAAATGTGTTGTTTTGGTTTGAAAAACCCGAAGGCATGCATGCATTAGGATTTCTCTTAGAATGTTGTAAGATTTTGATCATTTGGAAAGATTTTGTTAGTTAGCCTTAATTTCAGTAGGTATAATGTGTTAATATTGATTTATGCTTCTTGGTGCATGGTAATAATTCATGATTATCTTTTATAAAAATGCATACCTTGTTGTTTCAAAAGCATGAAGATTTGTGATTTGTGAAGTGTAGATTCTCTTGTTTTGCCATAATTGTACCTTAGGAAAGGATGATCTCACCTAAGGTTATTTTGAGAATAAGGGAGTTAGTTCAGTAGATTACCATGTTTAAGTCTTGGTTTGAGTATTGGGTTGTTGGTAGTTGAGTTTGTCAAGTCAAAACCTTGGAGAAATGAGAGTTATAGTTCCTGCAGAAAATCAGTTTAGTACCCTGAGGTTTAGAGTGAGTTTTGACCATGTCACTGGTGTGCATTTTGAGGCCCAAGCCACCAGAAGTTAGTATTGGGAGTATATAAAAGGTTTTAGGAGTTGGTTGGATGTTTGCATGTCATTTGGTTAGGTGCACAAGTAGAATAACAAAATTTGTCCAGAAGGGGACAGTTTTGTTGCAACTTAGAAATAGGGAGATTTGACCATGTCATGGGTAGTCCCTCATTAGGCCCTATTGGGCCTTAGTTAGAGGGAGTGTCAGAGAAGTTTTTCCAACCATATTTCATAGGATATGAGTTAGAACCATGTGTCACAAGTTAATTCAAGTCAGGGCTTTTTCTGCCCAAGAAAACAGGGGAACCTTGGACTTTTAGCTTAGGCCCAAGAAGGCCCAAGCCAGGCCCTCTAGCCACATCAAGTTTTTGAGATGCCCTTAGGTTAGGAGAGTCTTGTGTAAAAGTTTTGAAGGAAAACTTGTAGTTTAAGAGTGCCTAATGCATTCAAGAAACTATAGTTGTCATTCTGAAATTTGCACCAGTGAGCACTATCACTTATCACATAGTTTTAGAACACTTAGAAGTGAGTATTAGGTCGACCACCATAGTTGTAAGATAGTATAAGGTCAGTAGAGCAAAAGGCAGAAGTGAGGGTCAATAGGTTTTGGATAATTTAGGAAAGGCACATCGAGTTAAGAAGCCAAAATTTGAAGACTTTGTCTAGTTTAGGGACCAAGTGACTTAAGTTGTGAGTCGAGATCATCCAAGCCTAGTGTTGCATTATGGTGTTATTTGGTATTAATATACGATATATGATTATGTGGCTACGTGTGTACATTTGAAATATAAAGGTGGATATAAATTAGGTGCGTATAGGCCTAAGTGTCATCCATGTTTAATTTTGGGTTATAAATAGGTTAAGATGGTAAGAATATATTATAATGAGGATTATTATTATTTATGTAGGATCTCGAGACGAGGGAAAACTTGCCATAAAAGTCGAGTGAAGCTCCAGTTGCTCCTACCAGTCAGACCAGACCAGCCTATCTCAAGGCAAGTGATTCAACTTGACCTTCGTATTTACTATAAATAGTTCATATATATCGATGCAATTATCCTGAGTCATTTTGATATCTTTAAATCAAGCGTATCTTTCGTTTATCTTTGAATTATATAGAAATGCCATGAACCCTCGAGTATGTAATGCAAGTAGTTCAAAAGTCTTTTCATGATAGTTAAATGCCATGATAAAATGAAGAGTTGTTATATTACTTGATTGATCCTCTTGATTAACATGCTAATGATTCCTAAGTATTGATATCTCATCCTGATACTTGAACCCCTATAGAACCTTACCTTGAACTCTGATAGTCAGAAACTTACCAACATGATTCCTCATTGATTGATACCCTCTTTCCTATCCTAAAACTTGACAATTCTGATATATATATACATCCTGAGCTAGAGATCATTACCTTAACACCCATAGTATTCATAAAGCTTATCTTCTTAATGATCCAACACCTGTACCTTGACGAGAAACCATTGTTTTAAGCCCAGTTTGGCATTACCCATTCATATTATCCATTAGTCTCACCATATTTTCCTGTCCAAGTTCTAACATATGAAAACCTTTTGGTTACCCTAATAGAGTAAAGTTTTGTGAATCATGGCCCTGAGATTTAGTACCATATTTCCCATGTTTTGAGTTGATCTATAATCCCTTAATAAAAATACTTACTATTAAAAGAGATTTTGTTACAATTCGGCATCAGTTTTTGAAATAAATAAAATGTGGGTTTTCAGTCCCAAAGGGGGATAAATGTTTTCTTGAATAGTGGATTTGGACTGAGACGCGAGTCCTTTCCACACTTATATTAGGCTTAAAAGTTGCCTAGGGATTCCCGTTAATGTTTTAGAACCCAGCGAGGTTCGGGATTACTTCGCGGCTGATCACCAGCTGTAATCCGTAGCATCATAAAATGATTTTGATTAAGACATGATTTTAAAATTGTTTTGATGCAAGCAAAATGATGCCATCTCACATAGTTTTACCTCTCGTTATCATTAGTTATGTCTTTCCATTGTCATTCTTAAAAATATATCTCAATTTATGTTTTGTGTCGTACTGTTAGCACTTGTTGAGCATTTGGCTCACTTCTTGCTTTACCCTGATATTACAGCTAGCAGCTATGGTTAGATTCAAGCAGACTGCCCGTAAGACCTGTGATGTTGATGCTTATGTTCGAGCTCAGGTAGAATAAGTAATAATAGTTGTGTGAGGACTCGGTATTTGTAATCAGATGTAATAGTTGGTAGTGTTAGGCTGTTCCAAACCCTAAACTGAAAGATCTTGGAGTTGGTTGTGTATTCTTCATTAAAATGATGTAATAGCTATATTTATTTTGCTGTTTAAGTTGGGGGTGTGACAGTAGTGCTTATCACAGTGCTTTGAAAATGCCCATCATGGCATACCTGATCTTGAACTGGAACCTACTTCTCCCCCTATGTCCATTGCTTCATCTTCACTATCCCCACTTCCATCACCAAAGAAATCAGTTGAACCACCAGTCTCATAATCCACATCACCAGCTGTAGAGGGCAAAGCTGTGATGGCATCCTTAGCTCTTAGCATAGACTGTATGGTATGCACCAGATTGAGCATCATTTATGCATTGTCATTGCCTTGTTCAGCTAGAAGTTGATAAGCTAGAACAGGGTGATTAAATGCCTCAGCATCAAGGGAGGTGGAATCTATAATAGCTTTAGGTTGTTGAGAGTCCCTCTTTGTCTATATCCTGGACATTCATTGACTCACTAGCAATGACATCCATCCTTATAGCTCCAGTACCTGCATTTCTCTCGTTTTCTCTCTTTTGTTGCATCAGGGTCTCACCCTGGCTCCCCACCCTCACACCCTCACCTTCACCATCTAAGGTGGGACTCCTCTCACTTTCTTTTGCCAATCCTGAAGAAATGGATTGTATAATTTCACTCATTTCCTCTCCTTTTTCCTGGGAGCAATCCAGACTCTCACTCATAACACTCTTCTCTCTCAATCTTAATAGTGACTGTACAACCACTAATTCTTCTGCACATGAAATAAATGAAGTTTGAAGCTGTGCAGAGATACTCGACGGATAAGTGATATCCATCGTGTGAGTGGTTTTTGTTGGATTTTTAAACGCAGCGGGGCGTGGAAAAACACTTTTACACACACAAAATCCAAATAAAAGCATATAAATCGTGAATAAAAATTCGAGAGATCGAATCTAACCTTTTAAATATTAATCGGAGACAACGATCAGAGATCCTTAGCAGTTGCTCCTCAAGTGTGAAGCACTCCACCGGTATCCACCAAGAAAACGACTTTTAGGAGGAGGAGGAGGTGGAGAGAATTTGGTTTTCTAAAACTTTTGGGTTTCTGGGGTTAGAATAAAATAGGGTCTATAATAGTGTATTTATAGGCAAAATTTTCAGCTGAAATTTTCCCATAAATATTATTATTATCCCATTTATTATTCTCATTAATAATTAAAACACCTTTTAATCATTAATCCTTTTTCTAAACACTTTAGAAATAATTCTCTCTCTTGATTTAATTTCCAAAAATTAAATCCTTAATTAATAATATTAAGAACTTTTCTTAATTAATTTATAATCAATTAAATCTCATTTAATCAATTATTAAATTTGCCAATTAATTATTTATTTCACAAATAAATAATTATTAGCCATTATTAATTAATTCCTCCACCATAAAATCATTCTCTTTTTATGGTGTGACCCTGTAGGTTCAATATTAAGCCGGTAGTAGAAATAAATAATAATAAAACTATTTTATCATTATTTATATAAATTCTCTAATTTATTAAATATGATTAATTAATTAATCACATTTATTCTACATCGTGAGTGATGCTTCTCAACATATCGCGACTATCCGGATAATATGAATTCACTGCTTAGAATACCAAGAACCTGTCAGTGAATAGTTACCGTACAATAAACTCCTTCTACCCTACAATGTCCCGATTAAATACAAGGCATGGATCTCGTGTCAAGCCTATCTAATTTAATCACTTGCTTACCATTTATTATGCGTAGTTTTATGCAAATTAGAAACTACTTTCTAATTTCATTTACTCTGGCCAGAGATTCCTGAACTAGCATAAGTGGATCAGCCTTGAACATTCGCTTCCTTCACTGGAAAGGGTAGATCCTTTATTGATCATACACTATCTTCGTGTATAAATTCCTATACCCAGAAGAGCCCTAATAATTGTCCCTGGAGACTAAAAACTAAACCAAAGCATAGTTCAGTGTACACAAGATGATTATGATGACCTCAAGTCTAAGGATACTTGTACAACTATCACTAGGTGAACAACTGCTGACACGTGAGTGAACTCCATCAGTTGTTCAGCTGTGCGAGTCATGTTCAGTGAACTTATTCTATAATAAGCACCTACATACTAGCTATAGTGTCACCACACAAATGTCTATGAGAACAGACATCCTTCATAATGAAGCAAGCATAGTATGTACCGATCTTTGCGGATTATTAATTACCAGTTAGTAATCCTATGACCAGGAACTATTTAAGTTTAGAGTTATCATCTTTTTAGGTCTCACTATTATGATCTCATCATAATCCATAAAAAGCTTTACTCTAAAGTATGGTATATCTTATTTAAACACTTAAATAGATAGAGCCCGTAATAAAAACAAAACAAGTCTTTATTAATATCAATGAAATCAAAACAGATTACATAAAAGTTATTCCTAAATCCTAATACACGATTGGACTTAGGACATATTCCTTTCAACCTCCCACTTGTACTAAAGCCAATCACTCTGGTATCTAATACCCATCTTGACGATCAAAGTGACTTTCATAAAGTAGCTTTGTGAGTGGGTCTGCTATGTTGTTATGTGTGTCGACTCTATTTCAATACAATACAAGAAATGTTATCGTGCTCCCACTAACCCTTTTGTAGACGCATGGTTCATTCACGTTTTTGATAAAATCAAACTCTTTGATTGTCTCATCAAAACGGATGTTCCATCTACGAGAAGCTTGCTTTAAACCACATATGGTTCGCAGTATCTTACACACTAGGTTTTCATTTCTCTTGGAAAGAAAACCATCTGGCTATTTGCTAGATCTCATAGTCGTAGTAAGCAGCATTCGCAAGCAAAATCCGAACTGATTATAACAGGACTACAGGTAAAAGGCTTCATCAAAGTCAATCCATTGCCTTTGTTTGAATTCTTTTGCCACAAGCCTGGCCTTATAGGTCTCCACCTGACCATCTGCTATAATCTATCTTTTGTATACCGTATACATAGATTCCATTCTGGATTTCATGGCACTATGCCATTTCTCTGAGTCAACACTACTCATAGCCTCATTATAGGTCACAGGGTCGTCATCATCAAATGATTGACAACTCATTGTCATTCTCAATGACAAGGCCATATTACCTCTCAGGTTGGCGAGACACTCTCCCTGATCTATGAATGGGATGTTCCACAAAAGGTTGTTCAGTCAGAACAGGTGTTTCCACTTGATCCGTAGTAGTTTGTGCTTCTTGAACTTCATCAAGTTCAATTTTGCTCCCACTGTTTCCTTCAAGGATAAACTCCTTTTCCAAGAAGGTAGCATGTCTGGATACAAACACCCGATGATCGGTGTAAAAGTAATACCCTAAAGTCTCTTTAGGATATCCCACAAAACTATATTTTACGGATCGATATTCCAGCTTATCTGGGTCAACTTTCTTGACATAAGCTAGACATCCCCAAATCTTAACGTGTTTAAGACTCGGTTTCCTTACTTTCCATATCTCATACGGAGTTTGAGGAACAGATTTGGAAGGCACCTTATTCAGTAAATATGCTGAGGTTTCCAATGCATAACCCCATAGGAATACTGGAAGATTTGCATAGCTCATCATGGACCGAACTATGTCTAACAAAGTTCGATTTCTCCTTTCAGATACTAATCTGGAGGAGTCCACTGGGAGACTATACCATTTACTTTGAGATAATCCAGAAACACTCCATTAAAGTATTAACCACCTCGATCTGATCGAAGAGTTATAATACTATGTTTGGTTATCTCTCCACTTCATACTTATACTCTTTGAACTTTTCAAAGGCTTCAGACTTGTGTTTCATCAAACACATATCCGAATCTAGATCTATCATCTATGAAAATAATGAAGTATGAAAATCCACCCATGGCTTGCGTAGACATTGGTCCACATACAACTGTGTGTACCATTCCTAGCAAATCTGCAGCACTCTCTCCATGTCTACTAAATGGAGACTGCAGTGCCACTATGAAGTGAGATTTTCATCATCCCTTTTCTTTTATTAGTTTGTTCAATCTGAAGTAAATCATGTCACATTTAGACAGACCATTATTTAAAGCACCACGTCCATAAGGAATATTATCTCTTAAGAATAGAACATTCATTATTCTCAATAATAAATGAAAATCCAGCCAAGTCTAACATGGGAATAATATTCCTCACAATCGAGGGAACAAAATAACAATTATTTAAAACAATTGTCTTGCCCGTAGGCATATGTAAATGAAATGATTCTACATCTTCAGCAGCAACTCTTGCTCCATTTCCATCAGTAGAATCACCTCCTCTTCCTCAAAAGTCCTACTTCTCCTTGGTCCCTGCAACAAATTGCAGATATGAGAACCAGAGGCGGTATCTAATACCCAAGTAGAAATGATATATTCACTTCTATCCTGAACATACCTGAATCAGAAGCGGTAGTCTCACTACCCTTCTTCTTCTTCAATTTTGCAAGGTAAACCTTGCAGTTCCTCTTCCAGTGCCCCACCTTGTTACAGTGAAAGCAAACAACTTTGCTCTTGGGGTCTTCAGCTTTTGGTGGAACCGGCGTTTTCTCACCTACTTTCTTCTTCTTGGAAGAGTTCCTCTTCATTTTCTTAGGATCGGAACCTTCACCAATTAGAAGAACAGAACTCTTCTAAGGGGAAAATTCGATTCCGCAGTCTTCAACATGTTGTGGAGTTCAGGCAGGCTGACATCCAACTTATTCATGTGAAAGTTCACAATAAACTGCGAGAACGAACTCGGAAGCGATTGCAAGACCAAGTCTTGGCTCAGCTCCCCATCCATGGCAAAACCAAGTTGTCCAAGACGTTCAATCAAATTGATCATCTTAAGTACATGGTCATTCATAAATGACCCCTCAGACATCCTACACCCGAACAGCTCCTTCAATATCTCATATCGAGCTGTCCTCCCCGCCACATCATACAACTCTTGTAGATGCATGAGGATAGTGTGAGCATCCATATGCTCATGTTGCTTCTGTAGCTCAATGTTCATGGAAGCTAGCATGATGCATTGAGCAACATTTGCATCATCCATCCACTTACGATACACAACGTGTTCATCATTATGTGCATCACTAGCAGGTTCAGTAGGCTTAGGTGAGTCAATCACGTATTCCAGCTTCTCAATCCTGAGAACAATTCTCAAGTTTCGAAGCCAGTCAGCATAATTAGGACCAGTCAATTTGTGAGCATCTAGTATGCTCCTGAGTGATAGTGCATAAGACATAACGTACAAAGTAAATCTATAAATGATAAACACATAACAACACTTAGCAAATATTCGATTTCATTTCAAAACACTATATGAATCGGGTCTTTATTCATAAGTGGCTCCCACTAGTTTTCCTAATTTATTCAACCCTCTACGTGAAAAATTAAGCATTCATAATGCTAGTGGGAATAGGGATCCTACATTCCATTACACAACCCCGGCTGTGGCACGAAACGCCATGTAATGTTCAATAGGCAGACAACTCTTGTCAATTACATCTAATGTTTTTCCCTAATCAAATTTTAGCCTCTTGAATAATTGAGTCACGGCTGTGGCACGACAAACTCAATATTCTAAGTCAAGTCAAACCCAACATTCCGTACAATTGAATCAGTCCCCAAAGGCCCACGGCTGTGGCACGTAACGACCTTTAGATTCTTATTCAATGTACACATCTCTATGTAATAGACAAGTATTTCTTATTTCGAAATCAAAGCCCTCGGCTGTGGCACGAAATGACAATGATTCAAAAATAAGAACTATTTTCTACCATGTTGGAAGGCTATGACCGACACAAGCCCGTTGTATCATTGGCCAATTACTACTTGATATTATTTAATTTTAGAGGGATTATATTACGTTACAATCATAATCATATTATAAAGAAATTCTTCCTTTTAAATTAAATATTTCAAATCAATAATCAATAATCAGATGATTCCCAGATCGGGTGGAGCATTGTCAAGAGGCGTCACTTAATAACCCTTTCTTACAGATAGAAATCTGTTGTTGACAGAATCATCCTTCCTCTCATATCGAAAATTCATATTCAATTACGTATTTCATAAATACAAGAATCTCATGATTGTATTCATAATATTATTATTAAGGTTATGAAACAATTTCACTATACTAGGTTGTCTAACAAACGCCTTATGTTCATTTAAGTTCACCTAAATCTATCATCGCATGATAAACTAAGCATATATCACATATATCAACATGAATAAACATCAAGGTATGCATGTTAAATCATCTAGCACATTAGCCTAAGCATTATACATCTCTATGTATCACATGAAGCATTTAAAAGCAATTAAAAACAGTCAAAAACAGCTTTAAAACACTTCATGGAAATATAAACAGTTCAAAACTTTTATATAAACTAAAATTGATCACTCCATTAGATCCGTCTCGGAAAAATGAATCCAACGGTATATTGCACGCCTAAAACGGAGTTACGAAACTCCCAGAAAATCAATTTTAATATCAACAGACGGGCTGTAACGCATTACAGGAACGCGTTACAACCCCTGTAACGCATTCCGGTGATGCGTTACACCCCTTTTCAGCCATTAAAGGGTGTAACGTTACACCCCTATAATTTTTATTTTTATTTTTTTTAATTCAGCAGCCGTCTTTTTCTTCTCGGAAAACGAGCCTGTCAGGTATGTTTCTTCTTCCGTGCACAGCAGCACAACAGACAGCAACAGAAGCACTTGCAGATGTACAGATATTTACATACATACAATTCATATATATATATAATTATTTATATATCTTTATTTAATTAAGAATTTAATTGTAAGAACTTCAAAAATTCATAATAAAAAATCTATACATCCTAAAATTATGAAAAAAATACCCAGACGATCTACAATACTTGTAGAACCCATATCAACATTCAAAATTATTCTGAGAAACAATTTCTCATCAGGAAAAATTAATCCATAATATAACTTGTAAAAATCATAATTAATTCATACAAGCACATAAAATTCTGAAATTTTTACCACAGATCTATATGCATACGACCTATGCTCTGATACCATTGTTGGATTTTTAAACGCAGCGGGGCGTGGAAAAACACTTTTACACACACAAAATCCAAATAAAAGCATATAAATCTTGAATAAAAATTCGAGAGATCGAATCTAACCTTTTAAATATTAATCGGAGACAACGATCAGATATCCTTAGCAGTTGCTCCTCAAGTGTGAAGCACTCCACCGGTATCCACCAAGAAAACGACTTTTAGGAGGAGGAGGAGGTGGAGAGAATTTGGTTTTCTAAAACTTTTGGGTTTCTGGGGTTAGAATAAAATAGGGTCTATAATAGTGTATTTATAGGCAAAATTTTCAGCTGAAATTTTCCCATAAATATTATTATTATTATCCCATTTATTATTCTCATTAATAATTAAAATACCTTTTAATCATTAATCATTTTTCTAAACACTTTAGAAATAATTCTCTCTCTTGATTTAATTTCCAAAAATTAAATCCTTAATTAATAATATTAAGAACTTTTCTTAATTAATTTATAATCAATTAAATCTCATTTAATCAATTATTAAATTTGCCAATTAATTATTTATTTCATAAATAAATAATTGTTAGCCATTATTAATTAATTCCTCCACCATAAAATCATTCTCTTTTTATGGTGTGACCCTGTAGGTTCAATATTAAGCCGGTAGTAGAAATAAATAATAATAAAACTATTTTATCATTATTTATATAAAATCTCTAATTTATTAAATATGATTAATAAATTAATCACATTTATTCTACATCGTGAGTGATACTTCTCAACATATCGCGACTATCCGGATAATATGAATTCACTGCTTAGAATACCAAGAACCTGTCAGTGAATAGTTACCGTACAATAAACTGCTTCTACCCTATAATGTCCCGATTAAATACAAGGCATGGATCTCGTGTCAAGCCTATCTAATTTAATCACTTACTTACCATTTATTATGCGTAGTTCTATGCAAATTAGAAACTCCTTTCTAATTTCATTTACTCTGGCCAGAGATTCCTGAACTAGCATAAGTGGATCAGCCTTGAACATTCGCTTCCTTCACTGGAAGGGGTAGAACCTTTATTGATCATACACTATCTTCGTGTACAAATTCCTATACCCAGAAGAGCCCTAATAATTGTCCCTGGAGACTAAGAACTAAACCAAATCATAGTTCAGTGTACACAAGATGACTATGATGACCTCAAGTCTAAGGATACTTGTACAACTATCACTAGGTGAACAACTGCTGACACGTGAGTGAACTCCATCAGTTGTTCAGCTGTGTGAGTCATGTTCAGTGAACTTATTCTATAATAAGCACCAACATACTAGCTATAGTGTCACCACACAAATGTCTATGAGAACAGACATCATTCATAATGAAGCAAGCGTAGTATGTACCGATCTTTGCGGATTATTAATTACCAGTTAGTAATTCTATGACCAGGAACTATTTAAGTTTAGAGTTATCATCTTTTTAGGTCTCACTATTATGATCTCATCATAATCCATAAAAAGCTTTACTCTAAACTATGGTATATCTTATTTAAACACTTAAATAGATAGAGCACATAATAAAAACCAAACAAGTCTTTATTAATATCAATAAAATCAAAACAGATTACATAAAAGTTATTCCTAAATCCTAATACACGATTGGACTTAGGACATATTCCTTTCAGTTTTGCTATCCGACGGATAACTGCTGTTAAGCTTATCCGTTGGGATACAATCACTACTCGACGGATGAGCAATATCCATCGAGAGAGTAGAAATGAATGAACTAGGAATGGAAACTATTGTGGACTCTGTGCTGATTGAAGATATTTTGGGCACAGATGATTCAACAGTAACTGAAAGAATGGGCAAGTGAGCCAACAAATCATCTAAAAGATGATGCTCACTTGCACTAGATTTTGGCTTCCCCAAAAAAGTTAAAGAAGGGGAATCAGGAATTGATGTGTTTATCATATCCACATCCAGTGAGTTTGTGGGTGAGTTCGGTGTTTGAGGTGATTCTATTACTAGAGATTTTGGCTGTGACTCTACATTTGTTGGAGTCACATCAAACTGAATTTGTGTAGGTGCAGTGATTGTGTCTTTAGCACCAGTTTACACAGTGTGTGTATCTTGTGCATCGCCAAGGGTTTTAGATTTTTTCTTTCTGGCATAAGTTTGGGGTGAACTTGTGTCCCTAACCCTCTTGGCATGTGCTCTTGGTTGAGAGCTTTGTTCAATAACTACATCCTTTTGGGAGGATGCAGCTAGAAATGAGCTTTTATCCTTTTTAAGCACTGCAGTTTGTTGGGAAACTGCAGTGTGGCTAGGCTGGGAACCACTCAACTCTCCATCCTTATCCTTAGGGTTTCTTTTATGTTCACCCCTTCCCTCACCTGTCTTACCTACCTTCATACTCCCCTCTTTGGTTTTGGTGGATTTTGCAACTAGCATCTTTTGAGAGATACCATAGGGGGCTTTCTTTGATTTGGGTTTTGAAATATTTGCAGGTTTGGTAGCTTGGGTAGGCAACTGTTGGGTCATTGACACAGTTGTCATAGCCACACTAGAACTCAAAGAAATTAGTGAGGTTGGAATAGAAGTAGGAATAGATGAACTTACCTCACTTACCTGAGGTGCTTCCATTACAGGGAAATAGAACAGTGACACCTCCTTGTGATGATTGGCCCTGTTCAAATATGCAATGAGCCTTCTCTCTTGAACCCAACAATCTAATTTGTTGTTAGGGTTCTCAAGCACAATACCCTCAGAGAGATGGTTAGCTAACATCATAAAGAATCTAGCATAATACATATTCTTGCCTCTCTTATTTAACTCTCCTAGTTTGAAACCCAACTCAAACAAAACAAGGTCACTGAAATTATAGAACTTATCTGTAACTAGCATGTAGAGCATGTTAAGCATGAAGATATTGACTGAATCAAAATTACTAACTTTACCTGAAAAGACCTTTGTCACTACATCACACATAAAACTACATTCTTTCCTAAGGCTCAGTCTCCTAATGTCACTTAACTTAGAAGTAGAAAGAGCATAGTTCATGAAATTAAGCATATTGATTATGTGAGTGTCAGTATGTGGTGAGGTCACAGTGTTATCAGGAATCTTGAAACATGCTTTTATAACATCACTATTGATACAAAATTCCTTACCTTTAATGGTGAGTGTGATTGTCTTTTCTGTTGAGTTGTATGTAGCAGTGGTCCACATCTCTTCAACAACTTCACAAAAGATTGTGGGTGATTCCAGCATGGCATAGCTAAGCTTGCAATTCTTCACAAAGTCCATCATCTTGTGATAGTCACCAGATTGCTGAATACCCTTGTTTACTAGTGCAGTGAAATTGTTCTTCTAATAAATGAACCCAGTTTGAGACATAATCTTGACAACGGGCGCCATTGTTAGAGAATGAGAGCTTGAAGAGAAAGAGTAACTGCTTTGAAAGAGAAATAAATTAGAGCAGTTGATTTAAGAATGATAAAAGAAAAACAATTGAAATGAAATAAGCTTTTATACTATCTCAAAAATAACTGCTAAAAATAATGAAGTAAAATAAAGTAACCAGTGAAAATTTCCTAAAATAGCCGTTTAAAAATAAACTGTAAAAATTTCACCCATTATCCGTCGTGTTATGCTTACAAACTGTAAGTATACTCGATGGATAATGTTCAGGGAATTAACGGCTGAGATTAAGATAGTTCAACAGATGAGGATAGACTGTTATCCGTCGAGTCATAAAATATTCCAGAAAAATAATTGTTTTTTATTAGCAAATAGTATACCGACGGATGATCAAACTCGATGGATAAAGATCATCCGTCGAGATGTAAATTTTGACTTAGCCAAAATTTCATCCAAGATTGAAAAATCAATTAAATTTCTGGCTGCATTTCAACTTGCAAATTATCTCATATAAATTTAAGAATAAATAAGCATACTTAACTCACTTACCAACCTTGAAAAGGTGGATTCATCCAGTGGCTTGGTAAAGATATCTGCAAGCTGCTTATCACTTGGAACAAAATGTAGTTCCACAGTACCATTCATTACATGTTCCCTTATGAAGTGGTACTTGATATCTATGTGCTTTGTCCTTGAATGTTGTATTGGATTTTCAGTGATGGCAATTGCACTTGTGTTCTCACAGAAAATAGGAATCCTTTCAACTTGCAAACCATAGTCTAGCAATTGATTTTTCATCCATAAAATCTGTGCACAGCAACTGCCAGCAGCAATATATTCAGCTTCAGCTGTAGAAGTAGAAACTGAATTTTGCTTTTTACTGAACCAGGACACAAGCTTATTTCCTAGAAATTGACAGGTTCATGTTGTACTTTATCTATCAATTCAACAACCTGCATAGTCTGCATCTGAATAACCAGTTAGATCAAAACCAGAATCTCTAGGGTACCAAATGCCAAATTTTGGTGTTCCCTTGAGATATCTGAAAATTCTCTTAATAGCTATTAAGTGAGATTCTCTAGGATCAGCCTGAAATCTAGCACATAAACATGTAGCAAACATTATATCTGGCCTACTAGTTGTTAAGTACAGAAGTGAGCCAACCATGCCCCTATAGCTTGAAATATCCACAAACTTTTCACTAGTGTTTAATTCAAGCTTAGTTGCAGTAGCCATGGGAGTTTTTGCAGATGTGCAATCCATTAGATCAAACTTCTTTAAAAGATCAAAAATATATTTAGTTTGACTAATGAATATTCCATCAATAACTTGCTTAACTTGCAAACCAAGAAAGTAAGTTAGTTCTTCCATCATACTCATTTCATACTTACTTTGCATCAATTTGGCAAACTTTTTGCAAAGTTTCTCATCTATAGAGCCAAAAATAATATCATCTACATAAATTTGAACAAGTATACTAGAGTTATTAACATTTCTAAAGAATAAAGTTTTATCTACAGTACCTCTTGTGAAATGATTTTCCAAAATGAACTTTGATAAAGTGTCATACCAGGCTCTAGGTGCTTGCTTCAATCCATAAAGTGCTTTCAAAAGATAATAGACATGTTCTAGAAAATTTGGATCTTCAAAACCAGGAGGTTGACTGACATAGACTTCCTCCTCCAAATCTCCGTTTAGAAAGGCACTTTTGACATCCATTTGATAGACCTTGAAATTGGCATGGGCTGCATAGGCTAAGAAGATTCTGATGGCTTCAAGTCTTGCAACAGGAGCAAATGTTTCATCAAAATCTATTCCTTCTTGTTGACAATAGCCCTTAGCAACCAATCTAGCTTTGTTCCTGACTACTATGTCATTTTCATCCATCTTGTTTTTGAATACCCATTTGGTGTCTATTGGATACTTTCCTTTAGGCTTGGGCACTAGCTTCCATACATTATTCCTTTCAAATTGGTTTAGCTCCTCCTGCATAGCTAAAATCCAATCAGGATCCAACAAAGCTTCTTCTACCTTCTTTGGTTCTTCCTTGGAAAGAAAGCTGTTGTATAGACATTCTTCTTGAGTTGCTCTCCTGGTTTGAACTCTAGAAGAAACATCACCAATTATGAGCTCAAAGGGGTGATCTTTTGTCCATTTTCTTTGTTGAGGTAGATTAGCTCTAGATGAAGAGGACTCATTGTTGTCTTGATGTGTGATTGAGTTTTGATTATTAGAAACTCCCCATGAGTTTGTGGATCTTTGATTTGAGAAAGGGGAACTTTCTATAGGTGATCTATCCTGACTTCCTGCTCCTTTTGATAACCCGACGGATGGTGAAGTTTGAGTACCGATGGAGGAAGCTGGTTGTCTCCCGGCGGATAACGCAGATTGCCTCCCGACGGAATCACCAGTCATGTGTCTTGAACAACCACTATCGAAGTACCAAATATTCTTTCTGTTTCCCTGCACACATCAAAATCAAATCAAGTTGATTTTGGTACCCAAGTTTCCTTAGGTCCTGCCTTGTTAGCTTTCTTTTTCTATTTCTTAGGCTTTATCTCATTTTACTTGGGGATATTAAATTCATCCTTGGTAATTTGAGTTGGGCCTTTGAAACCATTCATTGCAATAGAATTATCATGCATATTATAATCAACAGGAAATGGCATGCTATTAGTGAACATGTTATTCCAGTAAGGCATGCTAAATGGCATTTGTGGCATACTAAATGTAGTATAATAAGGATTAGGTGCAAATGGCATATTAGCAAACTGTGCATTCATATTCTGTGTAGACATAGCATTCATAGGCATGGGAGGCATGGCATTCATGTTAGGAAAGTGAGGTGGCACAGACATGGGAGTAGGCATGGCAGATTTGTAATTAACAGACAAATGATTTACACTACCACACTTGACACAGATTTTTCTAGGGGCATATTTATCAGGTGTGTAGTTATTGTGTTTCTTAATTCCTACTTTACCATTTCTATTATTTTTCTTTTTAGCCTCTGTTTTCACCTCAATCTTTTCAAGTCTGTCACTTAACTGTTTGATAGTCATGTGACCAACATTAGCCTTTTTCCCTTTCTTAACTTGACTCGATTCTCCTGGAACAAAGTTCTGGAAACAGATCCATACTTTTCATTCAACTTAACAAGTTTGGCTTTACTGATAGGCTTGCTTACAGCCGACGGATGAGGATTTTCATCAGTCGATGGATAACCCTTTTTATTATCCGACGGATGACCCTCATCATCCGTCGAGTCTAAATTTGTTAGCACTCCATCCACCAAATTTGGTTCTAGTTTCTCCTTGTTCTTTTTCCAAGCTTCATCACAGAAGGACTCAATTCCTTGAACTTTGGTGATTTGAGCATGGACATCTCTAGATGTTTTCCATGCCTTAATAACCTTCTGTTCACGCTCGAGCTGCTTCTTTAAAATTTCTTCTTTCTTCAAGGACTCAGTTAATTCCTCCTTGGCAATCTTACACTCAATTCTTAATTTTTCAAAATCAATGGACTTAGACTCTAGCACATTATTTCTTTCACTCAAAAACAATTGTTTTCTTTGATTTTAGCATTTTCTTTAGTAAGAGACTTAAGTGTAACACGCAAATGATATAACTATGTAGACATGTCATTTATGAAAGAGATATGTCCTAAGTCCAATCATGTATGAGGATTTAGGAATAACTTTTATGTAATCTGTTTTGATTTCATTGATATTAATAAAAGGCTTGTTTTGTTTTTATTGTGGGCTCTATCTATTTAAATGTTTAAATAAGATATACCACAGTTTAGAGTAAAGCTTTTTATGGATTGTGATGAGATCATAATAATGAGACCTAAAAGATGATAACTCTAAACTTAAATAGTTCCTGGTCGTAGGATTACTAAATGGTAATTAATAATCTGCAAAGATCGGTACATACTATGATTGCTTCATTATGAAGGATGTCTGTTCTCATAGACATTTGTGTGGTGACACTATAGCTAGTATGTAGGTGCTTATTATAGAATAAGTTCACTGAACATGACTCACACAGCTGAACAACTGATGGAGTTCACTCACGTGTCAGCAGTTGTTCACATAGTGATAGTTGTACAAGTATCCTTAGACTTGAGATCATCATAGTCATCTTGTGTACACTGAACTATGCTTTGGTTTAGTTATTAGCCTCAAGGGACAATTATAAGGGCTCTACTGGGTATAGGAATTTGTACACGAAGATAGTGTATGATCAATAAAGGATCTACCCCTTCCAGTGTAGGAAGAGAATGTTCAATGCTGATCTACTTATGTTAGTTCAGGAATCTCTGCCCAGAGTGAATGAAATTATAAAGGAGTTTCTAATTTACATTAAATAGAACTAAATATAGTGAATGGAAAGCAAGTGATTAAATAAGATAGGCTTGACACAAGTTCCATGCCTTATATTTAATCATGACATTGCAAGGTAGAAGAAATTAATTGTACGGTAACTACTCACTGAATAGGTTCTTGGTATTCTAAGCAGTGAATTCGTATTATCCGGATAGTCGCGATATGCTGAGAAGTATCCCTCACGATGTAGAATAAATATGATTAATTAATTAATCATATTTAATGAATTAGAGAATTTATATAAATAATGATAAAATAGTTTTATTATTATTTATTTCTACTACCGGCTTAATATTGAACCTACAGGGTCACACCATAAAAGAGAATGATTTAATGGTGGAGGAATTAATTAATAATGGCTGATAATTATTTATTTATGAAATAAATAATTAATTGGAAAATTTAATAATTGATTAAATGAGATTTAATTGATTATAAATTAATTAAGAAAAGGTTCTTAATATTATTAATTAAGAATTTAATTTTTGGAAATTAAATCAAGAGAGAGAATTATTTCTAAAGTGTTTAGAAAAAGGATTAATAATTAAAAGGTGTTTTAATTATTAATGAGAATAATAAAGGGTTAATAATAATAATAATTTATGAAAAAAATTTCAACTGAAAATTTTTCCTATAAATATACTATTATAGACCCTATTTTTCCTCAACCAAAAAAAAAGATTTACAAAACCCTAATTCTCTCCATCTCCTCCTCCTTCATTACATCGTTTTCTTGGTGGATACCGGTGGAGTGCTTCACACTTGAGGAGCAGCTACTATGGATCTCCGTTCATCATTTTTGGATCGCCATTAAAGACCTCCATCTTTCCATTAACATAAAGCTTTTTAAGGTAAACATACTGAACTACGAATTAAATATTATTTTTCGCATGGATCCTGTGGAGGGTTTCATTTTTTTAAGATTTAAATTTACGTTTTCGCTGCATTTATGTGCTAAAAACCCTTCAATTTATAGTATCATTACACTCAGCTTTAGATAAATGTGCAAGGTTTGTAGTAATTACCTGATTACTTGAAGAACTTGTTTCTATTTCATCAGACTTGGCCATTAGGGCTAGATTGACATAACTGACATCTACATCTTCATCCAGACCATCTGCTTCCTAGTTGTTTTCTTGTGTAATGAAAGCCCTTTCCTTTTGTTTGAGCAGCTCAAAGTATTTTTCCTTATAATCCACAGGCTCAAACTTTTTCTTACTGGAATCTGACTTTTTACACTCACTGGAAAAGTGCCCTGCGAAGCCACATTTGAAATATTTGAATTTTGATTTATCCATCATGTTTCTATTTGGCTTGGATGCTCCAAAGTTCTTTTTGAACTTGAGCTTGGAAAATCTTCTGGAAAGAAATGCTAAATGTTCATCAATGTCTTCCATGTCATCTTGGCTCAAAGAATCTTCATTTTCTACTGCAAGCCCCTTGCCCTTGCTTTCACAGACCCTTGAAGTTGACTCAACAGCTTCCATCTTCATCTCCTTCTCTTTCTCTAACTCAGCAACTAGTGCAATGGACCCTCATTTCTTCTTCCCTCTCTCCATCCTCTCATCTTGCTCTATTTCAAGCTCATAAGTTTTCAGGATGCCATACAGTCTCTCCAAAGTAAACAACTTATAATCTTGTGAGTTTCTCAATGAGACTGTCATTGGTTTCCATTCCTTTGGAAGAGATCTAAGGAATTTTATATTGGAGTCTTTTGTTTGATAGACCCTTACATGCAACTTTAGAGCATTTAGCAGTTTTTGAAACCTACTAAAAATGTTAGTGAGATACTCACTTTCTTCATTATGAAAATGCTCATATTGCTGAATCAGTAGCTACATCTTGTTTTCTCTAACTTGCTCAGTGCCATCACAGATGATCTGTATTGTATCTCAAACATCCTTGGCAGTTTTGCAGTTGATAATGTTGTCAAACATATCACCATCAACTCCATTAAACAAGATATTCATGGCCTTTTTATCCTTCCTGACTTGTTCAATATCAGGATCAGACCATTCATGCCTTGGCTTGGGGACAGATGGCTCATTTCCAGTTGCAGCTCTCATTGGAACATGAGGGCCTCTTTCTATGCAGTCCACATAGGCCTCATCTTGAGAAAGCAAATGAAGATGCATCTTTACCTTCCAATGATGGTAATTATGTTTATCCAGAAAAGGAATCTTGACTCCAACATCCTTCTTGTTCATCTTGTTGTATTGTTTTGATCTTTAAACTCTTTGTTCTTCAAGAGCTTGCTCTGATACCAATTGTTAGTCCCTTAACAATGTAACAAGAATTACAGAAGGGGGGTTGAATGGAATTCTTGAAACTTTTTGTTGAATAAAAATGTTCTAACTCAAATATATATACGTATGAATTGATTAGCAGAATGCGGAATAGTTACTTGAAATGAGTCAAAACACAAGTGATTAAAAACAAGAGTTTTTAAAAACTTTTTGGTGGATTTGAATGATTCCACCATAGATATATAATATATCGAGAGAACTCTCTGTGCAAAAAGCTCACAGCTGCTTACAAAATGATAACAATTAAGAATGAGAGAAATGTTAAGAATACAGCTTACAAATGTTTCTCTCTTTCTATCTGAGTTTCTTAGTTCCTTAGTTACTATTCTATTTGCTGCTTCTTGGTTTATATATCACCAAGATTACAAAGCAATAAGACAAGATAATAAAACAAAAACTATCAAGTCTAATACAATGCTACTTCATTACTCGATTACAGCATCTTTGAATATCTTCATAATAGCATGGAAATGGTAATGCTTCTTTGTTCTCGAAAACCCAGTTGAATAGGCTACCACATTCCATTTGCATACACTCGACGCATGTGAATGTGTTGTCACTGTCAATAGATATTTGAATTCTTTATATGTCGGGTTTATGATCATCCGTCGAGTTAATGATCATCCGTCGAGTTGTTGATCATCCGTCGAATTTATTGTTGTTTTATCCGTCGGGTAGCAATCAGGCACTTGACTTCATTTCATTTATGCAGAATTACAAGACATCATCTATGTACAATTAATCAACCTATTCTGCATATCTAGTTACAGTCAACATAACTTAGGAGCTACTACAGATTCTAAACAATGTGTATGCAGAAATGTGCTACGGACTTATTGTTACATAAGCTACTCACTCGATGGATAATAAGTCATCATCCGTCGGGACCGAAATGAGTCATTCGTCGGGACTATAATCCTTATCCGTTGAGTGCTACATTTTCACTAAGTAAAATCTACCAAGGTGTTTTGTTCATGAAATCATCAAGTACACAACAAATACACAATAAATGATCATCTGTAGACTAAATCATTTTATGCACTTTAATATTGCAGATATCAAATGACAAATAACACAAATAACTTCTCTATGTAATAGTCCTTGAGAAGGACAATCTGACATGAAATAATTTCCTCGATCGACATGGGAACTTGAAGATTGTCCTCGGGTTCAAGGATGTCACTCAAACCCCTGTATTTCTTGTAGCTGAGAATGAAACATGTGCAGAACAAAATGCTTACCAGAAGCAAATTAATTATGCAACTGATATTTCATGTCTCATGCTTGTAATTATGAGTGCTGAGCTTTAGAAGCAACAAGAGCATAATGATGCTTATGATATGATTGAGCACCTTCAAAGGATGTTTGAAGGATACGCTCGTTAGAATGATTTGACAATAATAAGGCACCATATTTTTGTATTAATAGGAGAATGATATCCGGTTGGACCACATGTTCTAAAGATGATAGGTATATGTACCTTGATATTTTGGGTTTCAAGAATAGTCTAGAGACTCAGCTTGATTTGATCAAACAATCTTTGAACAACTTATATTCTTAGTTTGTTAAGAACAAAAGGAATGAGATAAATAGAACATTCACTGAGTTGTTAATAATGTTTAGAACTACTGAAAATAACATGGTAAAGGCATCAATTACATCCATATTGATGATGTACACATGAAATGAAAATAGGAAAGGAAAGTGGACAAGCAAGGTGAAGATTTGATCTTATTCGGTGCCAAACCAAAGTCCAATCCCAAAGGGCTTTTGAAGCCTAATAGTGGTGTTGCTAAAGGAGATGATTGTCATTTCTGTGGAAGTAACTGGATGAATGGAAGTTAAATTGTCGAGCTTATTTGGAAGATCTAAAGAAGAAGACTAGAAATGGTCAAGCTTCAGGTATAGGGTTAGAATTAGAGCAAAAGTTGTTGCTCTAGTTGAAAGAACTCGATACCTAGATTTGCCCATAAGAAGAGATTGAGAACTTGATAAATTGTTATTACGTGCCTGCCTTTAGCGGATACATTAAGTTAATTTTTTGTCAGGACGAAAGGTTTTCATTTTAATTAAATAAACAATAGTTGTTTATTCTATTTCAATGATAAGACTTATAATGTTACACAATTAGTTAACAATTTATATGTTTTAAGTTGACTCAAATCAAACATTACCTCTAGCATTATCGTTAAGCCATATTAATGAGAAACGTATTTCTAAGTTACATATAGATGAATACTTGGATAAGTTTGATTTTGAATCATACGGAAGATGTGAACTTTGTCTCATTGGCAAAATGACTAAAGCTTCTTTTACCTGATCAGGTGAAAGGGCCACCGAACGATTATGACTTATACATAATGGTGTATGTGGTCGAATGTGTATGATGGCAAGGGGGCTTATACTACTTCATAACATTTACTGATGATTTCAGTAGATATGGATATGTGGTTCTTATGAAGAACAAATCGATTCTTTTGAAATGTTCAAAGAATATAAGGCCGAAGTAGAAAAGAAAACAAGGGAAAAGTATAAAAGTTTTACGATCAGATCATGGAGGAGAATACTTAAACCTCAATTTCAAGAGTTTCTTGAAGGAGTGTGATAGTGGATCATAACTTACTCCTTCTGGAACACCTCAATGGAAAAGAGATTCTGAGAGGAGAAATCGTACCTTGTTGGACATAGTGCGATCAATGATGAGTCAAGCGGATCTTCCAATCAGTTTCTAGGGTTATGCTCTAGAAACGGCCGCATATACACTTAACCAAGTTCCGACTAAAGTAGTTCAAAATACTCCGTATGATATATAGAGTGATAAATGTCAAAGCATGTTATTTATGAAAATTTGGGGACGTGAAGCGTTTATAAAATGTTTAGCCTCTGACAAGCTTGGACCAAAATTAGATATATGCTATTTTGTGGGATACCCAAGTGAGACTAGGGTATAATTTTTATAATCCTTCCGGGAACAAAGTGTTTGTTGCTCAGGCTGCTGTATTTCTTGAGGGAGAACTACTTTCTAAGAAAATCAGTGGGAGGATAATACATCTCAATGAAGATCGAGAACCACATGATAACATTGAACAAAAATTGGAATAAGATCAGGATGTACATCAAAATGTTGAAAGTAAACATGTCCAAGAAACACATGTTATTTGTAGATCTAGTAGGATTCACCATGAGCCTGGAAGAAATTATGAATTTCTTTTGACTCATGATAGTGATGTGATGCTTACGGATAATGATAAGCCTCTCAACTACCAAGATGCTATGAACAGTTCAGACTCCAAGAGATGGCTAGAGGCCATGAAATCTGAGATGGAATCCATGTATCAAAATAAAGTACTGACTTTAGTTGATCCACTCGAAGGGGTAAAACCTATAGGGTGCAAGTGGGTTTTCAAGAAGAAAACTAACATGGATGGTAAAGTACAGACCTATAAGACGCGACTAGTGGCAAAAGTTTCAAACAAATTCATGGTATAGACTATGATGAGACTTTTTCACCGGTTACTATGGTCAAGTCCATCGGGATTTTGCTAGCAATAGCTGTTTACTTTAACTATGAGATTTGGTAAATGGATGTCAAAACTACTTTCTTATATGGGAGCCTTGGAGAGGATGTATATATGATACAACCTGAGGGTTTTGTCGATCCAAAATTTGCTAAGATAGTTTGTAAGTTGCTTCTATCTATTTATAGATTAAAGCAAGCCTCAAGGAGAATGAATATTCATTTTGATAACACGGTCAAAGAGTTTGGCTTTATACAAAATGAAGATGAACCATGTGTTTGCAAGAAGGTTAGTGGGAGCCATGTGACATTCCTAGTATTATATGTAGATGACATATAACAAATATGGAATGACATACCTTCTCTACGGGCTGTTAAGACTTGGTTGAGAAATAGTTTCTCGATGAAAGACTTAGGTGATGCTACCTATATATTAGGGATCAAGATCTATAGAGATATATTAAAGAGATTAATCGACCTAGTCGGAGTACATACATTGATAAAGTATTATATCATTTTATGATGCAAGAGACAAAGAAAGGATATGTTTCGTGTCTCATGGGATAGTGATCTCAAAAGATAATTGCCCCCTAAATCATTAGATGATAAGGGCCATTTGAGAAAGTTTCAGATACGTTGACAATTGGATCTATAATGTGTACAATGATATGTATTTATCCTGATGTTTCGTATGCTTTCAGCATGATGATCAAATATCAGTCTAATCTATGTGAGGGTCACTGTATGGTTCTCAAGAATATTCTTAAGTGCTTAAAGAGGACTAAAGATTTATTTTTGGTGTATGGAAAAGATAAGGAACTGGTTGTAACGGGTTACACTGATACTAGTTTCTGCCTAATTTATGGATAGACAAGGATGATTATGTGTCTATGTATGGTTTGTCTTTTGTCTAAATATAAGTGATGTTAGCTGGAATGGTTCACAGCAAGAACATTGATGATTCTATAATGGAAGCCGAATATATTGATACTTTTGAAACAGCCAAGGAGACTGTTTAGGCATGTCCTTAGGCGATATCACCTTATTAATGAGATTAATGATCAAGAAGATATAAATGTAAAGTGCATAGTAATGATAGTGTTGCATACCCACCTACCAAGGCTTTGTCGCAACAGAAACACGATGGTCATACTAGTTCCATGAGTATTAGATACATGGGTGATTGGCTCTAGTGCAAGTGGGAGATTGTTAGTGTTTGTGCCCTAGAGACAACACTATGATGTTCTAGTTTAATACATTAGGATTATTAATGTTTATGTTCTATTGATTATTCTCTTTATAATTTATTAATTCTTAATTTACTGCGATATAAATGTTAGATTAATAAATGTCCTTGGAATATGATATGCAATTCTATATCTCTAAGTACGTGACTTAGAAATGAGATTACGAGAATAGTACAATATTCCTAAAGGTCCCTAGTCGAGTATTATTATTAAGGGACAATAATAATGCATTAAGACTGGTGTGTTTGTTGACTGATGATCACATCTCATTGATCATAGGTATAGTGATACTAAAGTCAAAAACACAGGCAGATGTATATGTACATGGTGCTGGACAGACCCAATGTGAGATTCTACATGTCTGTTGTGTCATAAGTAATTCTCGCAGTGATAATGATGTAATGGTCCTTAGACCTGAAGTCATTATATTTCTATACGAGAATTAATATACATTGATTACATTAAAAGTTATCCTTGACCGGGTAATGATAAAAGTGGACATTGGGTATATTATGAATCGTATGAGAAATATGAATGATCTAGATGGGATTTAACCCTCCTATTTTAGGAGTGATATTATTGGCCTCTTGTGTGAGCTAGACTATCAAATGCGTGGCCACGCTCAAATGTTGATTTGATATGATATTCTACTCATTGATCAAGGAAACCCGAATTAAACATTGATAAGGATGACACATTACATGCCTCTAGTTTAATCTATAATATATGGTTAAAGGGATTATATTACATTGTACATTATTCACAAAAGGTTTAATCGATCACCGATTCAATTATTATTACTTGGGTAGCAATGATATATTACTAGATGCCGCTCATAGTTTACGATTTTAAATTAGATTTAAAATTCGTTGCCAACGTAATAATAACCTATAGGGTCACACACTAAGAATGCTTGAAGGATTATTTAATTTAAATTGGATTTAAATTATATTAAAGTAATTCGAATTATTTATAATATTAATTAAGTATGACCTAATGATAAGGAATAAATAAATCCTGATTACGTAATTAGATATTACGTTAATTACACATAATTTGGGCTATAAGGCCCAATAAGAAGATGTATGACATTCAGACCAAAAAGGTTAACACATTGATCAGGCCTGATGGACCAGATCAGGCCTGATGGAACAAAGAAGGCCCAAAACCCTGAATATTAATTAATTTCGTAATTAATTAATAAGGGAAAAATCAGCTATTAAGAAGAGTCCCAATAAGGATATAAATCCTAGTGGATTATTCTCCAAGAGACCTAGAAGGATAAGGAATCAGTTTCCTACCACTTAGGATTCCAAGGTCCATTCTAATTCTGAGACTTGACCACCAAGTCTCCTACACCAAGTCCAATTCAAGGACTCCCAACATCTATATAAGGGGCATCACTCCACAGATCAGAACTACATTTTTTGACTTGATCCTTGGCAATCAGCAAGGTACGTAGGCATCTTGTCAAGGAAGATCGAGTCACAAAATACAAGAACAGTCAAATCGAGCCTCGAAGCTCACGTTCCCTAGTAATAAACACAACAATTATTATACTTGGTTTTTGATCCATAACATTTGGCGCCGTCTGTGGGAAAGCACAATAATAACCATGGCGAGAACATGGAGAACAATTAGGGCCCTTGAAGGAGGAACACCAGCGGGGACAACCCAAGTGATTTCGTCAACCATGGAGGTACCTCCTCATTTAACTTATTCAGCCACCCAAGGAGAAGCCCTGATAGGGGCAACTGAACCTCAGCCACAAGGGACGATTCCCTCGGCTACTCAAGGTACGAATCCCCAAATTCAACAACTACATGCACCTGTGAATTCTTGACCCATTGGGTATGAGTATTCAACTGTTGTGACTACTAACCCCCCATATGGGATGCCCCTTTACCCCGAGGTTGGAGGAAGCGGACATGCTGGGCGGAGTAAAGCACGAGGGCAATCGCCCCCTATATACAAGGTTTAGCTCCTATCCCTAAGGATCAGGAATTTTCTGGTCCTTACACTGAGAGAGATTACGAATCTTCAGATGATGAAGTGGCCCCAAGAAGGAGGCGTGCTGGCAAAGAGCCGATGGCTGATGGTCGTCAATGTCCTAGGAGCACCCAAGGGACGAATTCCCAAGAAGTGCAGGAAAGGATCAGGGCTCATGAAGCTGAGATTCAAAGGCTGAAGCGTGACTTGGAGGCGCACCAGAACACCAGATCCCCACTACCTCCAAGGGGGAGGAATCCTCACCCTATCATAGACCTGGATGGTCCAACACAGAGAAGGGTTGTTGTCCCAAGGGCTGATCCAAGAAATCTTCTTCCCCTTGGAGATCCTGATGATCCTACCCCACCATTTACCGAATAAATAATGAATGCCCATATCTCAAGGAAGTTCAATGTAACACCCCCAGATCCGGGGTCGGGGATCCGGGTCGTC
Source organism: Apium graveolens (assembly GCF_009905375.1). NCBI lineage: Eukaryota > Viridiplantae > Streptophyta > Magnoliopsida > Apiales > Apiaceae > Apium > Apium graveolens. The sequence continues at coordinate 57,615,978 of NC_133656.1, forward strand.
ACGGTCTTTCTTTCCACAATATCACTTCACTTAATTAATAATAAATAACCTTATGCTGTGACCCCACACTAACATACACCACAACCCGTTATAGTCTCAGAGATGAAATTTAAATAAGTACAAGTCTTTGAATCCACAATTTAAAAGTTATTACAACCCGAAATGATTACTTGATAAATTTATAGTTAATTGCCATTATCTGCCACAAGTTATAATTATACATAATTGATTCTCAAAAGTAGATGGTCTGATCTACAATAGATCTACCTCTGCAGCTATAGCAGCTACAACATCAACGGGAAGACGCGGGACGCTTCCCACGCGCTTGCGCTGGGTCTGCTGGAGTCTGGCCATCTTTCCTAACTGTTGTTGTGTGATGAAGAAATAAAGCAAGGGTGAGCAGCAAGCCCACCAAAATAGTATGTATAATGATTTACAATATATGAGCCTACTCATAATACTCATGAAAGTCTTGGTCAAAAGAAATGAACCAAGTTTGATATCTTAATGCGATGAAGTCGCAAAATATTCAGTATATATACATATATACTTTTCAAAATATTGGAAGTCCTCTTCCATGCATAATATACACAAAGTCCCAGTGTATAACTGTATATAAAAAAAATATCGTTGCAAGGTGATCTCATATATCTAACCTTGTCTCAACGTTTTTCTGAAAATCTTTGTCATTCATAAGACAATTATTAATTAGATATAAGTTTAAAAGATGAGGTTACCAAATACCCCAATATACTTATATCTTTCCCAATACTACTTGAACTACCACCGTTCAAGTTATAATCAGTTTCAAAAGTTCATCACATAGATGAGACTACAAGACAAGATTTGAATAGATTCAATCTTTGAAATATTATTGAATGAAATAAAGTTACGAGATACTTTATTTAGTCCCGATATATATATATCCACATATATATATCTCTTAAACATTTCCTGGAACCTCTGTTATGTAAAGTATGAACAGAGTTTGAAACATCCAATGAACTTTGGAAAGGAAAAGAATTTTGGCATAAACCCGATATCTCGCTGATCAGGCAAAGATACCAATAAGTAACCTTTTCTACTAGTAGATGGACGAATTCCCCACTGGTCATCACCCTGGTCATAATTAAGACCTATGCTGGACTGCCACTCAGCCACTTATGCATTTGATGGACTCCCACTGAGCCACTTACACAATAATAGACCGTACCCCGGCCTGTCGCTTATGCCGACTCAATGAGAGGGGCTTACTTCCCGAACGTTGGGCAAGTAATCAATTCATTTACCAAATCTGCCACCTTGTTGCGAATATAAAATGCACCACAGAGCCGGATTCCCCAGGTTTTGAGCGAGTATTTAAATCCCCTTAAAAGGAAGATCTTAAATATAAAAATGAGTTTTGGGATCCGCTCTGACTTTTAAAAATTATTTTGAAGACTCGAAAACACTTTAAAGAGTGTTTGGAGTAAGGCTGATTTAATGAAGTAAATCAGTCCCCAGAATATTTTAGAAAATGACTGAATATTATTATTTTAATTAATATTCCCATAAAGAATAATCTTTATAAAAATAATTGAAGTAGAAGTTTTAAAACTTATACTTAAAACGAATATTAAATAACCAAAGATATACTTATATAAAAGTATTATCTTTATTTGAATAACCGAAAATAAGTTTGATTATTTACACCTTATTCTTTAATAAAATAAAGAATATACCTCAGCAAATAATCGGAGTCATAGATCCTCAAATGAATATTCAAATAATATTCAGATAATAAAATAAAAGGAGTCATAAGTCCTCGAATGAATATTCAAAATAATATTCATTTAATAAAATAAACTGAGTCATAAGCCCTCGAATGAATATTCAAATAATATTCAAATAATAAAATAAACTGAGTCATAAGCCCTCGAATGAATATTCAAATAATATTCAAATAATAGAATAAAGGTATCGAATAAACCTTATTCGATCCATAGTTTTAAAAACTATATCCATATATATATATATATAAATATATATATATAATATACTCGGGAACATCGACTCCCGGTTTAGAAATATGTTCACATTTTATCCCCTATACTAAGGGTATACGCAACTACTTGCTTATTTCTAGCATAGGTATTATGCAACTATAAGCATTGAAATCAACAGATAGATAACCAGATTACGAAACAGACATGCATATATACCATATTAGCATGCTCCAATATATCGCAAAATTTGCTAATAACAATCATGCAATATCACAAGATAATGCATATACATATATTTACATCACAACAACAGTATAACGGGTAGAAAACTTGCCTGAGCGACTGGGGTTACGAATGGCTCGGGACGAGTCTGGTAACCTATAAACAACAAGTAAGTTGGAATTAAACCAAAGTCACTTGTAAATCTATACTTTAACTAACTTAGACTCTAACGCTTATTCTGCGCTTACTGATTCGCTTAAGTCACTCGGGTACCCTCGGCTCCACCATTTTTAATAATTTAACCTTTACGAGTTTTAAAGCGATTCCTTCGCGAATGTATTACCAACTGCCTAACACACTTACCATAATGTTTCATACATTAATTAACCCTTTTTGGTCTTTAACCTATGTTTCAAAGTAAGGCGAGGGAAAAAGTTTCGTTCGCGAAACGCCGTTACTTGAAACGGTCGTTTCTCCTAAACCGTGCATCGGAATCGAACGAACTACATATCAAAACGAAGCTCGTAACATGAGCTACCTAAACATGGCAGTGGTCACAATCTAGCAGGGGGTCCTCGGGTCCTAAGGTTATGCACAAAACAGTCTAAAGAAAATCGGACGTTACGACGGCTATGTTTACGCGATTACCAATGTTTAAACTACTCCAATTAACCACCAACCAACTCATAACCATCAATACAACAAAACTTCACCTAAACCATACCACATCAGTCCATAATATCCAAGGTTTTCAACTCAAACAACCACAATCAAGACCTATGAACTATAATCAAGCTTCAATTACCAAAACACTTCCAAATCAAACCAAACTACTAATAATCACAATCCATGCTTCTCATTTCACAACACCAACCATTAAACTTACTAACAAATAAAGTAAAGGCTAGGGTTTGAAGTTTATACCTTCCTTGGGAGGTGTTAAGTTGCTAGGAAGCCTTAGGGAGCCTCCTACAAGCTTGATCTTTCCAAAGAAATCAAGAACACAAAGTTAGGCTTTGAAGTTTCTAAAAGTCCGATTTAAAGAACTGTAAAAATGAGGGTCTTACCATGATTATTTGGACGAGACTTGTGAACAAGAGTTGTAGGCCATCTCAATACCTTTCTAATGAGCTATAGAACACAATATTTGAGTGAGAAATGAAGGAGATACAGCAGTTTTAGTGTTCTGATTCTGTTTTGGCCGAGAGCATGAAGAACAATGCCTTGGTTTCTTTTTGATTTTGATGAAAAATGATTTGCTTGGCTTGGTTGCTTGGTTTTTGTGCTTGCTTTAGTCAATTACCTTCTTGCCCTTGAATTTGTGTGGTTACAAAGCCACCACACCTCCTTCCTTCCCATGTCATGCTTATGTCACCTTGCACATGTCATAATGCTCCCACTTGTCCACACCTTGTGGTTTGATGATGTCACAATCCCTGGCTTCTTGTACAAGCTTGTCTCTTGATCACTTATTTGTTTTACGGTTCGCTTATCTTTCGTTCTCGTTTATCGTTTGAGGGATCATACCCGGGATCTTATTACTTAGGTTCCCTTAACCTTTCTCAATATATTATATTCCTTTTATGATCCTCTCCTATAATCCTTTAATTTCAATCCTTTTTATCCTGTTACCTTATACTCAATTCTCTCCGTATCTTGTGGATTTCCGGGAAAAATCAAAGTGTTCGGAATTGGATTCTGACGATCTTTACATACACTTATATACCACATAGAGTACTAATAATATCCCATAAGATCAATAACAGAACCCCTACATAGCGTGGCATGAAAAGTTTTCTCGTTCAGCAAAAACACTATTCATAAGGGTTTCAAAATTTCTCAAAAATTGGGGTTATTACAGTCTCCCCTCCTTAAAAGGATTCCGTCCCGGAATCAGATAGAAAACAAATGGGGATACTTTCTTAGCATTACACTTTCTAACTCTCGAGTCAATTTTCCACATTGTGGTTCTACCACCAAACTCTTACTAGTTTGATAACCCTTCTCCTAAGCACTCGTTCCTTTTTACTCTATACCCTTCCTGGTTGCTCCATATAGGTTACGTCTGGTTGCATGTCTATGCGCTCATATGCCCCTATTTGTCTGGCATCCGAATTACACTTCCTTAACATTGATACGTGGAACACGTTATGAACTTGCTACAGGTTCGGGGGTAGGGCTAGCTCATATGCTAACTTCCCAAACGTCTTAATATATCCAAGGGTCCAACAAATTGTAGACTTAGCTTTCCTTTCTTTCCGAACCTCATCAATCCTTTTTCAAGGGTTTCCAAGGGGATACCTATAACATTACTAGGCCCCCTATTTCATACTCTTTGTCCTTTTTGAGTCAAATCAGCATACCTCTTATGCCCATCTTGGGTTACTACCAGCCGTCCTCTGATTAGATCTATTATATCCCTGGTCCTTTGGACTACTGCGGGTCCGAGCATCTTGCGCTCTACAACTTCATCCTAATATAAGGGAGATCGACATTATCTTCCCTCAAGGATCTCATAAGGTGACACCTCGATAATGACATATGATCTATTGTCGTGATATAACTAAATCCGCGTTAAGTGATCTTTCCAAATTTTTTCAAGTCTATTGCACAGACTCTCATTATAGCGTTTAGCATTAGAGCTTTTGCTTCTCAATACCCATTCTTTTCGAGTTCATAATCGCTACTACCTTCCGTTCCTAATATTATACTGGTTATACTTTTGCTCGTTAGCGTTCTATAACCTTTTAATAACCACGTCAACCTTAGTATTACGAATGTGTTCCCATTCTGAATACCACCATAACTTTACTACTCCTTTTTCAGCTGTTTCTATTTTCGAAAGCTTAATCCTTCATATAGAAGTAAAAGAATTTATTGAGAGATCACTATGATCATGAACACTTGTTATCTCGCATAGTTAGTACAGAAGGTGGCCAGCCTTTAGTACTTGACAAGCAATTAAACAATAGTTGGTATCCTACTAGGCTTCTATCACACAGATAGATAGTCATTCGGCAATACCTCCCCTTCTGGAAGGGTTGTTCTTCTCAACTTACATGAAATGAAAAGAAGAGAAAAGAACGAACTGAAGAGAATTGTATATATAAAAAAATATACTGCCACAAAATATCTGGCTTGGAACCTACCTCTGAACTATAGAGGTTTGTCATAGGAGAACAAAACATATACGTATTTATATCAGCATCAAGTATTATAGCATCGTATTTCCCATGCCTAAATATTTCTATTCCGTCCATCATTCTATGGACCCATGCTCTTCCTCGAGCTTATACACAATCACCTTTGAAACTCCCTCGATTTCGAAAATCGAACCTGGGATCTCATTTTAGACATCACCGTTACTAGAGTTCTATGCTTGCACCGCAACCTTCCTCATATAGTAATACGACTCTCTTTTCATAAGAGGGAATAAATATTCAATAGGTAGATACTCTACTTAATTAGTCTATCAATGATAACTTATACACTACCACGACCCGTTTAGTGGTACTCAATTTCAACATCCATTCCAATACAACTCTCACGGTTGTAATCAGCTCGTTACTCGCAGAATCATTGTTGCCTTACTATGGTCCACCACTGACCCACTGTCATCATTCACTTTCCATGAAATCTTAATAGCTAACCATACGGAGTCCATACATGTCGTATCAAATCCTTCTAAGGAGGTAACATAATCACCATTTCTGATTCATGAAGAACACTCCTGATCTCAAAGGTTCGTTTAGTCCTTTTGAAACATGGTCCAGGCTCATTCTCAAGATAGTACCTTCTAAGATAGATAGCCCGCTCATGGCAATTACACGAATTAAACCTTTACCAACTACTATTACGGCTGGGTATTGCACAGTCATCAGAAGGAATGTCAATCTTCCAAACCATAATACAACCTTCACAGTTTTAACCATCATCACTGTATTCTTTTGGCACAAGCGCCTATAATTATCCTCTTACCTTTAAAGTGTCGGCCACCTCTTTGGCCTTTCCTGATAGTAAAATTTCCTTACAGTCAATGTCACTTTAACCATCTCCAAATGAATTTTCTACCTTATTTCAATCACAGCTTATGTGAAAATGCTTTCCTTAAAATCTGATGAGTAAAAAAAAATCACCATTTTTCCATAAGTTATTGCCTCAGTCTTTAGAGGTTAATCACTGTCATGACTGACTCTCAATCATAATTAGAACATCTTTTATCTTAAGTCCTAATTGCCCTGAATAATTTCGACCATTACTGGTTCGATCCATACTTTCTCGTGGTTTAACACGTGCCCCACTTGGCAACATTATAATTACGTCATATTTCCTTTATCAACATTTCTATTCTTGAAAATTTTGAATATTACCTTTCTCCTTGTAAAACCTCTAAGGTTATCCTTCAATCGTTCCTCCTGTATTCCCTAGATACAGGGCATATTAAAATACCATTTACTATTACTAGAACCATTGTCTATATACTTCTGAAAAATTTCTCCACTGATCCTTAAAGGTTATTATTACCTTAATGCTTTCCAATTCATACTGTCAAAACTCATACTATCCCTATTAAGGGTGAAATGCCAACCTTTATGCATTCCCCTAGGATTCGTTTTAAGTTACCGATGTTCTATCCTTAATTCCACCTTTAAAAAGGTACAAGCATCCTTCCATGGATAAATAAAGTCATATATCCCTGATATGGGTATCTTATTCAATCATTCCCACCTCGATAGTAAATGCCTAATTTCACAATAACATCTGTATACAAAATGAGGTTAATCAAAATGGCCTCCAAAAGATAACAACGGTTATCCGCTTTTCTTGCCTAATCTGGTAACGATAACATGGATGTTCTGGAAGATATTGGTCGTGTTCAACGTGAACTTCTTCTTAATAATTCCTTATTTACTTTTGTTGTTTATCTCAACAGTCACCTCAATGTTGGGATATCTTTCATATCTGGCGTCTCCCTTTCTGGGTATCATGCCACCGGTCTTACACTTCACCTTCTTGAAGGTCACTTCCTTCATCCAATTTTCTTAATTTCTTACTTTCTTATCCCCTTAGTCTATCCGCGTCTCATTATTTATCCTTCGAATTATCTCAAGGTTTCCTCGAATCCTCCCAACTTAAAGGGGGTACAATATATGTATCTCTTATGCCTTCAACCATCAATTTTAACTCATGGTGGATCATCATCATCCTGACGATTACATACTTTTCTATTTCTATTGCTATGAGTCTTTAGGGTTTCCTCATACCCGACTCCCTTATCATACCTCAAACTCTTTTGCCTTTATATCCCTTTCCACTTCAGTCCCTTTTTATTTCCCTTTCTCTTATCATTATTTCATGAACCAACACAACATAAGCATTGATTTCAAATATCCCGTCATTCTGGATTCGCGTCTTCAGAACGAATCTTGACAACTTTTACAGCTTAGATTCATAATTCATCATACTCGTCTGCCTTTGTTCTGGCTCTAAAGCTTTTACACTATTCCATAACCTTGGGAATTACGATCCCGAAAACAATTGGCTGAACTTTAATCAGTTTATTATAATCTCTTGCTCCGTGCCTTCCTTGGCCTTTCACCAGCGGGTGGTCTCTCTCTTGGGAGGGTAAGTGACAAAACAGTCTTTTGTGGTTCGTCAATCATTTAGAATCTCAAATGATTCATCTATTTCCTTTAGCCAGGCTCTTCCCTCGACTGGGTCAGCTTGTTCCTTGGAACTCTGAGAGCTTAGCGACTTAAAGGTCATGAAAGAATTTCCCACCGCACTGTCTCCTCAGAGTGGTGGTTGGGGATAATAGTCTAAGTTCTGTCTAGACAGGTCTATGAATTGCCGTATAGGAGTACCGTCTCGGGTCTCCTTTCCTTACTCGACTTTCTGTTTCCTTATTATGAAATGTTTCATCCTACTCCCCATAATCGGGGTCATCTTTTAATTTAAAATCCTCATTTTCCACTCCATTATGTCATGGGTTCCTTCTATCTTGATGGCGACCTCCCTGACTATCGCGTTCAGGGTTTGCTCTAAATCTTATTCCTCAACTATGGCTCTCATCTAAGTTCTCATCCTTACACTCTTGAACTTTCGGAACCCAAATTCTATAGGAATACCTCATTATTCCCTTATCATCTTTCTCGATATTAATCTTTTATCTAATTGTTGGCTCTCTGCCTTCATTCATCACTTTTACTGGCACAATATGTTCTTTTCCAATACTTCAGGCTGTATTGCTATCTCAAACAGCTTTTCGGTACCGGCTCCGGTTACCTTCACTACTATTTCCATTTTCTCAAAATCTCTTATAAACTCTCCAAAAGACATTATCATCTTGAGTCTCTCCTTTTTACTAAGGGCATCAGCCACCATATTGGCTTTCCCCGAATGATAAAGAATCTCCCAATCATAATTCTTGATTAGCTCTAACCGCCTCTTCTGGCGTATGTTGAGCTCTTTCTACGTAAGAATGTACTAGAGCTCCTATGGTTTGTGAATCTCACACTTCTCTCCATACAAGTAGTGCCTCAAATCTTTAGGGCAAAACTATTGCCACGAGCCCAAGCTCATGGGTGGGGATATCGAATTTTAAATTCCCTTAATTGTCTTGACGCAGACGCGATTATCTTGCTGTGCTATATAAGAAGCACCCTAATTCCTTATGCGAAGCGTCACTTACAAATCACAAAATCTCATTTTCCATCCAGCAACGCCAACATAGGGAACGTCACCAACCTTTGCTTCGGTTCTTAAAAGTTGTTCTCGCATTTCTCTGTCCATTCGAACTTCTCAGTCTTACGAGTAAGCCGCGTTAAAGGGGCTACTATCTTTACAAACTTGAACGAACCTCTGGTAGTGACCGGCCAATCCTACATCTGGTAGTCGACCCAACCAGGGTCATCAATTCATCAGTGGTCCTTTATCCAATCTCGTCAGGATCCTCCATGGGATCCTCCTCAGCAACTATCCCTTCTAGGACAACATCCTCAACCGCTACATCCTCAATATCAACATCATCCGGTCCTACGTTAGGACGCTCTATTGGATCCACAATCTGATCTCCAATTAGTAATAAAACATCATCGCGTTGATGTTCCTCAACTTTAGGGTTCGGAGTCCCGCTACCATATACGATAACGAACTACGCTTCTATCGCTACATTTATAAGGGTTCCCATAAGGGTTTTAACTGTCAGTACTACGTTAGGTAGTCCGACTATGAACTTGGCAAGAGTTCTTATTATCTTAGTGAACTTATTATCTTAACGTCCCATCATCTCTGAGGTTTATAACGCTTGGCTCTGATACCATTTCTGTAACACCCCCAGATCCGGGGTCGGGGATCCGGGTCGTCACGGTCTTTCTTTCCACAATATCACTTCACTTAATTAATAATAAATAACCTTATGCCGTGACCCCACACTAACATACACCACAACCCGTTATAGTCTCAGAGATGAAATTTAAATAAGTACAAGTCTTTGAATCCACAATTTAAAAGTTATTACAACCCGAAATGATTACTTGATAAATTTATAGTTAATTGCCATTATCTGCCACAAGTTATAATTATACATAATTGATTCTCAAAAGTAGATGGTCTGATCTACAATAGATCTACCTCTGCAGCTATAGCAGCTACAACATCAACGGGAAGACGCGGGACGCTTCCCACGCGCTTGCGCTGGGTCTGCTGGAGTCTGGCCATCTTTCCTAACTGTTGTTGTGTGATGAAGAAATAAAGCAAGGGTGAGCAGCAAGCCCACCAAAATAGTATGTATAATGATTTACAATATATGAGCCTACTCATAATACTCATGAAAGTCTTGGTCAAAAGAAATGAACCAAGTTTGATATCTTAATGCGATGAAGTCGCAAAATATTCAGTATATATACATATATACTTTTCAAAATATTGGAAGTCCTCTTCCATGCATAATATACACAAAGTCCCAGTGTATAACTGTATATAAAAAAAATATCGTTGCAAGGTGATCTCATATATCTAACCTTGTCTCAACGTTTTTCTGAAAATCTTTGTCATTCATAAGACAATTATTAATTAGATATAAGTTTAAAAGATGAGGTTACCAAATACCCCAATATACTTATATCTTTCCCAATACTACTTGAACTACCACCGTTCAAGTTATAATCAGTTTCAAAAGTTCATCACATAGATGAGACTACAAGACAAGATTTGAATAGATTCAATCTTTGAAATATTATTGAATGAAATAAAGTTACGAGATACTTTATTTAGTCCCGATATATATATATCCACATATATATATCTCTTAAACATTTCCTGGAACCTCTGTTATGTAAAGTATGAACAGAGTTTGAAACATCCAATGAACTTTGGAAAGGAAAAGAATTTTGGCATAAACCCGATATCTCGCTGATCAGGCAAAGATACCAATAAGTAACCTTTTCTACTAGTAGATGGACGAATTCCCCACTGGTCATCACCCTGGTCATAATTAAGACCTATGCTGGACTGCCACTCAGCCACTTATGCATTTGATGGACTCCCACTGAGCCACTTACACAATAATAGACCGTACCCCGGCCTGTCGCTTATGCCGACTCAATGAGAGGGGCTTACTTCCCGAACGTTGGGCAAGTAATCAATTCATTTACCAAATCTGCCACCTTGTTGCGAATATAAAATGCACCACAGAGCCGGATTCCCCAGGTTTTGAGCGAGTATTTAAATCCCCTTAAAAGGAAGATCTTAAATATAAAAATGAGTTTTGGGATCCGCTCTGACTTTTAAAAATCATTTTGAAGACTCGAAAACACTTTAAAGAGTGTTTGGAGTAAGGCTGATTTAATGAAGTAAATCAGTCCCCAGAATATTTTAGAAAATGACTGAATATTATTATTTTAATTAATATTCCCATAAAGAATAATCTTTATAAAAATAATTGAAGTAGAAGTTTTAAAACTTATAATTAAAACGAATATTAAATAACCAAAGATATACTTATATAAAAGTATTATCTTTATTTGAATAACCGAAAATAAGTTTGATTATTTACACCTTATTCTTTAATAAAATAAAGAATATACCTCAGCAAATAATCGGAGTCATAGATCCTCAAATGAATATTCAAATAATATTCAGATAATAAAATAAAAGGAGTCATAAGTCATCGAATGAATATTCAAAATAATATTCATTTAATAAAATAAACTGAGTCATAAGCCCTCGAATGAATATTCAAATAATATTCAAATAATAAAATAAACTGAGTCATAAGCCCTCGAATGAATATTCAAATAATATTCAAATAATAGAATAAAGGTATCGAATAAACCTTATTCGATCCATAGTTTTAAAAACTATATCCATATATATATATATATATAAATATATATATATAATATACTCGGGAACATCGACTCCCGGTTTAGAAATATGTTCACATTTTATCCCCTATACTAAGGGTATACGCAACTACTTGCTTATTTCTAGCATAGGTATTATGCAACTATAAGCATTGAAATCAACAGATAGATAACCAGATTACGAAACAGACATGCATATATACCATATTAGCATGCTCCAATATATCGCAAAATTTGCTAATAACAATCATGCAATATCACAAGATAATGCATATACATATATTTACATCACAACAACAGTATAACGGGTAGAAAACTTGCCTGAGCGACTGGGGTTACGAATGGCTCGGGACGAGTCTGGTAACCTATAAACAACAAGTAAGTTGGAATTAAACCAAAGTCACTTGTAAATCTATACTTTAACTAACTTAGACTCTAACGCTTATTCTGCGCTTACTGATTCGCTTAAGTCACTCGGGTACCCTCGGCTCCACCATTTTTAATAATTTAACCTTTACGAGTTTTAAAGCGATTCCTTCGCGAATGTATTACCAACTGCCTAACACACTTACCATAATGTTTCATACATTAATTAACCCTTTTTGGTCTTTAACCTATGTTTCAAAGTAAGGCGAGGGAAAAAGTTTCGTTCGCGAAACGCCGTTACTTGAAACGGTCGTTTCTCCTAAACCGTGCATCGGAATCGAACGAACTACATATCAAAACGAAGCTCGTAACATGAGCTACCTAAACATGGCAGTGGTCACAATCTAGCAGGGGGTCCTCGGGTCCTAAGGTTATGCACAAAACAGTCTAAAGAAAATCGGACGTTACGACGGCTATGTTTACGCGATTACCAATGTTTAAACTACTCCAATTAACCACCAACCAACTCATAACCATCAATACAACAAAACTTCACCTAAACCATACCACATCAGTCCATAATATCCAAGGTTTTCAACTCAAACAACCACAATCAAGACCTATGAACTATAATCAAGCTTCAATTACCAAAACACTTCCAAATCAAACCAAACTACTAATAATCACAATCCATGCTTCTCATTTCACAACACCAACCATTAAACTTACTAACAAATAAAGTAAAGGCTAGGGTTTGAAGTTTATACCTTCCTTGGGAGGTGTTAAGTTGCTAGGAAGCCTTAGGGAGCCTCCTACAAGCTTGATCTTTCCAAAGAAATCAAGAACACAAAGTTAGGCTTTGAAGTTTCTAAAAGTCCGATTTAAAGAACTGTAAAAATTAGGGTCTTACCATGATTATTTGGACGAGACTTGTGAACAAGAGTTGTAGGCCATCTCAATACCTTTCTAATGAGCTATAGAACACAATATTTGAGTGAGAAATGAAGGAGATACAGCAGTTTTAGTGTTCTGATTCTGTTTTGGCCGAGAGCATGAAGAACAATGCCTTGGTTTCTTTTTGATTTTGATGAAAAATGATTTGCTTGGCTTGGTTGCTTGGTTTTTGTGCTTGCTTTAGTCAATTACCTTCTTGCCCTTGAATTTGTGTGGTTACAAAGCCACCACACCTCCTTCCTTCCCATGTCATGCTTATGTCACCTTGCACATGTCATAATGCTCCCACTTGTCCACACCTTGTGGTTTGATGATGTCACAATCCCTGGCTTCTTGTACAAGCTTGTCTCTTGATCACTTATTTGTTTTACGGTTCGCTTATCTTTCGTTCTCGTTTATCGTTTGAGGGATCATACCCGGGATCTTATTACTTAGGTTCCCTTAACCTTTCTCAATATATTATATTCCTTTTATGATCCTCTCCTATAATCCTTTAATTTCAATCCTTTTTATCCTGTTACCTTATACTCAATTCTCTCCGTATCTTGTGGATTTCCGGGAAAAATCAAAGTGTTCGGAATTGGATTCTGACGATCTTTACATACACTTATATACCACATAGAGTACTAATAATATCCCATAAGATCAATAACAGAACCCCTACATAGCGTGGCATGAAAAGTTTTCTCGTTCAGCAAAAACACTATTCATAAGGGTTTCAAAATTTCTCAAAAATTGGGGTTATTACATTCAAGATGCCCACTATCAAAGCTTATGATGGCACTGGAGATTCCGCCAATCATGTTAGGACATTCTCTAATGCACTGTTGCTATAGCCCGTGAATGACGCTATTAAGTGTCAGGCCTTTTCTCAAACCTTGTCGGGTATGGCTCAAAGATGGTATAGTCGTTTTCCCCCAAACTCTATTGGGTCCTTTAGATAATTAAGTTAGGCTTTTATTAAGTAGTTCATCAGTGGGAGAGTGCATGAGAAAAGTTCAGCATCCCTCATGAGCATTGTGCAGGGAGCAAAGGAATCCTTAAGAGACTACCTGAATCATTTCACGAAGGAAGCTTTAAAAGTCCCGGACCTTGATGACAAGGTAGCCATGATACACTGCAACAGGGAACTAGGGATGAGTTTTTCAAGATGTCCTTGGCCAAACGCCCCCCTGAAAGCATGTTGCAGCTCCAAGATAGGGCAGGGAAGTACATCAAGGTGGAAGAGAGTATGAGGAAGACAGTCGTGAGCAACGAGCCCGCTGAAGGCAAGAAGCAGAAGACCGATCTGGAATAGATCGCTAAGGAAAAGTTCCCAGAATTGAGCAAAACCCTGACTCAACTCCGAAGAGAGGAGGACCTGGACAAAAATTCACTGAATATGCTAAACTGAATGCTCCAAGGAGCCAAATTTTAATGGAAATCGAGAAAGTTTGAGATATTCGTTGACCTAAACCCTTGAAGGTCGATCCTGCCAAGCTAGATAAGAGCAAGTATTGTAGATTTCACAAGGATATTGGTCATGACACCGATGAGTGTAGGCAACTGAAAGATGAAATTGAGTTCCTTATTAGAAAAGGGAGATTGAACAAGTACACTGGCGATGGAGGAGATAGGAGCAACAACGTGAGAAAAAACTTTGACGATAAGAAGAAGAGATCAAGAAGATCAGGGGTGAAATCCCCAACCTAGGGGACCGGTGATAAATACAATCTTCAGAGGGCCGCGACCCCGAGGGCCTGTGATTAACACAATTTTTGGAGGACCAACTGCAGCTGGATTATCCAAGAACTCCAGGAAAGCGTATGCCCGAGAAGTTATGCATATTGTTGGGGAAGCCCCGAAGAGGGCCAGTACAGGAGTAATAATGTCTTTTGATGATTCTGATCTGGAGGGTGTGAAATTTTCCCATGACGACCCGCTGGTCATAACCTCGATAATAGGGAATAGCCCGGTGAGGAGGGTCCTTGTGGATAATGGTGCTTCAGTGGATATCTTGCTCCATGACACCTTTTTAAGGATGGGATATAATGACTCCCAATTGACCCCAACCGACATGCCGATATATGGATTTGCGGGAGTGGAGTGCCCCGTGGAAGGGATAATCAAGTTGCCAACAACCATAGGACAGGAACCAAGGCAAGCAACTCAAATGTTGGACTTTGTAGTGGTGAAGGATAGTTCGACTTACAACGCTATCATGGGAAGAACAGGGATACATGCCTTCAAAGCAATCCCTTCTTCCTATCATTCAGTTATGAAGTTTCCCACCCGGGATGGGATCGGAGAAGAGAGAGGAGATCAAAAAATGGCTAGAAGTTGTTATGTGGCCTCTTTAAGGGCAGATGGAGTTGTGGGAAAGTTCTGCCTATTGAAGATCTGGATATTCAAGAGAATGATGAGAAAAGAGGAAAGCCAGCAAAAGACTTGGTTTCGATTCCTTTAGCCCCCGAGGATCCTGAGAAGGTGACTTTCATTGGAGCCACACTCGAGGAGCCCCTTAGAGGGAAGTTGGTGAAATTTTTGCAAGAAAATAGTGATGTCTTTGCATGGTCGGCAGCTGATATGTCAGGCATAGACCCAAAACTAATTACTCACAAGCTGAATGTGGATCTGAGTCGGAAGACGGTGAAGCAAAAGAAAAGAAGTTTTGCCCCAGAGAGGCAAGAAGCTATAAAACAGGAAGTAGAGAAGCTCTTAGAAGCTGGTTTCATTGAGGAGATTCAATTTATGGAATGGTTAGCAAACCCTGTAATGGTGAAGAAGGCCAATGGAAAATGGAGGATGTGTGTGGACTTCACTGATCTGAACGATGCTTGTCCTAAGGACTGTTTCCCGTTACCAAGGATTGATACTTTGATAGATGCCACTACTGGGCATGAGATGCTGAGCTTCATGGATGGATTTAGTGGATACAATCAGATCAAGATGCACAAGGACGCCATTCCAAAGGTATCAGTCATCACTAACTATGGTGTTTATTGTTATCTTGTTATGGCATTTGGTCTCAAGAATGCAGGAGCCACCTATCAAAGGTTGGTAAATAAAATTTTTAAGGATTTTATTGGCAAGACTATGGAAGTCTATGTTGATGATATGTTAGTCAAGAGTCTAGTAAAGACTGATCATATAACCCATTTGAGGGAAGCTTTCGAGGTCCTGAGGTACCACAAGATGATGTTAAATCCTACGAAGTGTGCTTTCGGAGTAGGGTCTGGAAAGTTTTTAGGATTAATGGTCTCCAAGAGAGGAATCGAGGCCAATCCCGATAAAATAAAGGCAATCCTGGACATGGAACCACCAAAAACTATCAAAGATGTTCAGAAGCTCACACGAAGGGTTGCTGCGCTGGGACGATTCATCTCCAAGTCAGGGGACAAGTGCTTGTCGTTCTTCAAGTCCTTAAAGAAGGTCAAAGATTTTGAATGGAGTGAGGAAAGCCAAAAAGCATATGAGGAATTAAAAAAATATATGGCTCAAGCCCCGTTGTTGGCCAAGCCAACTTTGAATGAAGTTTTATACTTATACTTGGTCGTTTCAGAGAATGCCTTGAGCGTTGTATTGGTTAAGGAGGAACTGAAAATCCAGAAACCCGTATACTATGTCAGCAAAATTCTGCATGGAGCTGAGTTGAATTATTCAACTTCTGAAAAGTTTGCTCTAGCCTTGGTAATGGCTTTGAGAAAGTTGCGTCCTTACTTTCAGGCTCATAAGGTTGAGGTGCTAACAAATCAGCACTTGAGAAATATTATTCACAGTCCCAAGGCTAGTGGGAGGTTGATCAAGTGGGCAATAGAGCTGGGAGAGTTCGACATCAAGTATAAACCACGAACGGCAATAAAAGCCCAGGTGTTAGCTGACTTCGTGGTGGAATGTACCATACCCAACCAAGAAGTCGAGGGGCAGGGAGATACCTTACCTCAAGACAAGGAAGTTGATAAGGGGGACAAAGAATAGGATGATAAGGAGAAAGAATATTGGGTGCTCTATTTTGATGGAGCATCAAAAACAAATTCAAGTGGAGTAGGTTTGGTTTTACAAAGTCCTGATGGGTTCTTGATTGAGTATGCCATGAAGTTAGACTTCCCGACCATAAATAATGAGGCAGAATATGAAGCTCTGATAACTGGTCTTGGCTTAGCAGGGACACTTAGAGTCAAGAACTTAAAAGTCTGTGGAGACTCGAAGCTGGTCATATCCCAGGTAAAGGGAGAATTTGAGGCAAGGGATAATACGATGGCTAAGTATGTCCACTAGTAAGGGTTGTGATGACCCAATTCGATGAATGCCATGTTGAGCACATTCCGAGGGAGGAAAATGCTAAGGCAGATGCATTATCAAAGTTTGCTTCATCTGAGATAGAGGAAAGCTCAGAAAGTGTATACTTCCGCGTTCTGAAGACACGGAGAATTGATGTTAAGCTTGTAGCTCCTATAGGTCTGGGGACGTCTTGGATAGATCCCATTAAGACTCATATTCAAACCGGATGGTTGTCAAACGATGCTATTGAAGCACGAAAGTTGGTTATTCGAGCACTAAGGTACTCTTTGATAGATGGGATTTTGTATAAAAGATCTTTTGTGGTTCCCTACTTAAGGTGTCCCAGGCCTGACGAGGCACGCTTGGCTCTTGAAAAAGTACATGAAGGCATATGTGGGCAACACTTGGGGGGCAGAGCGCTAGCTCATAAGATAACCCGTTTAGGCTTCTATTGGCCGGAAATGATGGCTGATGCCAAAGAATATGTGAAGAAATGTGTCCACTGCCAGAAGCATGCACCTGTCGTTAGGCAACCCCCCGAGATGCTGACCTCCATCAACTCACCTATCCCCTTTGCTATATGGGGAATGGATATACTTGGGCCTTTCCCAATGGCCACGGCACAAAAGAAGTTCCTGATTGTAGCCATTGATTATTTTACTAAGTGGATTGAAGCCAAGCCTTTGGCCAAAATCACAACTAAGCAGGTTGCACAATTCCTGTGGGAAAATATCATGTGCCGGTATGGAATTCCCCACATCCTAGTCACGGACAATGGAACATAATTCAACAATGAGGAATTCTAGAAGTATTGTGAGGATAATGAAATTGAATTATGATTCACCTCTGTGGCTCACCCGCAAGCCAATGGGCAAGCGGAAGTTGCGAATTGGATAATCCTGGATGGACTAAAGAAGAGGATCGAGAAGTCGAGGAATAACTGGGTGGATGAAATACTCCCAATACTATGGGCCTATAGGACTACCTGTAGTGTCACGACCGGAGCAACTCCCTTCATGTTAGCATATGGGGCAGAAGCAGTTGTTCCTGTAGAGATATCACATTCCTCCCCCAGGATTCAGGCTTTCAATGCTGAGGAAAATGAGGAAGGGCAAAGGTTAGCCCTGGATCTAATTGATGAAGTGCGAGATGAGGCACATGCGAAGATAGTGGAATATCAGAAAAAAGCTTCATTCTACTACAACCTTAGGGTTAAAGAAAGGTTTTTCAAACAGGGTGAGTTAGTCTTAAGGAAGGTGGAAGCTTCTGGTGTAGGGAAGAAAGAGAAGCTTGCCCCAAATTGGGAAGGGCCATACAAGGTCAAGAGTGTTCAAGGTAGAGGAACCTACAAGCTTGAAACTATGGATGGTTTTGAAGTCTCGAGAACTTGGCATGCGCAAAACCTGAAGGTTTACTATGTGTAAAATAGTTAAAATATGATTCTCACTTGTCAGAGTGACAAGTAGGTTTAAAAGCACCTTGACGCTTTGCTTGCTTAGGATTTTTATGTATTTGGTAATAGAAGATATGTTTAGATTTTATCAGGGTTGAACCCATCTCATGTAAGGGATCAAGAATACCAAGTTATAATAAAAAGCGTTTGGCTTAATCTAGCCTATTAGATTGATGCATTGTGAAGAATAAAACCAAGTCATAAACTTGAGTTTGAAAACTCAGAAAAAACACGATGATACTTGGACAATACAAGTTAAAATAGTAAAAGTCAATTACAAAGTTTGATATTGTCCAAAAAAGAAAAATACATAATAATGCAAAGAACTTAGGCCTTAGAAGGCTCAAATTCTTCAGAACCACTATCCGAAGTATCCTCGGACGTCTCTTCAGTCGGTCCCTCAGAAGTCTCTTCAGAAGTCTCCGTAGAGGTTTCCTCGGAACTATCCTTGGAAGCTTTGGATGGCACTGGGGACGCTGGTTTTGGAGGCTCTTCTACCCTGGCCTTCTAAATAAAAGGCTCGGTTTCCTCCTCAGAAGAAGATTCCTCCTCTTCAGAGCTGGATTCAAGCTCCTTTCTTTTTTGGCCTTGGCCCTGGCTTCCTAATGGCGCTCTAACCGGGGTCTCTGAAGGGCCATCCTTAATCAGATTGGCGAGTTTATCTGTAACGCCCCCAAGTGCTGGGACTTGCTCAGGGCGAGGGAAGGAAGATTGTTCGAGGACCTCAGGAAACTCGTCCTGGATAGCCTCTACAGCAGCGTCCCAGCCTTCCTTATAACTGACTGGATGGAGGAGGGCATCGTGCTCTACCATTAAATCCTTGAATTCTTGAGTATCCATCCAGCCGTCAAAGGCTTTGTCTTTTTGAGCCTTGAGAATGACAATCTCAGCCCAGGCCGTTTCAAGATCAGAAGTTGAGGAGGCAAGTTGGGCTTCAAGAGCCTCTATACGCTGGTTAGCCTCCTCCAGCTTCTTGTTTGTGTCTTCCAGACCAACTTTCCAAGCCTTGGCTTGGTGAATTGCCCCTTGAAAGTGGACGTTCACCTGCAAGAGACAAAGGGAAAGTAAGAAACAAGAAAAATTACGGCAGGAAAGCTATAGATATCAAAAGAAAAAGATGTACTGTAGCCAAGGCCTGAGCTCCGAAAAGCTTGTTAGCCTCCAAGTCCTGTTGAAGGACAAGATCTTGATAATCCACAGGAAAAATGGAATGTATAGACCATTCCTTGGCAAGCGTTGTGTTGCCAACAATCGAATCCTTTCCCCGGATTCCCCAACCGGGTTGGAAGAAAGCCCCTGATTTTTGTTTTGTACGTAAAGGTTGGTTGGGGCCTTCCTCGCCTGCTTTCTTCGCCTGGAGAAGGAACTCCGGGAAGCGATCCACAAGGCGCGGGTCTTTGAAAACCTTCTCGGCACGTTTCATCCTGGTCATTTCCAGGTCTTTAAGCTTTGTAGCCTCTTCGATCTTCTCAGCCACTACAACGAATAGGATAAGTGAATTGAGAAATTTGCAAAGTAAAAAGTGGGAGAAACAAAGACAACTAGAGAAGGAAGGAAACATACTTTTATTAGGAACGGGAGAAAGGCCACGTTCTACAAGAACGGTCTCCCTGATAAGATCCCAAGAGTGGGAAGTCCCATTATCTTGAGTAAGGAGATTGAAGGCTCTAGTCTCCTCCTCAGATAAAACTATATCATTCGGGCTCCCATCCACATCTAGCCCAAAAGATGAACGAAAGAGGGTGCCCCAATCGCCTCCCTCCCAAAAGACATACAGAAAATCCTTTTTCCACCCCAAGTTATTATCAGGGATGGACTTCTCATTCACTATGTGGGGAACGGTGGGGTGTTGGTTCAAAGAAACCCAACCTGGATTCTTGTCAGGGCTGTTCTTGAAATGAAAGATCTTTCTGAATACAGCAACCGAGGTAGGGATGTTGTGCTTGGCGCATTGCGATAAATAGCAAAGAATCAACCTCCAAGAGTTTGGAGGGAGTTGGCAAGGGTTGATGCCCACATCAGCTAGCAGAACAGGGATGAATGGGTGAAAGGGGAGTCTGATACCTGCCCTTAGAGTGTCCCTGTAGATGCATACAGCGTCTTTTCTCCATTGACAGGCCCTGTCGGCCGGACCCGCAAGAACCAGCTTGAAGGGTTCCTTGATTTTGAAACAAGTACTCAACTTGTCCAGCTCCTTTGGATCCCGAAAAACACTGATGTGGTCGTGCACGTCCAGATGCGCGTCAGACGGGTACTCATCCCCTCGAGTGTTGATCATATCAATCAAGGAAGTATACCTTGATCGAATGGGGAACTCACTGGACTTTTTGGCCACGTTCATCTTCTCCAAACGAATCATTCTCTTATCAGCCATCTGAAAAAATGGGCACAAGAGAAGACAATTTTAAAACATAAGCTATGCAAAAAAATGAGCAAAAGAAAAGAAGAGAGAAAGGTATTTTACCTGAAGTAACGCTGCAAAAAGGGGCTGGCTTGCTAAGTGAAGGTTTTGGGGCTCAAAAACTCCAACCTACAACTATTTCTCTGAGATCTTTAGGAGAAGAAAAGAGGAAGGGAATTCAGAAATGAGAAAGTGAGAAATGAGTGACCCTAGTTACTCCTTTATATAGGCGGAAAAGGGAAGATGAAAAGGCAGAAAAGCCCATTAAGCTGAAGGCCCAAAGAAAAAGCCCAAATTCTGGAATGTTCCAGAATATCTTTAGAGTTATTAAGTTTTAGAACCTTCCAGAATATCTTCAATAATTCTAATGGCCCAAACGAGGCCCAAATCCAAAAAGGATTTGGAAAAGTGAAGGCCCAAATCCCAAAAGGATTTGGAAAAGTGAAGGTCAAATCCCAAAAGGATTTGGAAAAGTGAAGGCCCAAAATGAGGCCCAAATCCAAAAAGGATTTGGAAAAATAAAGGCCCAAACAAGGCCCAATCCAAGTTAAATTAGGAAAAGCCCAATAAAGACCAGGATTGAGGTCGAATTTGAGGTCGTAAATCCTATTCGAATTCTTTCAAACAGGCGCACGAAAAATACGGGTTAAAAAGACCAGGATGGAGGTCGAAGTTGAAGTCGTGGATCGAGTTCGAATTCTTTCAAACAGAATCCAGAAAAGCACTTATTAATAAGGCCAGGATTGAGGTCGAAATCCTGGTCATAAATCAAGCACGAAATTTTTGAGAAGGAGGACCAAGATCCAGGACGTTGGTTCGACTAGGATCCAGGTCGAAACCCTGGTCGTGATTCCTAGTTGAAACCTTACGAACAGGAGTCAAAAAGGGACCAAAACTTCGACCAAGATCCAGGTCATAGGTTCGACTAGGATCCGGGTCGAAACCCTGGTCGTGATTCCTAGTCAAAACCTTACGAACAGTAGTCAAAAAGGGACCAAAACTTCGACCAAAATCCAGGTCGTAGGTTCGACTAGGATCCAGGTCGAAACCCTGGTCGTGATTCCTAGTCGAAACCTTGCGAACAGGAATCAAATAAGGACAGAAATCTCGATCACAATCCAGGTCGAAGGTTCGACTAGGATCCTGGTCGAAATCCAGGTCGTGGAACCTAGTCGAAATCCTTCGACCAGGAATCAAACAAGGACAGAAATTTCGACCAAAATCCAGGTCGAAGGTTCGACTAGGATCCTGGTCAAAATCCAAGTCATGGAACCTAATCGAAATCCTTCGACCAGGATTAAAAGGTTGGCCCAAAATTCGACTAGGATCCAGGTCAAATTTTCGACTAGGATCCTGGTCGAAAAAGGGCTGAAAGTTAGAAAATGTTTTTTGAAAAATTGCAGAAAATTTGGAAAATCTCAGAAATAAAGGGAAAATTCCTAAAAAATACCAGAAAATTCCTAAAAAGAGGAAAATGTAAGAAAGTAATAGGGAAGCTTTTAAATAACCCTGAAGCCGTGTACAAGGCAAATCGTTGTAAATGTATAGGTCGCTCCATACTTTACACAAAACGATACCTTGTAAGGGAACGAGTGAACTTAACTTTTGTGAAATCTTATATTGTTTCCCAAAGGTTGGGGGCAAATGATAGGGAATAAATAAATCCTGATTACGTAATTAGATATTACATTAATTATACATGATTTGGGCTATAAGGCCCAATAAGAAGATGTATGACATACAGACCAAAAAGGTTAACACATTGATCGGGCCTGATGGACCAGATCAGGCCTGATGGAACAAAGAAGGCCCAAAACCCTGAATATTAATTAATTTCGTAATTAATTAATAAGGGAAAAATTAGCTATTAAGAAGAGTCCCAATAAGGATATAAATCCTAGTGGATTAGCCTCCAAGGGACCTAGAAGGATAAGGAATCAGTTTCCTACTACTTAGGACTCCAAGGTCCATTCTAATTCTGAGACTTGACCACCAAGTCTCCTACACCAAGTCCAATTAAAGGACTCCCAACATCTATATAAGGGGCCTCACCCCACAGATCAGAACTACATTTTTTGACTTGATCTTTGGCAATCAGCAAGGTACGTAGGCATCTTGTTAAGGCAGATCGAGTCACGAAACACAAGAGCAGTCAAATCGAGCCTCGAAGCTCACGTTCCCTAGTAATAAACACAACAATTATTATACCTTAGTTTTTGATCCATAACACCTAATTAATTAGATAAATATTGATATTCGAATTTACTAATATTAACTATGAAATTTATTTGTTAAATAATTAAGTGAGACTTAATTATAATACAAATAGGAATTTTGAATTAATAAAAACTCCTAATTAGTTAAGAGTTATAATTCGTTTTCTACTCTCTATATAATATCTCTTGTGTGGCTGATTTTTTGTGCAAAAAGACTTTTACTAAAACCCTAGACACCAAGAGAGAAGATGGAGAGAGCAAGAAGAAACGGGTTTGTGCTAGTACACATCCAATCCCTGAGTTCAAGCATTCGTGTGGATACCGATAGAGCGTAGATCGCGTGAGCGGGATGCGTGGTGATTGAACAAGCTTTGGATCTCCATTAGTCAACCAATTGGTAAAGCTTCTTAAGGTAAACAATCTGATCTACGAATTAAATATATGTTTTTCACATGGATCCTGCGGTGGGTTTCGAAAATTCTGATTTTTTATGTTTTTTAATTACTGTTTCTGTTGCGTTTATGTGCTCGAAACCCTTCATATAGGAGTTTAGAACTTGCCATGCTAGCATAGGTTCATGTCTTGTTATGCATGATTCGTAGGTAATTTTAACCATCTTACTTGCCCTATGTTATCATAATAGATAATTTATGCATTAAACCGTTATATTATCAAATTCTATAAACATATAGGGTCTCAATATAATTGGTGTCTATTCAGCTTCTATCTCTTTTTTAATGTCTGGTAGTAGGGTATTCGTACAATAAAAGTTGGCGTTTACTAGTTTCATGTTATCTGATTAGCTGTCATCACCATTGCATGTTAAGATTAAAAACAATGACTTTGAATGAAGTAGTAATGAAGTTAAAATCCCATGTTTGTCTCATATAAGTAATTTAACCCTTCAATTCTCTTAGTTAAAGTTAGTTAGTATAATATCTTAGTTATAAACAACCCAACTTGCTATTTGCATTAAACGATAACCATATCATTGTTGCATAAGTGCATAAATTGAACTTAACCTAAACCAGTCTCTGTGGGAGCAAACTAGAAAGAATCTAATATTACTTGTGAACGCGTATACTTGCGTGTAAATTTAGCGTATGTTTTTGTCCCAACAAGTTTTTGGCGCTGCTGTTGGGGACTCGGTGTTAATTTTTAGTTTATGTGCTTGTCATTAGTGGTCGTTAAAGTTTACTAACTCGGATATTTTACTTACTTGTTTGCTTGTTGCTTTTTCAGGTACTCTAGAGAGCGTGTATGCTAACATGTTCTCAATCTCACAAGAGAATAATGGATAAAGCGGAGGAAATAGTTGAAAAAGTTTTTGTTGAGGAGAAAGTTGAAGAAGAAGAAGCTTTAATCATAATGGGAGAACCAACAGCGAATCTGAAGGCTTTGATGGATTACTCTCAACCGAAGATCGATGATATTCAGTCTAGCATTGTCAGACCAGCCATCGCGGCTAACACTTTTGAAATCAAGGCTAGCACGATTCAGATGATACAAAATTCATTTCAGTTTGGGGGTTCTCCTATAGAAGATCCCAACATACACATCAGAGATTTTATCGAGATCTGCGACACTTTCAATTTCAATGGAATTTCTGAAGATGCTATAAAGCTAAGGCTTTTCCCGTTTTCTCTGAGGGATAAAGCTAAGAGCTGGTTACATACTCTACCAGCAGGTTCTATCACTAAATGGGAAGATCTTGCTCAAAAGTTTCTAAGTAAATTCTTCCATATGGAGAAGACAACTGCAATCAGGAATGCTCTTACTCAATTTGCGCAACAATTTGGAGAATCAGTATGTGAGGCTTGGGATCGATATAAGGAGATGCTCAGGAAGTGCCCTCATCATGGGATGCCTGACTGGATGATTATAAACTGCTTTTATATTGATTTGGGTACGACTTCTAGACCCATGCTTGATGCAGCATCGGGTGGAGCCTTATGGGCTAAAAGCTATGATGAAGCTTATGAATTGATTGAACTGATGGCTGCTAATGAATACCAGAACCCTTCTCAGAGACTACCTCAAGGAAAGGTAACAGGAATTCTAGAGGTAGGTGTAGCTACTGTTATAGCTGCTCAGCTTAAAGCTTTGATGATGAAGATGGATTCTCTGGATAATTATGGAATTAATCAGTTCACTAGTGTTTGTGAGCTTTGTGCTGGTGTGCATGAGACGGAGCAACGTGCTATTTCTAGTGAATCGGCTTAGTTTGTGAGCAACTTTTAGAGATCGCAGCAACCTGTTCCAACCACTTATCATCCAGACAACCGGAATCATCCTAACTTCAGTTGGAGCAACACTCAGAATACGGTTTAACAGCCTTATCAGCAGTATGCAGCAAACCAATACAACCATCCTGGTTTTCAACAACAACAATATGCACCAAGACAACAGCTCCAACTTCAGAAACTACCACAATCTAATAAAAAATCTGAATTGGAGAAGTTGAGGCTCATGTGCAAGAGCCAAGCGGTTTCTATCAAGACCTTGGAGAATCAAATTGGGTAAATTGTCAATGCCTTGCTAAATCGACAACCTGGTACACTTCCTAGTGATACAGAAGTTCCAGTCAAGAAGGAAGCAAAACAGCAGGTTAAGGCAATTACATTGAGGTCTGGGAAGGTTGCAAGCCAAGAAAAAACTCAAGTTCCAGAATCTGAAGATGTGGCTGAAGAAGATGTGCAGAAGGAAGCAGAAGTGGAACCAAGGAAGAAAACTGTGGAACACACTCCTCCTGAGGGTAATACAAGAAGAAACAGGTCTATCCTCCACCTCCTTTTCCTAAGAGGCTGCAGAAGCAGAAGTTGGATAAGCAGTTTGCTAAGTTTCTGGTGGTATTCAAGAAACTTCATATCAACATACCTTTTGTTGAAGCTCTTGAACAAATTCCTAGCTATGAGAAGTTTATGAAAGGTATTTTCTCTGGAAAATGAAGCTCGATGACTTAGAACCGTTGCTCTTACAGAGGAATACAGTGCTGTGCTGCAACAGAAGTTGCCTCCAAAACTTAAATATCCTGGAAGCTTCACTATTCCTTGAGCTATTGGAAACTTGTCGTTCGACAAGTGTATATGTGATTTGGAAGCTAGCATCAATCTAATGCCTTTTTCTGTCTTCAAGAAGTTAGATTTACCTTATTCTAAGCCTACTTATATGTCCTTGCAGTTGGTCGATCGTTCTATTATATATCCACGAGGCATTGTGGAGGATGTCTTGGTCAAGGTGGACAAACTCATCCTTCCGGCTGACTTTGTAATTCTTGATTTTGAGGAGGATAAAAAGATTCCCATAATCTTGGGAAGACCATTATTGGCTACTGTCTGAACGTTGATTGATGTGCAGAAGAGTGAGCTCAGGATGTGACGTTTAATATTTTCAATGCCATGAAATTCCCTTCTAATAATGAGGAGTGCTTAAAAGTGGACTTGGTCGATTCTGTGGTTACTTCAGAACTTGATCAAATGCTAAGGTCTGATGCCTTATAGAAGGCCTTGTTGGGGAATTCAGATAGTGAAGATAATGAAGGTGATGATCAGTTGCAGTATTTGAATGCTTCTCCTTGGAAGCGAAGGTTGGATATGCATTTTGAATCTCTTGGATTGGAAGAGCTGAAAAAGTCTCCAAAGAGCCTTAAGCCATCTATTGAGGAAGCTCCTACACTCAAGCTTAAACCATTGCCTGAATATTTGAGGTATACGTTTTTAGGTGATACATCTACTTTGCCTGTTATTATTGCATCTAACCTTTCAGGTAGCGATGAGGAAAAGCTCTTGAGAATTATGAGAGAGTTCAAATCGGCAATTGGATGGACTATAGCAGATATCAAGAGAATCAACCCTTCTTATTTCATGTATAAAATTCTTCTAGAGGAAGGAAGTAAGTCGACTGTTGAGCAACAGAGAAGGCTAAATCCGATCATGAAAGAGGTTGTGAAGAAAGAAATTCTAAAGTGGCTAGATGCAGGGATCATCTATCCTATTTCTGACAGTTCTTGGGTGAGTCCAGTTCAGTGTGTGCCGAAGAAAGGAGGTATCACTGTGGTCGCTAATGAGAAGAATGAGCTCATTCCTACTCGAACAGTCACAGGGTGGAGAGTTTGCATGGATTACAGGAAGCTAAACAAAGCCATGAGGAAGGATCACTTCCCCCTTCCTTTCATTGATCAGATGCTTGACAGGTTGGTTAGGCATGAATACAATTATCTTCTGGATGGCTATTCGGGCTATAATCTGATTTGCATCGCTCCAGAAGATCAGGAAAAGACTACGTTCACTTGTCCATTTGGTACTTTTGCCTTCAGAAGAGTTTCTTTGGGTTGTGTGGTACACCTGCCATATTTCAGAGATGCATGATGGCTATCTTCTCTGACATGATTGGTCAGAATGTGAAGGTGTTCATGGATGATTTTTCTGTGTTCAAGGATTCTTTCGACGAGTGCTTGCGAAATCTTGGTGCAGTTCTTAAAAGGTGTGTTGAGACCAATCTGGTTCTCAACTGGGAGAAATGTCACTTTATGGTGCAACACAACATCATTCTTGGGCACAAGGTCTCTATTAAAGTTCTTGAGGTGGACAAAGCCAAGGTGGGGGTCATTGGAAACCTTCCTCCACCAATTTCTGTTAAGAGGATTCACAGTTTTCTTGGTCATGCGAGTTTCTATAGACGGTTCATCAAGGACTTCTCTAAAATCTCTAAACTGTTGTGCAATTTATTGGAGAAAGATGTCCCTTTCAAGTTTGACGATGAGTGTCTAGCTGCTTTTGAGAGCTTAAAGAAGAGTTTAATTACGGCACCTATCATAATTGCATCTGATTGGAATGAGCCTTTTGAAATGATGTGTGATGCAAGTGACTATGCAGTTGGAGCAGTTCTTGGGAAAAGGAAGAACAATATGTTTCATGTGGTTTACTATGCTAGTAAGACCCTCAATGGTGCTCAACTGAATTATACTACTACTGAGAAGGAACTCTTAGCCATTGTCTACGGTTTTGAGAAGTTTTGTTCTTATTTGCTTGGGACGAAAGTGATAATTTTCACCGATCACGCTGCTATTCACTATCTCATCTCGAAGAAGGACTCGAAGCCTAGATTGATTCAGTGGGTTATTTTACTTCAAGAGTTTGAGTTGGAAATCAAGGATAGGAAATGTATTAAGAATCAAGTTGATGATCATCTCTCTTATTTTGAAGATCCAAGTGCGACTTCATAGGATAAGACATTGATAAATGAGTCTTTTCCTGATGAGCAATTGTTTGGGGTGCAAGAGGAAGAACCGTGGTTCGCAGACATTGTGAACTACCTTATGAGCAATATTATGACTCCAAACATGTCTTCTGCTCAAAGGAAGAAGTTTCTTCATGAGGTGAAGTGGTACATGTGGGATGAGCCATTTTTTGTTTCGGCAAGGAGCTGACCAAATCATCAGGAGATGTATTCCGTACAGTGAGATGGAGGGTATCTTACGAGACTGTCATTCGACTGTTTATGGAGGCCACTATGGTGGAGAAAAGACAGCAGCTCGTATCCCTCTAGCAGGATTCTTCTGGCCTACATTGTTTAAGGATGCGCATCAGTTTGTTTTGAAGTGTGATCGCTGCCAGCGTGTTGGTAATATGTCCAAGAGGGATGAGATGCCTCTTAATGTGATACTCGAGGTTGAGGTCTTAGATGTTTAGGGAATTGACTTCATAGGTCCATTTGTCTCATCTTGCAATAATCATTATATCTTGTTGGCGGTTGATTATGTCTCGAAATGGGTGGAAGTTAAAGCTTTGCCGACGAATGATGCGAATGTAGCGCTCAATTTTCTTCACAAGCAAATATTCACAAGATTTGGGACTCCAAGAGTCATAATCAGTGACGAGGGATCGCATTTCTATAATCACAAGTTCACTGCTATGATGTAAAGATATAATGGGAATCATCGCATTGCTACAGCCTACCATCCTTAGACTAATGGTCAAGCTGAGGTATCTATTAGAGAGATCAAGCGTATTCTAGAGAAGGTTGTATGCCCATCAAGGAAGGATTGGTCTTTGAAGCTGGATGTAGCTGTTTGGGCTTATCGAACGGCATACAAGACTCCGCTAGGCATGTCACCATTTCAGCTGGTTTATAGTAAGGGATGTCATTTGCCTGTGGAGCTAGAGCACAAAGCATATTGGGCTTTGAAGAAGCTGAACCTTGATATGGATGCAACTGGTAAGAAAATGATGCTTCAATTGAATGAACTCGATGATTTTCGACTTCAAGCATATGAGAACAACAAAATGTATAAGGAGAAAGTCAAGAGGTGGCATGATAGGGGTTTAGTACTCAAATCATTTGTGTCGGGGCAACAAGTTCTTTTGTTCAACTCTCGTCTCCATCTTTTTTCTGGGAAATTGAATTCGAGATGATCAGGGCCGTTTGTTATCAAAATTGTGTTTCCACATGGAGCGGTGGAGATTTTTGAGAATGATCCAGGCCAAGCGTTCAAGGTGAATGGACAGTGTCTGAAGCACAACTATGGAAATACGGCAAACCGCGAGGTGGTTTGCCGTTTTATTGTCCACTTGATCTCGAGATTCTACGTTAAGTTAGTGACGTAAACCAAGCGCTTCTTGGGAGGCAACCCAAGCTTGTTGTACATTAGTAGGAAGAAAATGAGT
This sequence comes from Apium graveolens, assembly GCF_009905375.1. Classification (NCBI taxonomy): domain Eukaryota; kingdom Viridiplantae; phylum Streptophyta; class Magnoliopsida; order Apiales; family Apiaceae; genus Apium; species Apium graveolens. The sequence continues at coordinate 57,645,865 of NC_133656.1, forward strand.
TAGAAGGAAGAAAAAAGCAGAAGAAAACATAAAAAAATCAGAAAAACAGAAAAAGCAGGGTGGTTTGATAGAAGCACGGCACGCCCGTGCTGCCTGGCGTGGCGGTCGTGCTGAAAGTATAGAAGCACGGCGCGCCCGCGCTGGTTTGACAGACATACGGCGCTCCTCCGCTGCCTGGCAGGGTGGCCCCGCTGACCCCCTAGAGAAAAAAAATCAGAAAAGCAAAAATTCAAAACAAAACATTACACCCAGCCAAAATTTCCTCCTTCCACTACCATAATTCCTCCTCCAAATCAATTCCAATCACCCCATTACTCCCATTATTCCCATAATTAATTCCCACTTCTATTCCAAAACTAATTCTTCATTATCTATATATACATACACTTCCACACATCCATTCCTCACCATATTTTTCAATCTCAAACCTAGATCTCTCTTATACACTTCTCTTTTCTCAACGTATTCGAATTCAATGGCACCCAAGAGACAAAGGACTCAAGTTAAGAGCAACACCACTGATTATTCAAGTGTTGGAGGTATGAGGCCTAGGTTTGCTACTCCAGAGGCTGAAGCGGAGTACACGAGGCTGCTATCGAAGCCCATAGCGAAGGAGATGGGTTTTCTACCATCGAGGAGGGATGGTAAGCTTTTGGAGATGATTCTGGAGATGGGTTGGGTATCTTTTTCTGAGGTACCCGCTGCTGTGCCCATGAGTGTTGTTTGCGAGTTCTATGCGAACGTGAAGGTGGATAAGAATGGGTACTCGGTGGTTCATGGTTTGACTGTGGACTATAATGCGGAGGCTATTCGTCGGGTGATTAACCAGCCCGAGAGACAGCCCAGCTAGGAGGATTGGGTGACAAAGACCGGGGAGGATTTTGATTTGGACTTGATCATTGCTACGTTGTGTGTCCCCGAGACTCATTGGAAGTTCAAGAGGGGTTCGAACGAGTATGCCACTTTCCCCACCTCATGCATGAACAGGTTTGCTCGTCCATGGAACTCTTTTATCTGTGCGAACATCATACCCTCTTTATATGTGCACGAAGTTACTGTGGATCGTGTAAAGTTGTTGTGCGGAATTTTGCAGGCTGATTATGTGGATCTTGGCTCCATTATTTATTAGGGTATTATGAGATTTCTGTGTGGGAGCACTACGGGTTCTATTCCGTATGTGTCGATAGTGACGAAGCTATGTGTGGCAGTTGGAGTTCATTGGCCCACACACGAGCAGCTTCAGTTTCCTAGTGCCCCTATTAACAGTTCGACGATAGCAGTAATGCAGGAGTGGTACGGTGGGAAAGTTGACAAGAAGGGGCTCGGTTACTCCTATAACCACTTGTCGGGTGGCCAGCCAGCCGATCAGACATATGCTGGTGGTTTAGTTCAGGCTAGTAGAGCTACATGGAGACATCAAAGGGCTGATCCAAGTTCTTCGCAGAAGCAGCAGCAGGAAGCAGAGGATAGTACTGGTTTAGGTTCAACGCAGTATAGGTGCTTGATGACGCAGATGGATGCGATGCATGACATCCATAGCAGGTTTGCACAGGACCTTACTTAGGCATTGGGTACAGCTTTCAGAGCCACAAGAGTTGACATCCAGTGACCAGTTTTTGGTGAGGATTCTGTGTACCCGCCTCCTAACACTCCACTCGCAGAGGATGATGACCATCTTGATTCCGAGTAGGTATGCCTGATTCCTTACTATTTATTAGGAATATGTTGTAAACTTGATGATAAATTAAACAAAACACTTTAGTAGATTTAACTTAGTGAATTTTGTAGCACTCGACGGATGATAAAGTACAGTCCCGATGGATGATTCAATATAGTCCCGACGGATGATGATTTGAGATCCACCGGGTGAGTAGCTTATGTAACAAATAAGTATCGTAGCACATTTCTGCAAACAAAGTTGTGTAGAGTCTGAAGGAGCATATGAGTCATGTTGACTACTAGTGGATATGCATAATAGGTTGATTAATTGTAAATATAAGATGTCTTGCAATTCTGTATAAATGAAATGGAGTCAAGTGATAAAATAGTTACCCAACGGATGATCAACAAAGCTACCCGACGGATGATCAACAAAGCTACCCGACGGATGATCAACAAAGCTACCCGACGGATGACAAGCATGTACCCGACGGATGATCAAATTCAAATATCTGTTGACAGTGACAACACAGTCACATGCATTGGCTGTTTGCAAAAAGGAATGTGGCAGCCTGTTAAGCACGGATTTGAGAACAAAAAAGCATTACCATTTCCATGCTATTATGAAAATATTCAAAGATGCTGGAATAGAGTACCGAAGTAGCATAGAGTTAGACTAGATATGATTTGTTTCATTATCTTGTCTTATTGTCATATAAACTTTGTGATATATAAACCAAGTGTAGCTAGTAGAACAATGAACTAAGCACACACATTTTCAGAGAAACATTTTCAAGCTGTATTCTGTAGCATTTCTCTGTAAGTTTAGTTGTTCTACTTGTAAGAAGCTGTGAGCTATTCAAGCTTCACAGGGTTCTCATTCGATATATATATTTATATATATATATAGTGGATACTTTCAAATCCACCAGAAAGTTTTAAAAGCTTGTGTTTTTACTACTTTGTGTTTTGATTCATATAAATCATTCATTCCGCACACTGCAAATCAAACACTTATATATTATCAAGTAAAAACTATTTTAAAATCTTGAAAAAGTAGCCAGAATTACATTCAACCCCCCTTTTGTAATTCTTGTTGTATTGTTAAGGAATAACAATTGGTATCAGAGAAAGCTCTTGAAGTACAAAGAGTGTAAAGATCACAACAAACAACAAGATGAACAAGAAGGATGTTGGAGTCAAAATTCCATTTACGGACAAAGATAATTATCACCACTGGAAGGTGAAAATGCACCTACTACTTCTTTCCCAAGATGAGGCCTATGTGGATTGCATAGAGAGAGGTCCTCATGTACCAATGAGAGCTACAACAGGCAATGAGCCATCTGTATCCAATCTTAGGCATGAATGGTCAGATCCTGATATTGAGCAAGTCAGGAAAGACAAGAAGGCCATGAATATATTGTTCAATGGAGTTGACGGTGATATGTTTGATAACATCATTAACTGCAAAACAGCCAAAGAGGTTTGGGACACAATCCAGATTATTTGTGATGGTACCGAGCAAGTAAGGGAGAATAAGTTGCAGCTGCTAATTCAGCAATATGAGCACTTCTACTGTGAAGAAAGTGAGTCTCTCACTGACATTTTTAGTAGATTTTAAAAGCTACTAAATGCTCTGAAGTTGCATGAAAGAGTCTATCAAATAAAAGACTCTAACCTCATGTTCCTTAGATCTCTTCCAAAAGAGTGGAAGCTAATGACAGTCTCATTGAGAAATTCTCAGGATTACAAGGAGTTCACCTTGGAGAGACTGTATGGCATCCTAAAAACTTATGAGCTTGAAATAGAGCAAGATGAGAGGATGGAGAAAGGAAGGAAGAAAGGAGGGTCCATAGCACTGGTTGCTGAGTTAAAGAAGGAGAAAGAGATGAAGGTAGAAGTTGTTGAGTCTACATCAAAGGTATGTGAAAGCAAGGGCAAAGGGCTGGTAGCTGAAAATGAAGATCATTTGAGCCAAGATGACATGGATGATATTGATGAACATCTAGCATTCATATCCAGAATTATTTCCAAGCTCAAATTCAAAAAGAATTTTGGAGCAGCCAGGCCAAGTAGAAACATGGTGGATAAATCCAAATTCGAATGTTTTAAATATGGCTTGGCAGGGCATTTTGCAAATGAATGTAGAAAGTCTGATTCTAGTAAGAAGAAGTTTGAGCCTGTTGATTATAAACAGAAATATTTTGAGATGCTCAAGCAAAAGGAAAGGGCTTTCATCACACAAGAGAATGACTGGGCTGCAGATAGTTTGGATGAAGATGAAGAAACCAACTATGTCAACCTAGCCTTAATGGCCAAGTCTGATAAAACAGAAATAAGTTCTTCAAGTAATCAGGTAATCACCACTAACCTAGCACATTTATCTAAAGCTGAGTGTAATGATGCCATAAATGACATGTCCATAGAATTATATCACTTGTGTGTTACACTTAAGTCCCTCACTAAGGAAAATGCTAAAATTAAATAAAACAATTTATTTTTAAGTGAGAGGAATAATATGCTAAAGTCTCAGTTTATTGAATTTGAAAAATTGAGAATTGAATGTAAGATTGCTAAAGATGAATTAACTGAGTCCTTGAAGAAAGAAGAGATTTTAAAGAAGCAGCTTGAACGAGAACAGGAAGTGATTAAAACATGGAAATCATCCAGAGATGTCCATACTCAAATCACTAAAGTTCAAGGTATTGAGTCCTTTTGTGATGCAGCCTGGAAAAAGAGTAAGTAGAAGCTGGAATCCAACTTGGTTGAAGGATTGTTGACAGATGTGGACTCGACGGATGATGAAAATCATCTGTCGGATAATCAAAAGGATTATCTGTCGAGTGACAAAGAGCCATATTTGTCGGCTGTGAGTAAACCTGTGAGCAAAGATAAGCTTGCCAAGCTAAATGAGAAATATGGATCAGTTTCCAAAAACTTTGTTCCAGGAGAATCAAGTCAAGTGAAGAAGGAAAGGAAAGTTAATGTTGGTCATCTGTCCATCAAGCAATTGAATGACAGATTAGAAAAGATTGAGGTTAAAACAGAAACTAAAAGGAAAAATAATAGAAATAGGAAAGTAGAAATTAAAAAACATAACAACTACACACCTGATAAATATGCACCAAGGAAAATATGTGTTAAGTGTGGTAGTGTTAATCACCTGTCTGTTAATTGTAAACTTGACATGCCTACTCCTATGTCTGTGCCTCCCTTTTTCCCAACATGATTATTATGCCTACCATGCCTATGAATGATATGTCTACTCAGAATATGAATACATAATTTGCTAATATGCCATTTGCATCTAATCCTTATTATGTTGCATTTAGTATGCCACAAATGCCATTTAGCATACCTTACTGGAATAACATGTTTGCAAACAGCATGCCTTTTCCTGTTAATCAAAATGTGCATGATAATTCTGTTTTAATGACTGGTTTCAAAGGTCCAACTCAAATGACTAAGGATGAATCAGAAATTCCCAAGTCAAATGAAATTAAACCTAAGAAACCAAAGAAGAAATCTAACAAGGCAGGATCCAAGGAAACTTGGGTACCAAAATCAACTTGATTTGGTTTTGATGTGTGCAGGGAAATAGAAAGAATCTTTGGTATTTGGATAGTGGTTGTTCAAGGCACATTAATGGAGATTCTACCCTGCTCACAGAGTTCAAGGAAATAGTTGGCCCAAGTATTACTTTTGGAGATGATAGCAAGGGTTATATTGTGGGATATGGCTTGATTTTAAAAGACAATATCATCATTGAAGAGGTTGCCTTAGTGGATGGTCTCAAGCACAATTTGTTGAGTATCAGCCAGCTTTGTGATAAAGGCAATTCAGTAACCTTCAATTCAGAAGCCTATGTTGTGACAAATAAAAAGAGCAACAAAGTGGTTCTCACTGGAGTGAGAAAAGGAAATGTGTATTTAGCTGACTTCAACTCATATAATGCAGAATCTGTCACTTGTCTTCTCAGTAAAGCAAGTCAAGATGAAAGTTGGATATGGCACAAGAAGCTGTGCCATCTAAACTTCAATACCATCAATGAGCTTGTCAAAAAAGAACTAGTTAGAGGTATTCCTCAAGTGGAGTTTACTAAGGATGGATTGTGTAATGTCTGCTAGACAAGAAAGCTGATTAAAGCATCATTCAGAAAGAAGCTTGATTCAACAATTAAAGAACCTTTGCAATTGTTACACATGGATTTGTTTGGACCAGTCAATGTGTTGTCTATCTCAAGGAAAAGATTTTGCCTAGTTATTGTGCATGATTTCTCAAATTTCTCTTGTACATATTTCCTAAAGTCTAAACATGAAGCTAGTGAAATCATCATTAATCACATAAGGCAAGTCAATAATCGTCCTGATTTTAAAGTAAGAAGAATCAGGAGTGATAATGGAACTGAGTTCAAGAATTCTGTGATGAGATTATTTTGTGAAGAGCATGGGATTATGCATGAGTTTTCTGTAGCAAGAACTCCACAACAAAATGGGGTAGTGGAAAGAAAGAACAGATCTCTTATTGAAGCTGCAAGGACAATGCTCGAAGAATCAAAGTTACCAACATATTATTGGGATGAAGCTGTGAATACTGCTTGCTACACTCAGAATATTTCTTTGGTTAATCATGCAAAGTGCATGACACCCTATCAATTGTTCAAGAATAGGAAGCCAACTCTAAATTTTCTTCATGTCTTTGGCTGCAAATGTTATATCTTGAGGAATCAAACTGATCAATATGGGAAGTTTGATGTTAAAGCAGATGAAGGAACTTTTGTTGGATATGCTATGGGAAAGGCATATAGGGTCTATAATCTAAGAACCAACATTGTTATGGAATCAATACATGTTGTGTTTGATGACAAAAAGATTGAAGAACTATAAGATGGAGATTTCCATGAAAGCCTTAAGTTTGATAATGTGGAGATGGTTAGTGATCATAGTGATGATGAAAGTGATCAAGAAACAGTGAATAAGGATAATGCGGAAAAATCTATAACTAATGAAGCACATAATTCAACATTTGTCGAGTTGCAAAAGGCTTCATCCGTCGGGAGACAATCTGCCTTATTCGTCGGGAGACAATCAGCTTCATCTATCGGGACACAAAGTGCATCATCTGTCGAAACAGTAAGAAAAGCTGAAAGTTAGAATAGATCACCTACAGAAAGTTCCCCTTTCTCAAATCATCGATTTACAAACTCAGGGGGAGTTTCTAATAATCAAAACTCAGTCACACATCAAGACAACAATGAGGCCTCTTCATCTAGAGCTAATTTACCTCAACAAATAAAATGGACTAAAGATCACCATTTTGAGCTCATCATTGGTGATGCATCTTCTAGAGTTCAAATAAGGAGAGCAACTTAAGAAGAATGTCTATATAGCAGCTTCCTATCTAAGAAAGAACCAAAGAAGGTAGAAGAAGCTTTGTTGGATCCTGATTAATTTTAGCTTTGCAGGAAGGGCTAAAACAATTTAAAAGGAACAAGGTATGGAAGCTGGTACCCAAACCTAAAGGAAAGAATCCAATTGACACCAAGTGGGTATTCAGAAACAAGATGGATGAAAATAGCATAGTGGTCAGGAACAAAGCTAGATTGGTTGCTAAGGGCTACTGTCAATAAAAAGGAATAGATTTTGATTAAACCTTTGCTCCTGTTGCAAGACTTGAAGCAATCAGAATCTTCTTAGCCTATGCAGCCCATGCCGATTTCAAGGTCTATCAAATGGATGTCAAAAGTGCTTTTCTGAATGGAGATTTGGAGAAGGAAGTCTATGTTAGTCAGCCTCCTGGTTTTGAAGACCCAAACTTTCCAGAATATGTCTACTATCTTCTGAAGGCACTTTGTGGACTGAAGTAAACACTTAGAGCCTGGTATGACACTTTATCAAAGTTTCTTTTGAAAAATCATTTCACAAGAGGTACTGTTGATAAAACTTTATTCTTTAGAAATGATAATGGCTCTAGTATACCTGTTCAAATTTATGTAGATGATATTATATTTGGCTCTATATATAAAAAAACTTTGCAAAAAGTTTGCCAAATTGATGCAAAGTAAGTATAAAATGAGCATGATGGGAGAACTAACTTACTTTCTTGGTTTATAAATTAAGCAAGTTAGTGATTGAATATTCATTAATCAAACTAAATATAGGTCTGAGCATAAATTAGCCAAACCGACCGAAACCACCCAATCCAAACCGACCAACCCGAATTTTACGGTTTACCAACGGTTTGGTTCGGTTATGGTTTGGCATTTTAAAGACTGATTTTTTCGGTTTGGTTTCGATTTTTACCTCCAAAACGACCGATATAACCGAACCGAACTGAATATTTAATTTAAAACATTAATATACATATATTAGTAAAGTGCAATTAATAATAAAATTATAATGTATCAACATATGTGTAAACTAAAACATATAAAAGAACTAATCATAATATATTTTATTAAAAGATATAAATATTTATGTATGTGTTATGTTATCACTATTTTTATTTCTATTCAATAAAAGAATAAGAATTGGTCGCATCTTTTTCATCTTCTTGCCTTTTTTATTTTTCAAAGTCATTATTTTTATATATTCTTGAATTAAACACTACTGAAAAGTCTTTGGATATTTTAAGCTACAGGGGCATGGTTGGCTCACTTCTGTACTTAACAGCCAGTAGGCTAGTTATAATATTTGCTACTTATCTTTGTGCTAGATTTCAGGCTGATCCTAGAGAGTTTCACTTGTAGTTATTAAGAGAATTTTCAGATATCTCAAGGCAACACCAAAACTAGGCATTTGGTACCCTAGAGATTCTGGTTTTGATCTAACTGGTTATTCAGATGCAGATTATGCAGGTTGTAAAATAGACAGAAAAAACACAACAGGAACCTGTCAATTTATAGGTAACAAGCTTGTGTCCTGGTTCGGTAAAAAGCAAAATTCAATTTCTACTTTTACAGCTGAAGCTAAATATATTGTTGCTGGTAGTTGTTGTGCACATATTTTGTGGATGAAAACCCAATTGTTGGACTATGGTCTACAAGTGGATAGAATTCCCATTTACTGTGATAACACAAGTGCAATTGCCATCACTGAAAATCCAGTGCAGCATTCAAGAACAAAGCACATAGACATCAAGTACCACTTCATTAGGGAGCATGTGATGAATGGTACTGTGGAACTCCATTTTGTTCCAAGTGAAAAGCAGCTTGCAGATATATTTACCAAGCCACTTGATGAATCCACCTTTTCAAGATTGGTAAGTGAGTTAGGTATGCTCAATTATTCTTGAATTATTTCAGATATTTTTGCAAGTTTTAATGCAGCCAGAAAATTTATTGATTTTTCAGCTTTGGATGAAATTTTGGCCAAGTCAAAATTTACATCCCGACGGATGCTCATTATCCATCGGGTTTGGTCATCCGTCGGAATATTACTTGTTAACAAAAATCAATTACTATTCTGGATTATTTCATAACTCGACGGATAACTGATTTATCCTCATCCGTCTAATTGTCTCAATCTTAGCCATTAAAACTCTTAACATTATCCATAGAGTATACTTATAGTTTGTAAGCATGACACGACGGATAAGTGACAAAATTTTTACAGTTTATTTATTTTTAAATTGCTATTTTGGGCTATTTTGATTGGTCACTTTATTTCACTTTATTATGTTTGACAGTTTATTTCTGAGATAGTATAAAAGCATAATTTATTTTTATTCTACTCTTTTATCATTCTCAATTCAATTGCTCTAACTTCATTTCTTCTCCAAAGCAAATATTTTCTCCGCAAACTACTCAGTCTCTAACAATGGCATCAGTCGTCAAAATCATGTCTCAAACTGGATATATCTACGAAAAGAACAACTTCACAGCTCTTGTAAACAAGGAGATTCAACAGTCTGGAGAGTTTCACAAAATGATGGACTTTGTGAAAAGATGTAAACTCAACTATGCGATGCTAGAATCTCCCACAATCTACTGTGAGGTTGTAGAGGAGATATGGACAACTGCAGTGTACAACTCTACTGACAAGACCATCACTTTCACTCTCAAAAGTAAAAAGTTTTGCATTAATAGTGACATTGTCAAAGCATGCTTTAGAATTCCTGATAATACTGCTACTGTTCCACACACAGACACAGATATAGTTAACATTCTAAATTCCATGGGCTATGCACTTTCCACCTCTAAGTTAAGTGAAATTAGGAGGTTAGGTCTTTGAAAGGAATGGAGCTTTTTGTGTGATGTGGTAACTAAGGTATTTTCTGATAAGATTAGTAACTTTGATTCTATTAACATTTTTATGCTTAATATGCTTTGCATGCTAGTTACTGATAAGTACTTTAACTTCAGTGACTTGGTCTTGTTTGAGTTAGGTTATAAGTTAGGAGAACTGAATAAGAGAGGTAAAAGTGTCTACTATGCTAGATTTTTTATAATGCTTGCTAACCACCTCATTGAGAACATTGAAATTGAGAACCCAACCAATAAGCTGAATTGTTGGGTTCAAGAAAGGAGGATTATTGCAGATCTCAACGGGACAAATCACCACAAAGAGGAACCTCTCCATTATTTTCCAATCATGGAGGGACCTCAGGTAAGTGAGGTAAGCACCACTGTCTCCACTCTTCCAACCTCACACATTTCTTTGCCTTCAAGTGTAGCAATGACATCTGTGTCAATGACCCAACAGATACCTACCCAAGCTACCAAAACAACAACTTCTAAACCCAAAACTAAGAAAGCCCCCTCTGATTTCTTTCAAAAGAAATCAGTTGCAAAATCCACTAAACACAAAAAGGGGAGTGTGAAGGTGAGTAAGCAAGGTGAGGGACAGGGTGAAAATCAAAGAAACCCTAAGAATAAGGCTGGTGAGATGAGTGTACCCAAGCCTAGCCATACCACAGTTTCCCAACAAACTGTGGCTGTTAATAAGGAAATTAGCTCAATTCTAGTTTCATCCTCCCAAAAGGATATTACTATTAAAACTAGCTCCCAACCAGGAGCACAGGCCAAGAGGAGTAGGGACACAAGTTCACCACAAACTTATGCTAGAAAGAAAAGATCAAAAACCCTTGGGGATGCACAGGGAACACACACAGTGCAAACTGGTGCTAAAGACCCGATCACTGCACCTTCTCAAAGTCAGATTGATGTGATTTCAATAAATGTGAAGTCACAGCCAAAATCTTTAACAATTGAAGCACCTGAAACACCAAATTCACCCACACACTCACTGGATGTTGACATGATCAATACATCACTTCCAAATTCTCCATCTTTAACTCTTTTGGAGAAGACAAAAATCCAAGCAAGTGAGCATCATCTTTTAGATGATTTGTTGGCTCACTTGCCATTTTTTGCTGAGTCTGTTGAGACATATGTGCCCAAATTTTCATCAATCTGCACATACTCTACAATAGTCTCCACTCCAAACTCATTCATTTCTTCTATCCCAATGGATATTCATCATCCGTCGAGAAGTGATTGTATCCCGATGGATTAGCCTCACAACAGTCACTAGTCGGATAGCCATGCTACTGTTCCGATGGATATTCATCATCCGTCGGGTGTCTCTGCATAACTTCAAATTTCTTCAATTCTTACAAGTGCAGAAGACTTAGTGGTAGTGCAATCACTATTAGGACTGAGGGAAGGGAGTGAATTGAGTGAGAGTCTGGGTTGCTCCCAGGAAAAAGGAGAGAAAATGAGTTATCAAATGCAGACCATTTCTTCAGATCTGGAAAAAGTGAGTGAGAGGAGTCCCACCTTAGATGGTGAAGGTGAGGGTGTGAGGGTGGGAAGCCAAGGGGAGCCCTTGATGCAAGAACAGAGAGATCATGAGAGAAATGCAGGTACAGGAGAAATAAGGGTGGACATCATTGTTAGTGAGTCAATGAATGTCAATGAAGCAGACAGAGAGGAACTATCTCAGTATAGTCAAGCTGTTATAGATTCCACCTCTTTGGATGCTGAGACATTTACTCATCCTATTCCAACATATCAACTTTTGGCTGGATAGGTCAATAAAAATGCAGAAAAGATGCTAAATTTGGTGCACACCGCTCAATCCATGCAAAGAGCAAAGGATGGCATCACAGTTATGCCTTCTACAGCTGGTGATGACATAGATTATGAGGCTGGTGGGTCAGAAGAATTCTTTGGTAATGAGGATTATAATAGTGAAGAGGAGTCACTGGACATAGGGGAGAAGTAGGCCCTAGTTCCAGATCTGGTATGCCAACTTGGGCATTTTTAAAGAAATGTGATGAACATTATTTCAAGACCACCCTCATTCAACTCATCAGTCAAACACAATCTGCTCTTCAATTAACAACAAATGCCAACACCAAGAAGCTCCTACAAGTACAACTTGCTTCTCTTCAGTTACAACAAATCCAAGGCTTTTAACACAGTCAGAATGTCACTTCTATCAAAAATGAGGTTGATCAAATGAAGAAGGACATTTCTGAAAGATTGGATACTAAACTTCCAGAAGCAACAATGATTGATATTAAGAGATAACTAAGAAAGAACTCTGATCTTGCCACAAAGGTTGAGTCCTTGGACAAAAGGATGACTGTTATGGAAGCTTCTCTCACAGCTATACATCTACATCAAGCACAACAAACTCAACTGCTGCAACAACTTGTGGCTGCACAATCTTCTTCCTCCACTCTACTTGATGATAACAAAAAGGGGGAGAAATCATTATCTCTAGTCAGTCAAGCAGAGCCATCTAGTGAGGGAGAGAAAGTGGTAAATGTACAAATCAGCCAAGTAATTGTTCCAGAAATTACTCTGCCAAAGCCACCAGTATTGGACATCATTGATCTGATCCACATAGCAGCTGCTAAGCTTGAGTCAAAGTCAATTCCCAAGATGCTTGATGTTACAGCTGTGGAGAAGGAACTAGATGATAAATGGAGAAAGATAGATGCAGAAATTCAACAAAAGTTTGGGCCAATTTAGAAGCCAGACAAAACATTCATTCATCACTCTCAAGTCAAGAATATTTTTGTGAACGAAATGAGTATGAATAATCTGGAAAAGGCCAAACATCTTGTATCAAATCTCCAAAGGCAAATCTGATTATGAAGCCTAAAAGGAACTACTCAAAGTTCTCAGATAAAAATCCAATGGATATTGAGTATGAGACACCTAGGCCAGATGAGAAGAAGTTGTTGGCTAGGTCAATTGCATTTTACAAAGATCCAGCAGAGTCAGCACTCAAAAGAAGATTAGCCAAGATTTACAGAAATAGTAAGGAAATTTGTGTGGTGGCTGGACACCCTATGTTTGTGGAAGCTAAAGAGGAAGAGAAGGAAAGAATCAGACAAGAAAAGAAGCAAGATGCTCTGGATGCTAAGAAACTCAAACAAAAGAAGAAGCAAGCTATTATCTTGGCCAAACTTCAAGCTGTAAAAACCATAACTGAGATTTCTGCACAACCATCTGTAATTGTTGAATCTCAAGATCAAAAAGTGCAAGATGAACTACAATAGAAAAGAAGATTCAGATACAAGCTCCACTCCAAAAGAAAATTGGACTTCAGTGATGAGGAAATGGAAGACTATATTCCCAAAAAGCCTAACCCTCAGTGGTATTTGAAGAATTCAAGGTGGTGGATCCAACTAGGAACATTTATGGTGAGCCCATTATTCCTAAGGATGAGCCAATAGAATGGGATAGTTTGCCAATTCATGAGCTAAATTTTCCTCTCTTTAACAAGCCAAAGAAGACAAAGACTAGAGCAAGCAAGAAAGTGAAGTCTGTGACTCTCAGATCCAAGACCCTAACCAAAACTCAATCTACAGTCAACAAGGGAGATTTGTTATACATCTGTGACATTAAGGAGTTCTCTGACATAAACCTCTACTTAGATGAATTGGAAGAAGTAAGAGGGATTGATGCTCACAGACATCTTCCTGAAAGGCTGGTGTTTAAATATAAGGGAGGAAAAGAGATAATATGGCCACTTCACAGGATTCTTCAAGAGAGCCAATATGTTCTAATAAAGATTTACTCATCTTTCAAAAAGAACTTTGGATACAATGTGACTGCAAGGAGATTAGTTCTAAAGAATATTGAGGAGCTGAGGAGTAATAGAGCCAAAGATGCACTACCAAAAACTCTGTCAATTCCCTTCACAAGAAAGAGAGTGAATTTGAGGCCATATTGGCTGATGGAATTCAGGGATGAAAAGGGAGTAAGAAGATTCTTCAGACTGGAGGACCAGTTGAGTATCTCTAGCAATGAGACTCTACTGGAAATGCAAGAAATGCTAGATCTCTCAGAAGCTGATGAACTTGAGTTCCACAAACAACTCCAAAATCATATAGAAGAGAACAACAGGAGGCTTGGGAAGAAATCCAGACAATTAAGGAAGTAGACTTATCTGTTCAGACTAGAGGAGCACCTTGATAATGATTGTGAGCAACTTCTTTGTATACTTTGCTTTGTTAAATTTTCAATAAGAATTGTAGCACTTATCAGTTTTATCTACTATTTTTATTCTGTATCTTTTGGAGGTTTTGTTATCATCAAATTTCTCTTAATTTATGCCTACAATTCCAGTAGACATAAATTGGGGAAGATTGTTAGGAATATGTTGTGAACTTGATGATAAATTAAACAAAACACTTTAGTAGCTTTAACTTAGTGAATTTTGTAGCACTCGAAGGATGATCAAATATAGTCCCGATGGATGATTCAATATAGTCCCGATGGATGATGATTTGACATCCACCTGGTGAGTAGCTTATGTAACAAATATGTATTGTAGCATATTTCTGCAAATAAAGTTGTGTATAGTTTGAAGGAGCATATGAGTCATGTTGACTACTAGTGCATATGCAAAATAGATTGATTAATTGTAAATATAAGATGTCTTGCAATTCTGTATAAATGAAATTGAGTCAAGTGACAAAATAGCAACCCGACGGATGATCAACAAAGATACCCGATGGATGATCAACAAAGCTAACTGACGGATGATAAGCATGTACCTGACAGATGATCAAATTCAAATATCTGTTGACAGTGATAACACAGTCATATACGTTGGGTGTTTGCAAAAAAGAATGTGGCAGCCTGTTAAGCAGGGATTTGAGAACAAAGAAGCATTACTATTTCCATGCTATTATGAAGATATTCAAAGATGCTGGAATAGAGTAGTGAAGTAGCATAAAGTTAGACTATATATGTTTTGTTTCATTATCTTGTCTTATTGTCATGTAAATTTGGTGATATATAAACCAAGTGTTGGGTCCCAATGTGTTTGTAGAAGGGGGGGTTGAATACAAACAGTACCGAATAATCGAATTAAATGCGGAATAAAAAATGTGAAACAAAATTCAAGTTAAATAAAAATATTATTAAACTTGAAAGGTGTTACAACAACTGTATCGATTACAAGGAATTAATCTCAAATTAATTATCACAAATCTAGAATAAATTCAACATGAACTTTTTCTATTTTTGTAATAAAAAGATTCAAATGCTAAACGCAATTTGAGATTAAGTTCTAGGGATTTTGATCCGCTAGATTGTTACACAAGAACAAGATAAAGATTTCTAGTTGATTGGATTTAACTTTACAATCTAGAAATTGATCTTGAATTAAACAGATGAAAAATGTAATATTTCAAGGCGGCTGCTTTTCTTGTTCTTTGTTCTTCTGTTTGAATGATAGATTATTGAAAGAAGGTCTTCTGCTTCTTTTTAATCAACAAACCAATAGAATTGAATTGGCATGACAATCCTATAGCTGGCAAGACTTTCAGTAGGACAATTGAATGAACTAGCAAGACAATCTGAATGAACTAGCATGACAATCAGAATGAACTAGCAAGACAATTATCCTCCTAGAGTAACTTTCGGTATGACAATGGAAAATGGCCTAGCATGACAATCGGTATGACAATCCAGATTGTCATGCTAGTTCATTTCCATTTGTCTTGCTGATTTAAGATTTGAATTTAATCCAATTAAACTTCTGAAAATTCCTAAAATTAATTCAGAATTAATTAATCAATTAATTCAATTAATAAATAAATTATTCTTCGCATATATAATTTATTTTCTTAATTAAATTAGATGAATTAATTAATTAATAGAGAATTAATTCTAGTCTTGAGCAGCAACCATTCTTCTGCAAATCTTCTGAAAATCACTGAAAATTATGAATCAATTCCACCACTTCAACGTTGACACTCGATGTACTGTCTGGTTCATGAGTGACTAACTTCCGTGACGTTTCTTCATGTCTTGACTCTGACACTTTGATTTTCTTCAGATTAAATCCTTGTAATTAATTGATACCCTGACGAGATCTCTGTCACTTGATTAAATCCACGATCTTGATTTATATCACTGAGGCATGATCAACTTCTTGAACTTCTTCCAGTGAATTAACTCCTCAAGTCTGTAGATGAACCTTGTTTCTGAATCCTTTGACAGATATTACTTTGCGAGATCTCTCTGACGGTCGATCCACTATTTACTTATTACATTCTTATTTGAGTTGAGTTGAATCCTCGAATATACAAATAGGCTATGACATATGACTTACAATCTCCCCCTATTTGTTTGTTAGACAATAACACACAAATACCTAGAGGATAACTCAACTAACAAATAAGAAAAAGATATAAAAAGAAATGCAAAGTAAATAGTAGAAAAGTTCTGGATGAGGTTTAACATTTTCCAGATTCCAAGTAGATGTTCCTCTAGACTGAACATATCTTCAAGTAGTTCCATCTTCATTTGTACAACCACATTTCCTGTTGAGAAGCCCATATCTCTTGCTTCTCCCCCTATGAGAATCAACTGATTAAAGAAGATCACCTTCATTTTACCACCTCTCCCGTACAATAGGATCCGCAGATAAAAACCAATGGTACTCCCCTAACAGCTTCTTCCCTTACTAGGAAATCACCTTGTGTTTACCACCTCTCCCGTACAATAGGATCCGTAGTTACAAACAACAATGGTGTGGTGTAGTGTACAAGTAGGATCTTTTTCTTACTCCCTGCTATTTCTCCCCCTTAGTTGAGGAATCCTCCAAACTATTACTTAAGCTTCTATCTCCCCCTTAAAGAAGGAATGTATGCCGTCGTCTGAAGGAGTTCTCATATTTCACTTGGTTGGAAAAGAAATAACAAGTAGTTTCTCTTTCTTCCTCACTGTGAGTGTGTGATCCTGTTTTAGTGTACCTCACATGTGTTTCACTCTTCTCTCCACTCGTGTATACACTCATTCTCACGAGTGTATCACTCTTCTCTCATAGCTCCATAATCCAGCTGTACCTGCAAGGAAAATCACCTTAGCCATCCTTAAGGAGGTCACAGGTGGTGCAATGGGAGTTCACAAATCCCCATCCTTGTTAACCTCGTCAGATGAATCTGAGTCATAATTTACAAGTTGCTAGTTTCCCTTTTAGGGTTCCAGATTTGAATTCTGGGAAGGTAAACAATGATCCAAAGAATTTAGCATAAAGATCACAGTTCCCT
Organism: Apium graveolens; assembly: GCF_009905375.1. NCBI lineage: Eukaryota > Viridiplantae > Streptophyta > Magnoliopsida > Apiales > Apiaceae > Apium > Apium graveolens. Next base: position 57,663,049 of record NC_133656.1, read on the forward strand.
TCTAATGCCTGTGAAGACATTTCCTTGTGACTCATCAGGTAATATCTGAATTATTGTCAACAAGTTGCCGATCTGCGCCTATGTCAGATCCACTATTCGCAGATGCATCCAGGGGATTTAAGCCTGGGGAGGTAGACACTGACCACTGACATATGGCTTTTGGATCAGTATCCTCTCCTAACACCTGTAAAGGCAATTGGTCCACTAACGAACCTTGAACAATCGAATCTGACCTTAAAATGGTCGAAACTCTTGTTTCCGTCAACTCATCCTTTGTGTGTGTAACCTTTCCTTATGCATCAAGAATTGTTTATATTTGAAGTGGTGACACTACATCGGATACCTTGGCCGACAGGCAAAATTCAATAGACGCACCCTGTTGAGAGAATGAATCTAGTAACTATTTTTGTGCCTTTTCAGCCATTACATCTTTTTGAGAAGATGTATGGGGGCTAGCAGTTGTCTCGGTTTAAATGCTACTCATCTATATAGGAGACAGAGCTACTGGGTTGACTACAGAACCTTCCTTATGTGGTGCACTAAGGCACTATCTCCCTCACGCTCATTCATACTATATTTAGTGGTAAGAGAGTGTTGGTTGGTTCTGTTTCTGTGTTTGTCTTTATAGTCTGGGATAGATGTTGTGGGTTTTCAACCTCATGACTGTCAATGAAAGAAAGTCATTGGAGACTGAACCTGTAATACAGAACATATGGTAATAGAGAGAAAATGACTTACAATAGTGATTTCAAAAGATTTTACATGAAATAAGAAATCACTAATGTAGAAAGAAGTTTAATTTATGTTTTTCAATATGAATGAGTTTTTGATAAAACATTGATCACTTAGGGTAAAGTCTAAGTAATTCTCATTCATGTCAAAAGCTTACAAATATCTGCAACATAATGTTAACAACATATCATTGACCGATACTTGTCAAGTACTTTAGATACTAATTGTTATGTTGCATTACCAATATACCACTGCACATATAAAACAATATGATTGTGCTTAGTGATAAGATAGTTATTAATATAACGACTCTACTTATTCATATAAAATTATAACTTCTGTTAGAGTGTCATACCATGTCCTTGACGATTGCTTGAGCAGAATACTAGTTCATACCAACCTGAAGTGAGATTGTGAAGAAGAAATTTCATAGTCCAATAGATCTACAGCTGCAAAGTCCATGAACTGTGGTGCATTGACTTCCTCTTTTGACTTACCAACCAGGAGTACACTTGTACACATCTTACTAGAGTACAATTCCAAGTGTAATGTGCAGCAGGTGTCTGATATGTCGTAATATTCTCAAGTCTCGTCACTGGTGCTATATGTTAGATACTGCTTCCTGATAATAACCTAGCACAATATACAAAATTACAATGATAATATTCCCAGCTTGCAAACAGCCATATCCCTCAGATAAACCTTTGATGTTATCTCCAAAGGTAACCAGGGGCCAGCTTTCTCAATCCTCATTTGATAGCAGGGCTCTATCTCCGGTCATATGTCTTGATGATCCACTGTCAAGAATCCATACTACCGGTTACACCTGTTTAATGCCCTGCACTTCAAATGGATTAGACCTTCTTCGGAACCCAAACTTGGTTGGGCCCGGCATACTTGTAGAATTGTCCTTTGTCAGGCAAAACAACATTTTTAATTTTAACGATCTCAACATCCTCAATGACTGAACATTTGACCTTGTAAACAGCCTTAACAAATTTCTGTTTAAGCTTAGGCACAAATGTCTCCTTTCTAGCCTTAGAAGGACTAGCAGTCTTAGACCTATCATGCTTCTTGTTATTCACATGCTGACGAGTAGTACTCTTATCATTAGACACATGCTTACCATTAAAATAAGCATACATCATATTAAAAGCACAAGACATACAATTAGCAACACTACATGTTTTATGAGAGTGATTAACAGCAGGTAATTTATGCATGGTAGACATGGAATTATTGTTATCCAACTCATGTGTGTCTGAGTTAGTCTCCGTTGCTTTCACAACTTTGACTGGAACTTTCGACTCACTTGACTTGGAAACAATCTTCTCATTAGCATGATCTTCAGCACGTATTTCTTCATGAATAACAGAAGAGGTCGCATCAAATGGTTCAGCAATTGATGCTTTATAGAGGGGTTCATCAACACCCTTAAGCACATGTGGTACTTCCCTCCCTTTAGCACATACATGAGGAGGGGAGTTTATGCCTAATTCTCCAATAGCAGCATTGTAATCATAACCTATTCCAGATGTTTGATTAACAGCTTGCTTACTGTAGAACTCTTTAGCCTTCGAACAAGAATTGAAGTAGGCTCTAACCTTAGTCTCAAGACCGGTGATCTTGTCTTTGAGAATAGTTTCGAGTTTTCTATAACAGTCAACTCTATTCTCTAGAAAAGATACCTGTTCTTTTAATTTGTCTTGATTAATGTGCACAAGTCTTAATTCATTGACCTCTTTCTCAAGGTTTGTGATCTGTAAACTTAACAGTTCATTATCACGACGTGCACAATCTAAGTTACCTCTTAGATGATAAACCATTTCAGCATCAGAAAGTTTTACCTCTTTTCTTGACGATGAAGCTTTTCCATCAATAGCCATAAGAGCAAGATTTCCTTCTTCTTCATCTTCACTATCAGTATCATCCCAGCTTCTTCCTTTTGCCAGATAAGCCCTTTCAGAGTTCTTTCTTACTTGCTTTGGCTTCCTACATTCTGTGGCAAAGTGTCCCAACTCATTGCAGTTATAGCATCTAATGGTGCTCCGATCAACCATTCCTGTTTTGTACCCACCACTGCTGGTGTTAGAGGATGAAGATCCACCTTTCTGGAATTTGTTGTAGTTGGACTTGTACTTAAGCTTGGGATTCCTCCTGAATCTGACATGGGAGAATCTCTTGACAATTTGGGCCATTGATTCATCTTCCAATTGCTCCAGCTCTTCCAAGGAATAAAAATCATCACTTGATTGATTTGTAGTAGGAGGATCATATTCTGCTACTAACTCATTTTCCTCACCCTTGGAAAACTGTACCATTCTTTCTAACTGTTGAGATTGTTGTTGTTGTTGACCTTCAGCTACAAGTGCATTAGATGTGCTGACCATTCTATCCTTCCGGTAGACTTCCTTCTGTTGAATCTGCTCCAACTCATAAGTTTTTAACACTCCATAGAGCCTGTCCAAAGAAATCTCACTCAGATCTCTAGCTTCTCTAATGGCAGTGATTCTATGTTCAAGATGAGCTGGCAGTGTTAAAAGGAACTTTTTGTTGACCTCCCTGATTGAATAATACTTTCCATTGATGTTCAGGTTGTTGATCAACGCATTGTACCTCTCAAACACTTCAGTAATTCCTTCTCCTGGATTTGATTTGAAATGTTCATATTCAGAGGTTAGGATTTCCAACTTGTTCTCCCTAACTTCCTCTGTGCCTTCATTAATCACCTCAATAGTTTCCCACATGTGTTTGGAATTTTTACAGTTCATCACATGTCTGTTCATCAAGGGATCAAGGGAATCAATTAATATTAATTGAAGGCTGGCATCCAAGGAGGCTTCTTCCTTCTCAGCAGGAGTAAAATCTTCAGGCTCTTTTGGATAGGTTCTAGCTTCAGTAGTCACCACACCATCTATTATTACCTCCGGTTCAATAACCATCGGAGTTTTTATACCCTTCTTTAACAAGTTTGAATATTTGGGATTTGCAACTTGTAAGAATAATAGCATCTTCTTCTTCCACATGATATAATTCTCTTTATCAAATTGTGGAATTTTAACGGTTCCAACTTTATGTGAAGTCATTATGAATTTTTGAATAAATAAAAATTCAAGGAGTTGAAAAATCACAAAAGTCTAGGATCTTGATTTATTCGTTAATCAGAAGGCTCTGATACCAATTGTTGGGTCCCAATGTGTTTGTAGAAGGGGGGGTTGAATACAAACAGTACCGAATAATCGAATTAAATGCGGAATAAAAAATGTGAAACAAAATTCAAGTTAAATAAAAATATTATTAAACTTGAAAGGTGTTACAACAACTGTATCGATTACAAGGAATTAATCTCAAATTAATTATCACAAATCTAGAATAAATTCAACATGAACTTTTTCTATTTTTGTAATAAAAAGATTCAAATGCTAAACGCAATTTGAGATTAAGTTCTAGGGATTTTGATCCGCTAGATTGTTACACAAGAACAAGATAAAGATTTCTAGTTGATTGGATTTAACTTTACAATCTAGAAATTGATCTTGAATTAAACAGATGAAAAATGTAATATTTCAAGGCGGCTGCTTTTCTTGTTCTTTGTTCTTCTGTTTGAATGATAGATTATTGAAAGAAGGTCTTCTGCTTCTTTTTAATCAACAAACCAATAGAATTGAATTGGCATGACAATCCTATAGCTGGCAAGACTTTCAGTAGGACAATTGAATGAACTAGCAAGACAATCTGAATGAACTAGCATGACAATCAGAATGAACTAGCAAGACAATTATCCTCCTAGAGTAACTTTCGGTATGACAATGGAAAATGGCCTAGCATGACAATCGGTATGACAATCCAGATTGTCATGCTAGTTCATTTCCATTTGTCTTGCTGATTTAAGATTTGAATTTAATCCAATTAAACTTCTGAAAATTCCTAAAATTAATTCAGAATTAATTAATCAATTAATTCAATTAATAAATAAATTATTCTTCGCAGATATAATTTATTTTCTTAATTAAATTAGATGAATTAATTAATTAATAGAGAATTAATTCTAGTCTTGAGCAGCAACCATTCTTCTGCAAATCTTCTGAAAATCACTGAAAATTATGAATCAATTCCACCACTTCAACGTTGACACTCGATGTACTGTCTGGTTCATGAGTGACTAACTTCCGTGACGTTTCTTCATGTCTTGACTCTGACACTTTGATTTTCTTCAGATTAAATCCTTGTAATTAATTGATACCCTGACGAGATCTCTGTCACTTGATTAAATCCACGATCTTGATTTATATCACTGAGGCATGATCAACTTCTTGAACTTCTTCCAGTGAATTAACTCCTCAAGTCTGTAGATGAACCTTGTTTCTGAATCCTTTGACAGATATTACTTTGCGAGATCTCTCTGACGGTCGATCCACTATTTACTTATTACATTCTTATTTGAGTTGAGTTGAATCCTCGAATATACAAATAGGCTATGACATATGACTTACACCAAGTGTAGCTAGTAGAACAATGAACTAAGCACACACATTTTCAGAGAAACATTTTCAAGCTGTATTCTGTAGCATTTCTCTGTAAGTTTAGTTGTTCTACTTGTAAGCAGCTGTGAGCTATTCAAGCTTCACAGGGTTCTCATTCGATATATATATATATATATATATATCTGGTGGATACTTTCAAATCCACCAGAAAGTTTTAAAAGCTTGTGTTTTTATTACTTTATATTTAAATTCATATAAATCATTCATTCCGCACTCTATAAATCAAACACTTATATATTATCAAGTAAGAAATATTTTAAAATCTTAAAAAAGTAGCCAGAATTACATTCAAACCCCCTTCTGTAATTCTTGTTGTATTGTTAGGGAATGACACTATTACCTTCACTGAGGACAGTGAAAATTTTAAGTTTGGGGGTGGTAGTTAAGGAATATGTTTGTGTGTGTGTCCATATAGTTGTATATTCATGATAATTTAGTTTATATAGTTGCATATTCGTCATGTAGTATTTTTTTTTAAGTTTGCATATTTATTTTGCATGTTAGTATGTTACATATAGTTGCATGTGCATTTTATCATGATCCCTTAGGTTTGCTTTTCCGATTGATTTGTTATGTTATTATGAGTGTAGTAATGTCGTATAGAGGGATGTTAAGTCTTAATAATTTGATTTGCATGCTAGAAGCAAGAATTTTTCAATAAGTCTTATAGGTTGCTTGCGTGCTAGATCATGATCATGGTTTGTTTGTTTGTCGAGGTTTAATCACTTGTTTATGTCTAGAATGTATGATATTCTTATAATGGTAAAATAACATGGATTTTTTAAATTGGAGAAAACATTGGATTTCATTGCTAGTTGTTGTAGCTAGGTGTCAAATGGCTAGTAGCCAGCTTATTTTATATGAGTAGTCTAGGGTTGAGCGAGATAAAGCGTAATGCACTCGTTCAGAAATTACTGAAAAAAAGAAAAAGAAAAGAAAAAAAAAATTATGTTATGCATAATTGATCATGAGTGGCCTCTTTAATACTCTAGTTATTAAGTTTTTAGGGGACTTTGTGCCTAGTGACCTAAGGCTTTTATAGTCTGGGATCCGCTAACCTAATGCTCGCTACATGGGTATTATTACATGTTGTTATGGATAAAAAACTAAGGTTATTATTTGCTGTATTTATTGCTAAGGTTCGGGAGCTCAAGGCCTTTAATGGCTGCTCTCGTGTTTCGTAGCTTAACTATGCCTTTACGAGATACCTACGTATCTCTGTGAATTAGAGAATCAAGCCAAAAAACGTAGTTCTAATTTGTGGGGTGAGGCCCCTTATATAGATTTTGGTGGTCCTTGAATTGGACTTGATATAGGAGACCTGGTGGGCAAGTCTCATAATTAGAATGGAATTTGGAGTCCTAAATAGTAGGAAACTAATTCCTTATCCTTTTAGGTCCCTCTGAGGCTAATCTGCAAGAATTTATATCCTTATCGGGACTCTTCTCAATAGCTGATTTTTCCCTTATTAATTAATTATGAAATTAATTAATATTCAGGGTTTTTGGGCCTTCTTTGTTCTATCAGGCCTGATCTGGTCCATCAGGCATGATCAATGTGTTGACCTTTTTGGTTTGAATGTCATACATCTTCTTATTGGGCCTTGCAGCCCAAACCATTTATAATTACTGTAATATTTAATTATATAATCAGGATTTATTTATCCCTATCATTTGCCCCCCAACATTTGGGAAACCGTATAAGATTTCGTGAAAGTTAAGTTCATTTATTCCCTTACAGGGTATCGTTTTGCGTAAAGTATGGAGCGACCTACACGTTTACAACGATTTGCCTTGTACGCGGCTCCATGGTTTGTTACCCTATTTTCTTACCTTCTCCCTATTTTTAGGAATTTTCTGGTATTTTTTCAGGAATTTTCCCTTTTTCCGGGATTTTCCCAAATTTTCTGCAATTTTCCATAAATATTTTCAAATTTCCAGCCCTTTTTCGACCAGGATCCTAGTCGAAATTTCAACCTGGATCCTAGTCGAAATTTTGGTCAGCTTTATAATCCTGGTCGAAGGACTTCGACTAGGATCCACGACCTGGAATTCGACCAGGATCCTAGTCGATCTTTCGACCTGGATCTAGATCGAAATTTCGTTCTTGATTTGATTCCTGGTCGAAAGGTTTCGACTAGGATTCATGACTTGGATTTCGACCAGGATCCTAGTCGAACCTTTGACCTGGATCTGGTTCGAAAATTCTATGCATATTTGCTTCCTGGTCGAAAAGTTTCGACTTGGATTCACTACCTGGAATTCGACCAGGATTCTAGTCGACTTTCGATCTGGATTTAAGTCTAGGTTTCTGAATCCCATACTTGAAAAACGTTAAGCTTGATTCGACCTCAATCCTGGTCTTGGTTTTGACCTCAATCCTGGTCTTGATTTCGACCTCAATCCAGTTCAGTTATAACCGTAATTTTTGGGTGTTTGTTCGAAGGATTTCGAGCAGAATTCACGACTTGAAATTCGACCTGAATCCTGGTCTTTTATACCCGTTATTTTCGGGTGTCTGTTCGAAGGATTTCGAGCAGAATTCACGACTTGAAATTTGACCTGAATTCTGGTCTTTTCGGGCTTCCACCTAATCCATTTTTTATTGGGCCTCTGTTTGGGCCTAGCCTTCTTTTTTGGGCCTTACATCTTTTAGGGCTTTAATTAGGGCATTGTATTTTTCCAAATCCTAATTGGATTTGGGCCTTCTAACTCTTACTGGGCCTCTCCCAAATCCTAATTGGATTTGGGCCTTTTAACTCTTATTGGGCCTCTTATTAATCTGGGCTTAATATACCAAAATACCCTGTTTGGAATTCTCTAGAATTCCTTGGAATATTCTGGAACGTTCCTTTTTCCGGGCTTTTTTCTTTGGGCCTCTATCCTTACTGGGCTTTTGTCCCTTCAACTTCACTTTTCCTCCTATATAAAGGAGTGAGGAGAGTCTACTGCTCCTCACTTTCTCATTTCCAAATTCTTCTTCTTTCTTCTTCTGTTAAGAATCTTAGAGCAATAACAGTAAGTCGGAGTATCAAAGCCTTTTTTAGGAGCATTTCTTCAGGTAAAATTTCTTCCTTTACTCCTTGTGCCTGTTTTTACATAGCGTGCGCTTTTAAAATTATTTCTTTATGTGCCCTTTTTTCAGATGGCTGATAAGAAAATGACTCGTTTGGCCAAGATGAACGTGGCCAGAAAGTCCAACGAATTCCCTATTCGATCAAGGTACACTTCCTTGATCGATATGATCAACACCCGAGGCGACGAGTACCTGTCCTATGCGCATCTGGACGCGCACGACCATATTAGTGCCTTGCGAGATCCAAAGGAGCTGGAAAAGTTGAGTAGCTGTTTCAGAATCAAGGATCCTTTCAAACTGGTTCTTGCAGGTCCGGCCGACAGGGCCTGCCAGTGGAGGAAGGACGCATTATGCGTTTACAGGGATACTCTACGGGCAGGTATCAGACTTCCCTTCCACCCGTTTATCCCCGTACTGCTAGTTGATGTGGGCATCAGCCCTTGCCAACTCCCCCTAATTCTTGGAGGCTCATTATGTGCTATCTATCGCAATGCGCCAAGCACAATGTCCCCACTTCTGTTGCTGTTTTCAGAAAGATTTTTCAGTTCAAGAACAACCTTGATAAGAATTCGGGTTGGGTTTCTTTAAACCAGTGCCCAACTATTCCCCACATAGTGAACGAGAAGTTCATTCCCGACAATAATTTGGGGTGGAAAAAAGATTTTTTGTTTGTCGTTTGGGAGGGTGGCGATTGGGGCACCCTATTCCGCTCATCTTTTGGGCTAGCTGTGGATGGGAGCCCAAATGATATTACTTTGTTTGAGGAGGAGACCAGAGCTTTCAATCTCCTCATACAAGATAATAGGACTTCCCATTCCTGGGACCTTATCAGGGAGACCGTTCTTGTAGAACGCGGCCTTTCTCCCGTCCCTAAAAAGAGTACGTTTCCTTCCTTATCTAGCTCTTTTTATTTCCTTTATTTTCTATTTTGCTGATTCCTCAACTTACTTATCTCATTTGTTGCAGTGGTTGAGAAAATTGAGGAGGCTACAAAGCCTAAACACCTGGAGACAACCAGGATGAAGCGTGCTGGAAAGGTCTTTAAAGACCCGCGCCTTGGGGATCGCTTCCCGGAGTTCCTACTCCAAGCAATGGAACCAGGTGAAGATGGCCCCATCCAAGTTTTGCGCACCAAGCAGAAGCCAGGGTCTTACTTTCAACCTACTTGGGGAATCTGGGGCAAGGATTCAATTGTTGGCAGCACAACGCTTGCCAAGGAATGGTCTAAGCATTCCATCTCCCCGATCGACTATCAAGACTTTGTCCTTCAACAGGACTTAGAGGGGAACGAGCTTTTTGGAGCTCAGGCTTTGGCGACGGTACGTGTTTTTCCTTTGCCCTTCATATTTGCCTTTTTGATTTTCTCGTCTCATACTTTTGCTGTTTTTCTTGTAGGCGAACGCCCATTTTCAAGGGGCGATTCACCAAGCCAGATCTTGGAAGGTTGGCCTGGAGGACGCGAACAAGAAGTTGGAGGAGGTCAGCCAAAGAATAGAGGCCCTTGAAGCCCAACTTGCCTCTTCCACTTCTGACCTGGAAATGGCCCGGGCCGAAAATGTTATCCTGAAGGCTCAAAAGGATAAAGCCTTTGACGGCTGGATGGACACTCGGGAGTTTAAGGACTTAATGGTGGAGCACGATGCCCTCCTACACCCAGTTAGCCATAAGGAAGGCTGGGATGCTGCTGTGGAGGCCATTCAGGATGAATTTCCCGAAATCTTTGAACAGTCCTCCTTCCCTTGCCCTGTGCGAGTTCCAGCACTTGGGGGTGTTACAGACAAGCTCGCTGACCTGATCAAGGACGGCCCGTCGGGGAGCCAAGGCCAAAAGAGGAAAGAGCTTGAGTCCAGATCTGGAGAGGAGGAAGCTTCTTCTGAAGAGGAGTCTGAGCCCGTTACAAAGAAGGTCAGGGTGGAAGAGCCTCCAAGGGCAGCACCTCAGAAACCAGCATCTCCTGCAGCATCCAAAGCATCCGAAGGCAGTTCTGATGGAACCTCTACGGGGAGTTCCGAGGGGACGACTAAGACGTCCGAGGGGACGACTGAGACATCCGAGGAGACTTCGGATAGTGGTTCCGAAGAATCCCAGCCTTCCAAGGCCTAAGTTTTTTTTTATGTATCTCTTCTTTATTAGACAATATTTGAACTTTGTAATTGACTTTTCGTATTTTGCCCAAACATCGTCATATTTCTCTCTTGATTTCCCAAACTCAAGTTTATAACTTGGTTTTATCTTTCACAATGCAACCAAATCTAATAGGCTAAGATTAAGTCGAAGATTTTATATTATAACTTGGTATTCTGGATACCTTACATAAGATGGGTTCAACCCTGATAAACATATCTTCTATATAGAAAAACCCTAAACAAGCAAAGCTTCAAGGTGCCTTTAAACCTACTTGCGACACTGACAAGTGAGAATCGTACTTTAACTATCTTACACATAGTAAACCTTTAGGTTTTGTGCATGCCAAGTTCTCGGGACTTCAAAACCATCCATAGTCTCCAGCTTGTAGGTTCCTCTACCCTGAACGCTCTTGACTTTGTACGGCCCTTCCCAATTTGGGGCAAGTTTCCCTTTCTGCCCTACACCAGAAGCTTCCACTTTTCTCAAAACCAAATCACCTTGTTTGAAGAATCTTTCTTTAACCCTTAGGTTGTAATAGAACGAAGCTTTTTTCTGATATTCCACTATCTTCGCATGTGCCTCATCTCGTACTTCATCAATTAGATCCAGGGCTAACCTTTGCCCTTCTTCATTTTCCTCAGCATTGAAAGCTTGAATCCTGGGAGAAGAATGTGATATCTCTACAGGAACAACTGCTTCTGCACCATATGCTAACATGAAAGGAGTTGCTCCAGTCGTGACTCTACAGGTAGTCCTATAGGCCAATAGTATGGGGAGTATTTCATCCACCCAGTTATTCCTTGACTTCTCGATCCTCTTCTTTAGTTCATCTAGGATTATTCGATTGGCCACTTCCGCTTGCCCATTGGCTTGCGGGTGAGCCACAGATGTGAATCGTAACTCAATTTCATTTTCCTCACAATACTTCTTGAATTCCTCGTTGTTGAAGTGTGTTCCATTGTCAGTGACAAGGATGCGGGGAATTCCATACCAGCACATTATACTTTCTCACAGGAATTGTGCGACCTGCTTAGTTGTGATCTTGGCCAAGGGTTTGGCTTCAATCCACTTGGTGAAATAATCAATGGCCACAATCAGAAACTTCCTTTGTGTCGTGGCCATGGGGAAAGGCCCTAATATATCCATTCCCCACATAGCAAAGGGGATTGGCGAGTTGATAGAAGTCAGCATCTCGGGGGGTTGTCTAACAACTGGTGCGTGCTTTTGACAACGGTCACATTTTTTCACATATTCTTTGGCATCAGCCATCATTTCTGGCCAATAAAAGCCTAAACAGGTTATTTTATGAGCCAAGGCCCTGCCCCCCAAATGTTGCCCGCATATGCCTTCATGTACTTTTTCAAGAGCCAAGCGAGCCTCATCAGGCCTGAGACATCTTAAGTAGGGAACCACAAAAGATCTTTTATACAGAATTCCATCTATCAAAGAGTATCTTAGTGCTCGAACAGCCAATTTTCGTGCTTCAGTAGCATCGTTTGGTAACCAGCCGGTTTGAATGTGAGCCTTAATGGGATCAATCCATGACGTCCCCAGGCCTATAGAAGCCACAAGCTTAACATCAATGCTCTGTGTTTTCAAAACGCGATAGTATACACTTCCTGAACTTTCTTCTATCTCAGATGAAGCAAACTTTGATAATGCATCTGCCTTAGCATTTTCATCCCTTGGAATGTGCTCAACATGGCATTCGTTAAATTGGGTCATCACAGCCCTTACTAGGCGGACATACTTAGCCATCGTATCATCCCTTGCCTCAAATTCTCCCTTTACCTGGGATATGATCAGCTTCGAGACTCCACGGACCTTTAAGTTTTTGACTCTAAGTGTCCCAACTAGGCCAAGACCAGCTATCAGAGCTTCATATTCTGCCTCATTGTTTGTGGTTGGGAAGTCTAGCTTCATAGCATACTCAATTAAGAACCCATCAGGGCTTTGTAAAACCAAACCTGCTCCACTTGAATTCATTTTTGATGCTCCATCAAAATAGAGAACCCAATATTCTTTCTCCTTATCATCCTTCTCTTTGTCCCCATTATCGACTTCTTTGTCTTGAGGTATGGTATCTTCCTGCCCCCCCCGACTTCTTGGTTGGGTATGGTACATTCCACCACGAAGTCAGCTAGTGCCTGGGCTTTTATTGCCATTCGTGGCTTATACTTGAGATCGAACTCTCCCAGCTCTATTGCCCACTTGATCAATCTCCCACTTGCCTTGGGACTGTGAATGATATTTCTCAGGGGCTAATTCGTTAGCACCTCAATCTGATGAGCCTGAAAGTAAGGACGCAGCTCTCTCGAAGCCATTACCAAGGCTAGAGCAAATTTCTCAATAGTTGAATAATTTAACTCAGCACCATGCAGAATTTTGCTGACATAGTATACGGGTCTCTAGACTTTCAGTTCCTCCTTAACCAATACAGCGCTCAAGGCACTCTCTGAAACAACCAAGTACAAGAATAAAACTTCATTCAAAACTGGCTTGGCCAACAACGGGTCCTGCGCCATATATTTCTTCAATTCTTCAAAAGCCTTCTGGTTTTCCTCACTTCATACAAAGTCCTTAATGTTTTTTAGTGACTTAAAGAATGATAGGCACTTGTCTCCTGACTTAGAAATGAACCGTCCCAAAGCAGCAACCCTTCCTGTGAGCTTCTCAACATCCTTGATAGTTTTTGGCGGTTCCATGTCCAGGACTACCTTTATTTTATCGGGGTTAGCCTCGATCCCTCTCTTGGAGACCATTAATCCCAAATATTTTTCAGACCCTACTCCGAAAGCACACTTTGTAGGATTTAACATCATCTTGTGGTACCTCAGGACCTCAAAAGCTTCCCTCAAATGGGCTATATGATCAGTCTTTACTAGACTCCTGACTAACATGTCATCAATATAGACTTCCATAGTCTTGCCAATAAGATCCTTAAAAATTTTATTTACCAACCTTTGATAGGTGGCTCATGCATTCTTGAGACCAAATGTCATAACAAGATAACAATAAACACCAAAGTCAGTTATGAATGATACCTTTGGGATGTCATCCTTGTGTATCTTGATCTGATTGTATCCACTAAATCCATCCATAAAGCTCAGCATTTCATGCCCAGCAGTGGCATCTATCAAGGTATCGATCCTTGGTAACGGAAAACAGTCCTTAGGACAGGCATCATTTAGATCAGTGAAGTCCACACACATCCTCCATTTTCCATTAGCCTTTTTCACCATTACAGGTTTCTAACCACTCTGGAAATTGAATCTCCTCAATGAAACCAGCCTCCAAGAGCTTCTCCACTTCCTGTTTTATAGCTTCTTGCCTTTCTGGAGCAAAACTTCTTTTCTTTTGTTTTACCGTCTTCCGATTTGGGTCCACATTTAGCTTGTGAGTAATCAATTCCGGGTCTATGCCTGGCATATCAGCCACTGACCATGCAAAAATATCACTATTTTCTTGCAATAATTTCACCAACTTCCCTCTAAAAGGTTCCTCGAGCGTTGCTCCAATAAAAGTCTCCTTCCCAGGGTCTTCGGGGGCCAAAGGAATTAAAACCAAGTCTTCTGTTGGCTTTCCTCTTTTCTCATCATTTTCTCGGATATCCAGATCTTCAATAGGAAGAACCTGCACCCCAACTCCATCTACCCTCAAAGAGGCCACATAACAGCTTCTAGCCATTTTTTGATCTCCTCTTTCTTCTCCAATCCCATCTCGAGTCGGAAACTTCATAACTGAATGATAAGAAGAAGGGACTGCCTTAAAGGCGTGTATCCCTGTTCTTCCCATGATAGCGTTGTAGGTCGAACTAGCCTTCACCACCACAAAGTCCAACATCTGAGTTGCTTGTCTTGGCTCCTGTCCTATGGTTGTTGGCAACTTGATTATTCCTTCTACATGGCATTCCACTCCTGCGAATCCATATATCGGCATGTCGGTTGGGGTCAATTGAGAGTCATTATATCTCATCCTTAAAAAGGTGTCATGGAGCAAAATATCCATTGAAGCACCATTATCCACAAGGACCCTTCTTACCGGGATGTTCCCTATTATCGGGGTTATGACCAACGGGTCGTTATGGGGAAATTTCATACCCTCCAGGTCAGAATCATCAAAAGACATTGTTACTCCTGTCCTGGCCCTCTTCGGGGCTTCCCCAACAATATGCATAACTTCTCGAGCATACGCTTTCCTAGAGTTCTTAGATAACCCAGCAGCAGTTGGTCCTCCAAAAATTGTGTTAATCACAGGCCCTTGGGGGCGCGGTCCCCTAAAGATGGTATTTATCACCGGTCCCCTAGGTTGGGGATTTCGCCCCTGATCTTCTTGATCTCTCATTCGGTCATCAAAGTTCCTGTAACACCCCCAAATCTGGGGTCGGGGATCCAGGTTGTCACGAGTTCCATTTCCCTTAATAACACCCAATCTTACTAAACAATCAACTACTCTGTACTGTAACCCCACAATAAACACACACACCACAAGTTATAGTCTTGGAGATGAATATCCAAAAATAACACGAGTCCTTTTATTCCAAAATTATATGCCATTACACCTTAAAAGGGTTTCTGAATAGATTTACATTTCTTTGCCATTATTATAATTGATAAAGATACATAAGTCTGGTACATCAAAAGTTGAAAGCCTAGCCTACTGGTAGTTCCTACCTCAGCTACAACGACATCAACGCCTATAGGAAACTGCGGAATGTTTCTTATCCACTCGCGAATTGGGAGCTTGGTCATGTTCATCTTTTCTATCTGTTGTTGTGTGATGAAAGAAGAAAGCAAGGGTGAGCAACAAGCCCACCAAAATAATATGTATAATGATTAACTATATATGAGCATTCTCATAGTACTCATGAAAGTCTTGGTCAAGGAGAAATGAACCAAGCTGATATCTTAACGCGACGAAGTCGCAAAATATTCAGTATATATACATGTATACTTTTCAAAATCTTTGAAATCCTCTGCCATGTATAATATACACAGAGTTCCAGTTTATAACTGTATAAAACTATCGTTGCAAGGTGATCTCATATATCTAACCTTGTCTCAACGTTTTTATGAAAATCTTTGTCATGCATAAGATAATCATTAACCAGATATAAGTTGAAAAGATGAAGTTACAAGATACTTCAATATGCTTATATCTTTTTCGAATACTACTTGAACTACCACCGTTCAAGTTATAATTAGTTTCAAAAGTTCATCACATAGATGAGACTACAAGACAAGATTTGAATAGATTCAATCTTTGAATATCGTTATAAATAATGAAGTTACGAGATACTTCATTAAGTCCCGATATATATATACACCTATATATATATACATTTCATACACTCCTTGAAAACCTCTGTTATGAAATTATAAACAAAGTTGCAATATCCAATGAATTTGGAAATGAGAAGAATTTTGGCATAAACCTGATATCTTGCTGATCAGGCAAAGATACCAATAAGTAACCTTTTCTACTAGTAGATGGATGAATCCCCCACCGGTCATCACCCTGGCCACATAAGGACCTTGTGCTGGACCGCCACCCGGCCTCTTACACGTTGATGGACTGCCACCCAGCCACTTACACTTTGATAGACCGTACCCCGGCCTGTCGCTTATGCCGACTCAATTAGATGGACTTACTTCCCGAACGTTGGGCAAGTAATCAAATTGTTTTCTCAAAACAGCAACCACGTTGCGAATGTAAAATACACCACAGAGCCGGATCCCCTAGGTTTTGAGCGAGTATTTAAATCCCCTTCGAAAGGAGGATCTTAAATATAAAAGAATGAGTTTTGGGATCCGCCCTAACTTTTAGAAATCATTTTGAAGACTCGAAAACATTTTTATGAATGTTTGGAGTACTGCTGATTTATTAAAATAAATCAGTCCCGATATATTAGAAATATATGAATATTATTATTTAAATAATATTCTCATAAAGATAATTCTTATAAAAATAATCGAAGTAGAAGTTTTAAAACTCATATTTGAAATGGATATTAAATAACCAAAGATATACTTATATGAAAGTACTATCTTTATTTGAATAATCGAAAATAAGTTTGATTATCGAAACATTATTCTTTAATAAAATAAAGAATATTATTAAATAATAAGCGGAGTCATAAGTCCTCGAATGAATATTATAAATAATATTCATTAAATAAAATAAAGTTATCGAATAAACCTTATTCGATCAATAGTTTTGAAAACTATATCCATATATATATATATAAATATATATATAATATACTCGGGAACATCGACTCCCGTTTTAGAAATATGTTCACCTTTGGGTCCCCTATACTAAGGGTATATGCAAATTACCGCTTATCTCTAGCATAGGTATTATGCAACTAATAAGCATTTGAACCAACAGATATATATCAAGATTACGAAGCAGACATGCATATATACCATATCACATGCTCCAATATATCGCAAGAATTTGCTAATAACAATCATGCATTTATCACAAGATAATGCATATACACATATACATCACAACAACAATATAACGAGTAGAAAACTTGCCTGAGCGACTGGGGGTTACAAATGGCTTGGGACGAGTCTGGTAACCTATAAACAACATATAAGTTGGAATTAAACCAAAGTCGCTTAAGAATCTAGACTTTAACCAATTAGACTCTAACGCTTGCTTTTGCGCTTAACGATTCACTTACGTCGCTCGAGTACCCTCGGCTCCACCATTTTTAATAAATTAAGCATTAAGAATATTAAAGCGATTCTTTCGCGAGTGTCTTACCAACTGCCTATTACACTTTACATAAATGTTTCATACTCCAATTAGTCCTTTAAGGTCTTTATCCTATGTTTCAAAGTAAGGCGAGGGGTAATGGTTCGTTCGCGAAACGTCGTTACTTAAAATGGCCGTTTCTCCTAAACCGTACATCGGAATCAAACGAACCACATATCAAAACGAAGCTCGTAACATGAAATATCTAAACATGGCAATGGTCAAAACCTATCAGGGAGTTCTCGGGTCCTAATGTTATGAACAAAAGCAGTCTAAAGTAAATCGAACATTACGACGGCTATGTTTACGTGATTTCCCAAATTTATACCATTCCAAAACAACCACCAATCAACCCCAATTCATTAATACAACCAACATCCAACCATATCACACTAAAACAGCCCCAACACCTCAAATTCTCCAATTTATGTTATTCTCAACATGAATTTAAAACTATACTTAAGTCCTTTACTAATCAACAAGATTCAACATTCAATTCACTACAATTCCAACCCAAACTCTAAACCTACAAGCATCAAGCTTGTAACACCCCCAAATCCGGGGTCGGGGATCCGGGTTGTCACGAGTTCCATTTCCCTTAACAACACCCAATCTTAATAAATAATCAACTACTCTGTACTGTGACCCCACAATAAACACACACACCACAAGTTATAGTCTCAGAGATGAATATCCAAAAATAATCACAAGTCGTTTTATTCCATAATTATATGCCAATACACCTTAAACAGGTTTCTGAATAAATTTACATTTCTTTGCCATTATTACAATTCATAAATATACATAATCTGATACATCAAAAGTTGAAAGCCTAGCCTATTGGTAGTTCCTACCTCAGCTATGGCGGCATCAGTGCTTCTAGAAAACTGCGGAACGTCTCCTAACCTCTTGCGAATCGGGAGCTTGGTCCGGTTCATCTTGTCTATCTGATGTTGTGTGATGAAAGAAGAAAGCAAGGGTGAGCAGCAAGCCCACCAAAATAATATGTATAATGATTAACAATATATGAGCCTTCTCATAGTACTCATGAAAGTCTTGGTCAAAATAAATGAACCAAGTTGATATCTTAATGCGATGAAGTCGCAAAATATTCAGTATATATATATACATATATACTTTTCAAAATATTGGAAGTCCTCTTCCATGCACAATATACACAAAGTCCCAGTGTATAACTGTATAAAAAAATATCGTTGCAAGGTGATCTCATATATCTAACCTTGTCTCAACGTTTTTCTGAAAATCTTTGTCATTCATAAGACAATTATTAATTAGATATAAGTTTAAAAGATGAAGTTACAAGATACCCCAATATACTTATATCTTTCCCAAATACTACTTGAACTACCACCGTTCAAGTTATAATTAGCTTCAAAAGTTCATCACATAGATGAGACTATAAGGCAAGATTTGAATAGATTAAATCTTTAAAATATTATCAAAATAAAATGAAGTTACGAGATACTTCATTTGATGTAAACATCATTTTGAAAACTTGACCCTGCCAACACTCAACAATCGCCCAACCGTAGCCTTTCTATCGAAGTGCTCTGGGTAGTGTTGCAGAAATTATCCAATTGGATGATGAACTCATTACGGGAGTTTGCCGCGCCAGGAAGACCACTTACGATGATCAGTCGTAGTAGTACAACCCCACCATTTTCTACATGTAGAGGAGAACCTGTCGGATTTACTTGTCAACCGAACACTGAACTCCTAAGGAATGGACCGCCTTAGCGGAACTTCCAGGCCATTTGGGCCAATATAATAAGGCTGGGCCGGCGCTACTCGGCCACTTACGCCACTCCTAGTTCAGATGAAATCCATGACTCTGAAACGTAAAGCTTGTCCCCACTTTCCCCAAGTAGAAACTTGTTGATACGGCTCCACCAAGAAGTCGTATCTATTTGGAAAGGAGAACTCACCGATATTTCCCAGGCGATGCCTGTTAATGGATTAACTTGTTCCAAGAATTTTACTTCCCGAGTGTTGGGTAAGTAATCAATTCATTTATCAAAACAGCAACCTTGTTGCGAATATAAAATACACCACAGAGCCGGATCGCTCAGGTTTTGAGCGAGTATTTAAATCCCCTTCGAAAGGAGGATCTTAAAAAAAATGAGTTTTGGGATCCGCTCTAACTTTTAAAAAAATCATTTTGAAGACTCGCAAAACATTTTTAAGAATGTTTGGAGTGAAGCTGATTTAATGAAGTAAATCAGTCCCCAGAATATTTAGAAAATGTCTGAATATTATTATTTAAATAATATTCCCATAAAGAATAATCTTTATAAAATAATTGAAGTAGAAGTATTAAAACTTATACTTGAAATGAATAGCAAATAATCAAAGATATACTTATATGAAAGTAATATCTTTATTTGAATAATCAAAAGTAAGTTTGATTATCGACACCTTATTCTTTAATACAATAAAGAATATTATTAAGTAATAAGCGGAGTCATAATACCTCGAATGAATACTATAAATAATATTCATAAAATAAAGGAGTCATACATCCTCAAATGAATATCCAAGTAATATTCAATAATAATATAAACTGAGTCATAAGCCCTCGAATGAATATTCAAATAATATTCAAATAATAAAATAAACTGAGTCATAAGCCCTCGAATGAATACTCAAATTAATATTCAATTAAGTAAAATAAAGGTATCGAATAAACCTTATTCGATCCATAGTTTTAAAAACTATATCCATATATATATATATAAATATATATATATATAATATACTCGGGAACATCGACTCCCGGTTTAGAAATATGTTCACCTTTTATCCCCTATACTAAGGGTATACGCAACTACTTGCTTATTTCTAGCATAGGTATTATGCAACTATAAGCATTAAAATCAACAGATAGATAACCAGATTACGAAACAGACATGCATATATACCATATCAGCATGCTCCAATATATCGCAAAATTTGCTAATAATAATCATGCACTATCACAAGATAATGCATATACATATATTTACATCACCACAACAGTATATCGGGTAGAAAACTTGCCTGAGCGACTGGGGGTTACGAATGGCTCGGGACGAGTCTGGTAACCTATAAACAACAAGTAAGTTGGAATTAAACCAAAGTCACTTGTAAATCTATACTCTAACCAACTCAGACTCTAACGCTCGTTTTGCGCTTACTGATTCTCTTAAGTCACTCGAGTACCCTCGGCTCCACCATTTTTAATAATTTAACCTTTACGAGTTTTAAGGCGATTCCTTCGCGAGTGTCTTACCAACTGCCTAACACACTTACCATAAATGTTTCATGCATTAATTAACCCTTTTTGGTCTTTAACCTATGTTTCAAAGTAAGGCGAGGGGAAAAGTTTCGTTCGCGAAATGCCGTTACTTGAAACGGTCGTTTCTCCTAAACCGTGCATCGGAATCGAACGAACTACATATCAAAACGAAGCTCGTAACATGAGCTATCTAAACATGGCAGTGGTCATAATCTAGCAGGGGGTTCTCGGGTCCTAATGTTATGCACAAAAACAGTCCAAAGAAAATCGGACGTTACGACGGCTATGTTTGCGCGATTACCAATGTTTAAACTACTCCAATTAACCACCAACCAACTCATAACCATCAATACAACAAAACTTCACCTAAACCATACCACATCAGTCCATAATCTCCAAGGTTTTCAACTCAAACAACCACAATCAAGACCTATGAACTATAATCAAGCTTCAATTACCAAAAACACTTCCAAATCAAACCAAACTACTAATAATCACAATCCATGCTTCTCATTTCACAACACCAACCATTAAACTTACTAACAAATAAAGTAAAGGCTAGGGTTTGAAGTTTATACCTTCCTTGGGAGGTGTTAAGTTGCTAGGAAGCCTTAGGGAGCCTCCTACAAGCTTGATCTTTCCAAAGAAATCAAGAACACAAAGTTAGGCTTTGAAGTTTCTAAAAGTCCGATTTAAAGAACTGTAAAAATGAGGGTCTTACCATGATTATTTGGAAGATACTTGTGAACAAGAGTTGTAGGCCATCTCAATACCTTTCCAATGAGCTATAGAACACAATATTTGAGTGAGAAATGAAGGAGATACAGCAGTTTTAGTGTTCTGGTTCTGTTTTGGCCGAGAGCATGAAGAACAATGCCTTGGTTTCTTTTTGATTTTGATGAAAAATGATTTGCTTGGCTTGGTTGGTTTGATTTTTGTGTTTGTTTTAGTAAATTACCTAGTTGCCCTTGAATTTGTGTGGTTAAAAAGCCACCACATCTCCTTCCTTCCCATGTCATGCTTGTGTCATCCTCATGATGTCATCCTCCCCTCCTTGTCCTCTTCTCATTGGTTGGGTGACATCATCCTCTCTAATCCCTTTGATTAACTTTCTAATTGTTTGCCTAATGACCGCTGATCTGTTATACGGTTCGCTTAACTTTCATTTTCGTTTATCATTTGAAGGATCATACCCGGGATCTTATTACTTAGGTTCCCTTAACCTTTCTCAATATATTATATTCCTTTTATGATCCTCTCCTATAATCCTTTAATTTAAATCCTTTTTATCCTGTTACCTTTTTCTCAAATCTTTCCGTATCTAGTGTATTTCCGGGAAAAATCAAAGTGTTCGGATTTGGATTCTGACGACCTTTACATACACTTATATCCCATATAAAGTACTAATAAAATCTCAGAATATCCATATCAGAACCCCTACATAGTGTGGCATGAAAAGTTTTCTCATTCAGCAAAAACACTATTCATAAGGGTTTCAAAAATTTCCCAAAAATTGGGGTTATTACAGTCTCCCCTCCTTAAAAGGATTCCGTCCCGGAATCAGATAGAAAATGAATAGGGATACTCTCTTAGCATTGCACTTTCTAACTCTCGAGTAAATTTTCCCACATTGTGGTTCTACCATCAAACTCTTACTAGTTTGATAACCCTTCTCCTAAGCACTCGTTCCTTTTTACTCTATAAACCTTCCTGGTTGCTCCATATAGGTTACGTCGGGTTGCATGTCTATGCGCTCATATGCCCCTATTTATCTGGCATCCGAATTATACTTCCTTAACATTGATACGTGGAACACGTTATGACTTGCTACATGTTCGGGGGTAGGGCTAGCTCATATGCTAACTTCCCAAAACGTCTTAATATATCCAAGGGTCCAACAAATTGTAGACTTAGCTTTCCTTTCTTTCCGAACCTCATCAATCCTTTCCAAGGGATACCTATAACATTACTAGGTCCCCTATTTCATACTCTTTGTCCTTTTGAGTCAAATCAGCATACCTCTTATGTCCATCTTGGGTTTCTACCAGCCGTCCTCTGATTAGATCTATTATATCCCTGGTCCTTTGGACTACTGCGGGTCCGAGCATCTTGCGCTCTACAACTTCATCCTAACATAAGGGAGATCGACATTGTCTTCCCTCAAGGATCTCATAAGGCGATACCTCAATAATGACATATGATCTATTGTCGTAAGAAAACTCAATCCGTGTTAAGTGATCATTCCAATTTCTTTCAAGTCTATTGCACAGACTCTCATTATAGCTTTTAGCATTAGAGCTTTCGTTTCTCAATACCCATTCTTTTCCAGTTCGTAATCTCTACTACCTTCCGTTGCTAATATTATACTGGTTATACTTTTGCTCGTTAGCGTTCTATAACCTTTTAATACCCATGTCAACCTTAGTATCACGAATGTGTTTCCATTCCGAATACCACCACAACTTTATTACTCCTTTTTCAGCTGTTTCTATTTCCCATAGTTGGATCAATCATATAGAAGTAAAGGAATTTGTTGAGAGATCACTATGATCATGAACACTTGTTATATCGCATAGTTAGTACAGAAGGTGGCCAGCCTTTAGTACTTGACAAGCAATTAAACAATAGATGGTATCCCACTAGGCTTCTATCACACAGATAGATAGTCATTCGGCAATACCTCCCCTTCTGGAAGGGTTGTTCTTCTCAGCTTACATGAAATGAAAAGAAGAGAAAAGAATGAACTGAAGAGGATTATATATTTGTAAAAAAAAAATTTATTGCCATTAAATATCTGGCTTGGAATCTACCTCTGAACTATAGAGGTTTGTCATAGGAGAACAAAACATATATGTATTTATATCAACATCAAGTATTACAGCATCGTATTTCACATGCCTAAATATTTTTGCTATTCCGTCCATCATTCTATGGACCCATGCTCTTCCTCGAGCTTATACACAATCACCTTTGAAACTCCCTTGATATCGAAAATCGAATCTAGGATCTCATTCTAGACATCATCGTTACTAGAATTCTATGCTTGCACCGCAACCTTCCTCATATAGTAATACGACTCTCTTTTCATAAGAGGGAATAAATATTCAATAGGTAGATACTCTACTTAATTAGTCTATCAATGATAACTTATACACTACCACGACCCGATTAGTGGTACTCAATCTCAACATCCATTCCAATACAACTCTCACGGTTGTAATCAGCTCATTACTCGCAGAATCATTGCTGCACTACTATGGTCCACTACTGACCTACTGTCGTCATTCATTTTCCATGAAATCTTAATATCTAATCATACAGAGTCCATACATCTCATATAGAATTCTTTTAAGGAGTTAACATAACCACCAATCACAATTCATGAAGAACACTCCAAACTCTGACGTACTTTCATGACATGAAGTAGATAAAATTGCAGAAGAGTTTCAGTCAAAGCAGCTAGCAGGTTAATACCATTCTTAATCGTATACCTTAAATAGAAGACTTAACTCAAGGGTTGGTCTAGTCCTTTTTGAAACATGGTCCTGGCTTATCTCAAGATAGTATCTTCTGAGATAGATAGCCCGCTCATGGTGATTACACGAATTAAACCTTTACCAACTACTATCACGGTTGAGTATTACACAGTCATCAGAAGGAATGTCAATCTTCCAAACCATAATACAACCTGCATAGCTTTAACCATCATCACTGTATTCCTTTGGCACAAGCGCCTATAATTATCCTCTTACCTTTAAAGTGTCGGCCACCTCTTTGGCCTTTCCTGATAGTAAAATTTCCTTATAGTCAATGTCATTTTAACCACCTCCAAATAATTTTCTACCTTATTTCAATCACAGCTTATGTGAAGATGTTTTCCTTAAAATCTGATGAGTAAAAAAAAAATCTCCATTTTTCCATAAGTTATTGCCTCAGTCTTTAGAGGTTAATCACTGTCATGACTGACTCTCAATCATATTTAGAACATCTTTTATCTTAAGTCCTAATTGCCCTGAACAATTTCGACCATTACTGGTTCGATCCATACTTTCTCGTGGTTTAACACGTGCCCCACTTGGCATTATTATAATTACGTCATATTCCCTTTATCAACATTTCTATTCTTGAGAATTTTGAATATTACCTTTCTCCTTGTAAAACCTCTAAGGTTATCCTTGAATCGTTCCTCCTGTATTCCCTAGATACAGGGCATATCAAAATACCATTTATTTATACCAGAATCATTGTCTATATACTTCTGGAAAAAAAATTCTCCACTGATTCTTAAAGGTTGTTATTACCTTAATCCTTTCCAATTCATACTGTCAAAACTCATACTATCCCTATTAAGGGTGAAATGCCAACCTGTATGCATTCCCCTAGGATTCGTTTTAAGTTACCGATGTTCTATCCTTAATTCCACCTTTAAAAAGGTACATGCATCCTTCCATGGATAAATCAAGTCATATATCCCTGATAAGGGTGTCTTATTCAATCATTCCCACCTCGATAGTATATGCCTAATTTCACAATAACATCTGTATTCAAAATGAGGTCAATCAATATGGCCTCCAAAAGATAACAACGGTTATCCACTTTTCTTGCCTAATTTGGTAACGATAACAAGGATGTTCTGGAAGATATTGGTCGTGTTCAACGTGAACCTCTTCTTAATAATTCCTTATTTACTTTTGTTGTTTATCTCAACAGTCATCTCAATGTTGGGATATCTTTTGTACTTGGTGTCTCCCTTTTGGGTATCAAGTCACAGGTGTTACATACACTTTCCATTTTTGAAGGTTACTTCCTTCATCCAATTTCCTAATTTCTTACTTTCTTGTCTCTTCCGTCTATCCGTGTCTCATTATTTATCCTTCGAACTATCTCAAGGTTTCCTCGAATCCTCCCAACTTAAAGGGGATAAAATATATGTGTCTCTTATTCCTTCAATCATCAACTTTAACTCATGGTGAATCACCTTCATCCTGACGATTACATACTTTTCTATTTCTATTACTACGAGTCTTTAGGGTTTCCTCATACCCAACTCCCTTATCATTCCTCAAACTCTATTGCCTTTATATTCCTTTCCATTTCAGTTTCTTTTTTTTTATTTTCCTTTCTCTTATCATTATTTCATGAACCAACACAACATAAGCATTGATTTCATACATCCCGTCATTCTGGATTCGTGTCCTCAGAACGAATCTTGATAACTTTTACAACTTAGATTCATAATTCATCATACTCGTCTGCCTTTGTTCTGGCTCTAAAGCTTTTACACTATTTCCATAACCTTGGGAAGTACTTTCCTGAAAATAATTGACTGAACTTAAATCAGTTTATTATAATCTCTTGTTCTGTGCCTTCCTTGGCCTTTCATCAGCGGGTGGCCTCTCTCTTAGGAGGGTAAGTGACAAAAATAGTCTTTTGTGATTCGTCAATCATTTAGAATTTCAAATGATTCCTATATTTCCTTTAGCCAGGCTCTTGCCTCGACTGGGTCAACCTGTTCCTTGGAACTCTGAGAGCTTAGCGATTTAAAGGTCATGAAAGAATTTCCTACCGCATTGTTTCCTCAAGGTGGTGGTTGGGGATAATAGTCTAAGTTCTTTTTAGACAGGTCCATGAATTTCCGTATAGGTGTACCGTCTCGGGTCTCCTTTCCTTACTCGACTTTCTGTTTCCTTAGTATGAAATGTTTCATCCTTCTCCCATACTTGGGTTTATCTTATACGTTAAAATTCTTGTTTTCCACTTCATTATGTTATGGGCTCCTTCTTTCTTAATGGCAATCTCCCTGATTATCACATTCGGGGTTTGCCCTAAATCTTATTCCTCGAGCTATGGATTTCATCTAAGATCCAGTCCTTAAGCTCTTAAACGTTTGGAACCCAAATTCTTTAGGAATACCTCATTATTCCATTATCATCTTTTTCGGTATTAATCTCTTCTCTATTTATTGGCTCTCTGCCTTCATTCATCACTTTTTCTTGGCACAATATGATCTTTTCCAATAATTCGGGCTGTATTGCAATCTCAAACAGCTTTTCGGTACCGGCTCCGGTTACCACATTGGCTTTCCCCGAATGATAAAGAATCTCATAATTATAATCCTTGATTAGCTCTAACCACCTCATTTGGCGCATGTTGAGCTCTTTCTGCGTGAAAATGTACTAGAGCACTTATGGCTTAGGTAATTCTCGCACTTCTCTCCATACAAGTAGTGCCTCCAATTTTTAGGGAAAAACTATTGCCACGAGCCCAAGCTCATGGGTGGGGATATCGAATTTTATATTCCCTTAATTATCTTGACGCGTACGCGATTACCTTACCGTGCTGCATAAGCACGCACCCTAATTCCTTATGCGAACTGTCAATACAAATCACAAAATCTCCTTTTTCCATCCGGCAATGCCAACATAGGGGCCATCACCAATCTTTGCTTCAGTTCTTAAAGGCTGTTCTCTGTCCATTCAAACTTCTTAGTCTTACGAGTAAGCCGCGTCAAAGGGGCTACTATCTTTACAAACTTGAACGAACCTCCGATAGTGACCGGCCAATCCTACCTCTGGTAGTTTCCCTAACCATGGTCATCAATTCCTCAGTGGTCCTTTATTCATTCTTGTCAGGATCCTTCACGGGATCCTCCTCAGCAACAATCCCTTCTAGGATAACATCCTCAACCGTTACATCCTCAATATGAACATCATCTGGTCCTACGTTAGGAAGCTCTATCGGATCCACAATCCGATCTCCAATTAGGAATAAAACATCATTGCGTTGTTGCTCCTCAACCTCAGGATTCGGAGTCCCGCTACCATATAAGATAACGAACTACGCTTATATCACGATATTTATAAGGGTTCCCATAAGGGTTTTAACTGTCAGTACTACGTTAGGTAGTCCGACTATGAACTTGGCAAGAGTTCTTATTATCTTAGTTATTATCTTAACGTCACATCATCTCTGAGGTTTATAACGCTTAGCTCTGATACCATTTCTGTAACACCCCCAAATCCGGGGTCGGGGATCCGGGTTGTCACGAGTTCCATTTCCCTTAACAACACCCAATCTTAATAAATAATCAACTACTCTGTACTGTGACCCCACAATAAACACACACACCACAAGTTATAGTCTCAGAGATGAATATCCAAAAATAATCACAAGTCGTTTTATTCCATAATTATATGCCAATACACCTTAAACAGGTTTCTGAATAAATTTACATTTCTTTGCCATTATTACAATTCATAAATATACATAATCTGATACATCAAAAGTTGAAAGCCTAGCCTATTGGTAGTTCCTACCTCAGCTATGGCGGCATCAGTGCTTCTAGAAAACTGCGGAACGTCTCCTAACCTCTTGCGAATCGGGAGCTTGGTCCGGTTCATCTTGTCTATCTGATGTTGTGTGATGAAAGAAGAAAGCAAGGGTGAGCAGCAAGCCCACCAAAATAATATGTATAATGATTAACAATATATGAGCCTTCTCATAGTACTCATGAAAGTCTTGGTCAAAATAAATGAACCAAGTTGATATCTTAATGCGATGAAGTCGCAAAATATTCAGTATATATATATACATATATACTTTTCAAAATATTGGAAGTCCTCTTCCATGCACAATATACACAAAGTCCCAGTGTATAACTGTATAAAAAAATATCGTTGCAAGGTGATCTCATATATCTAACCTTGTCTCAACGTTTTTCTGAAAATCTTTGTCATTCATAAGACAATTATTAATTAGATATAAGTTTAAAAGATGAAGTTACAAGATACCCCAATATACTTATATCTTTCCCAAATACTACTTGAACTACCACCGTTCAAGTTATAATTAGCTTCAAAAGTTCATCACATAGATGAGACTATAAGGCAAGATTTGAATAGATTAAATCTTTAAAATATTATCAAAATAAAATGAAGTTACGAGATACTTCATTTGATGTAAACATCATTTTGAAAACTTGACCCTGCCAACACTCAACAATCGCCCAACCGTAGCCTTTCTATCGAAGTGCTCTGGGTAGTGTTGCAGAAATTATCCAATTGGATGATGAACTCATTACGGGAGTTTGCCGCGCCAGGAAGACCACTTACGATGATCAGTCGTAGTAGTACAACCCCACCATTTTCTACATGTAGAGGAGAACCTGTCGGATTTACTTGTCAACCGAACACTGAACTCCTAAGGAATGGACCGCCTTAGCGGAACTTCCAGGCCATTTGGGCCAATATAATAAGGCTGGGCCGGCGCTACTCGGCCACTTACGCCACTCCTAGTTCAGATGAAATCCATGACTCTGAAACGTAAAGCTTGTCCCCACTTTCCCCAAGTAGAAACTTGTTGATACGGCTCCACCAAGAAGTCGTATCTATTTGGAAAGGAGAACTCACCGATATTTCCCAGGCGATGCCTGTTAATGGATTAACTTGTTCCAAGAATTTTACTTCCCGAGTGTTGGGTAAGTAATCAATTCATTTATCAAAACAGCAACCTTGTTGCGAATATAAAACACACCACAGAGCCGGATCCCTCAGGTTTTGAGCGAGTATTTAAATCCCCTTCGAAAGGAGGATCTTAAAAAAAATGAGTTTTGGGATCAGCTCTAACTTTTAAAAAAATCATTTTGAAGACTCGCAAAACATTTTTAAGAATGTTTGGAGTGAAGCTGATTTAATGAAGTAAATCAGTCCCCAGAATATTTAGAAAATGTCTGAATATTATTATTTAAATAATATTCCCATAAAGAATAATCTTTATAAAATAATTGAAGTAGAAGTATTAAAACTTATACTTGAAATGAATAGCAAATAATCAAAGATATACTTATATGAAAGTAATATCTTTATTTGAATAATCAAAAGTAAGTTTGATTATCGACACCTTATTCTTTAATACAATAAAGAATATTATTAAGTAATAAGCGGAGTCATAATACCTCGAATGAATACTATAAATAATATTCATAAAATAAAGGAGTCATACATCCTCAAATGAATATCCAAGTAATATTCAATAATAATATAAACTGAGTCATAAGCCCTCGAATGAATATTCAAATAATATTCAAATAATAAAATAAACTGAGTCATAAGCCCTCGAATGAATACTCAAATTAATATTCAATTAAGTAAAATAAAGGTATCGAATAAACCTTATTCGATCCATAGTTTTAAAAACTATATCCATATATATATAAATATATATATATATAATATACTCGGGAACATCGACTCCCGGTTTAGAAATATGTTCACCTTTTATCCCCTATACTAAGGGTATACGCAACTACTTGCTTATTTCTAGCATAGGTATTATGCAACTATAAGCATTGAAATCAACAGATAGATAACCAGATTACGAAACAGACATGCATATATACCATATCAGCATGCTCCAATATATCGCAAAATTTGCTAATAACAATCATGCACTATCACAAGATAATGCATATACATATATTTACATCACCACAACAGTATATCGGGTAGAAAACTTGCCTGAGCGACTGGGGGTTACGAATGGCTCGGGACGAGTCTGGTAACCTATAAACAACAAGTAAGTTGGAATTAAACCAAAGTCACTTGTAAATCTATACTCTAACCAACTCAGACTCTAACGCTCGTTTTGCGCTTACTGATTCTCTTAAGTCACTCGAGTACCCTCGGCTCCACCATTTTTAATAATTTAACCTTTACGAGTTTTAAGGCGATTCCTTCGCGAGTGTCTTACCAACTGCCTAACACACTTACCATAAATGTTTCATGCATTAATTAACCCTTTTTGGTCTTTAACCTATGTTTCAAAGTAAGGCGAGGGGAAAAGTTTCGTTCGCGAAATGCCGTTACTTGAAACGGTCGTTTCTCCTAAACCGTGCATCGGAATCGAACGAACTACATATCAAAACGAAGCTCGTAACATGAGCTATCTAAACATGGCAGTGGTCATAATCTAGCAGGGGGTTCTCGGGTCCTAATGTTATGCACAAAAACAGTCCAAAGAAAATCGGACGTTACGACGGCTATGTTTACGCGATTACCAATGTTTAAACTACTCCAATTAACCACCAACCAACTCATAACCATCAATATAACAAAACTTCACCTAAACCATACCACATCAGTCCATAATCTCCAAGGTTTTCAACTCAAACAACCACAATCAAGACCTATGAACTATAATCAAGCTTCAATTACCAAAAACACTTCCAAATCAAACCAAACTACTAATAATCACAATCCATGCTTCTCATTTCACAACACCAACCATTAAACTTACTAACAAATAAAGTAAAGGCTAGGGTTTGAAGTTTATACCTTCCTTGGGAGGTGTTAAGTTGCTAGGAAGCCTTAGGGAGCCTCCTACAAGCTTGATCTTTCCAAAGAAATCAAGAACACAAAGTTAGGCTTTGAAGTTTCTAAAAGTCCGATTTAAAGAACTGTAAAAATGAGGGTCTTACCATGATTATTTGGAAGATACTTGTGAACAAGAGTTGTAGGCCATCTCAATACCTTTCCAATGAGCTATAGAACACAATATTTGAGTGAGAAATGAAGGAGATACAGCAGTTTTAGTGTTCTGGTTCTGTTTTGGCCGAGAGCATGAAGAACAATGCCTTGGTTTCTTTTTGATTTTGATGAAAAATGATTTGCTTGGCTTGGTTGGTTTGATTTTTGTGTTTGTTTTAGTAAATTACCTAGTTGCCCTTGAATTTGTGTGGTTAAAAAGCCACCACATCTCCTTCCTTCCCATGTCATGCTTGTGTCATCCTCATGATGTCATCCTCCCCTCCTTGTCCTCTTCTCATTGGTTGGGTGACATCATCCTCTCTAATCCCTTTGATTAACTTTCTAATTGTTTGCCTAATGACCGCTGATCTGTTATACGGTTCGCTTAACTTTCATTTTCGTTTATCATTTGAAGGATCATACCCGGGATCTTATTACTTAGGTTCCCTTAACCTTTCTCAATATATTATATTCCTTTTATGATCCTCTCCTATAATCCTTTAATTTAAATCCTTTTTATCCTGTTACCTTTTTCTCAAATCTTTCCGTATCTAGTGTATTTCCGGGAAAAATCAAAGTGTTCGGATTTGGATTCTGACGACCTTTACATACACTTATATCCCATATAAAGTACTAATAAAATTTCAGAATATCCATATCAGAACCCCTACATAGTGTGGCATGAAAAGTTTTCTCATTCAGCAAAAACACTATTCATAAGGGTTTCAAAAATTTCCCAAAAATTGGGGTTATTACAAAGCTACTCTTTTACCATAAAAATCAAAATCATCCTAATATACAAAGTAAATCTAGGGTTTGGAGATGTTATACCTTCCTTGAAGTGATTGGAGTAGCTAGGAAGCCTTAAGAAGCCTTGAGATGTCTTAGAGATGCTTGGATCTTAAAGGAAAAACAAGAAAAATCAAGTTAAAAATCTTGAAATCACTATTCATTATCTTCTTCATTGATTTCTTGGAGAAGATTGTGAATGATTTGGAGGCTTAAACTTATAGGATAGCTATATCTATGCATAAGGAGTACTAGATAATTATCTTACCAATTAAGGAAGCTTGGAACTTGAATTTTGAAATTCTTGCTTTGGAAAAGAAGAAGAAGCCGAGAGCAAGGTGAAGAAAATGAAATAATCTTTGTGTTTTGGGTGAAATGATTGTTGGTTGGTTGTTTTTAGCTTGATTTTGGTTAATTACCCTTTTAACCATGAACTTTGTGTGGTTTTAAATCAACCACACCTCCTTCCCCCCTATGTCATGCTTATGTCACCTTGTGATGTCATCATCCCTTACTTGCCCTCTTCTTATTGGTTGGATGACCTCATCATCCCTAACCTCCTTGATTAACTTCCTAATTGTTTGCCTAATGACCGCTGATCTGTTATACGGTTCGCTTAACTTTCGTTTTCGTTTATCATTTGAGGGATCATACCCGGGATCTTATTACTTAGGTTCCCTTAACCTTTCTCAATACATTATATTCCTTTTTATGATCCTCTCTTAAAATCCTTGAATTTAAATCCTTTTTATCATGTTACCCTATACTCAATTCTTTCGATACCTGGTGGATTTTTGGGAAAAATCAAAAGGTTCAAATTTGGATTCTGATGATCTTTACATACACTTATATACCATATAGAGTACCAATAAAATCTCAGAATATCCATAAAAGAAACCCTACATAGTGTGGCATGAACAGTTTTCTTATTCAGCAATATCAGCAAAAACACTATTCATAAGGGTTACAAAAAGTTCAAAATTTTGGGGTTATTACAGTTCCTTCTAACATTGTTGCTTTTATCCCCTCCTTCTCCAGTATATTTGTTCAATCTTCCTTTTCGAATTAGAAACTCAATTTCATCTTTTAGTTGCCTACACTCATCGGTGTCATGACCAACATCTTTGTGAAATCTGCAATACTTGCTCTTATCTAGCTTGGCAGGATCAGCCTTCAAGGGCTTAGGCCAACGAATATCTCTATCTTTCTCGATCTCCATCAAGATCTGGCTTCTAGGAGCATTTAGCTTAGCGTATTCAGTGAACTTTTGCCCAGGTCTTCCCTTCTTGGAGGTTGAATCAGGGTTTTGCTCGGTTCTAGGATACTTGTCCTTAGCGATATACTCCAGATCAGTTTTCCGCTTCTTGCCTCCAGTGGGCTCATTACTCACTACGGTCTTCCTCATGCTTTCTTCCACCTTTATGTACTTCCCTGCCCTATCCTGGAGCTGCAACATGCTTTCAGGGGGGTGTTTGGCCAAGGACATCTTGAAAAACTCATCCCTAGTTCCTTGTTACAGTGCTATCATAGCTACCTTATTATCAAGGTCTGGGACTTTTAAAGCTTCCTTTGTGAAACGATTCAGATAATCTCTCAAGGATTCCTTTGTTCCCTGCACAATGCTCATAAGAGATGCTGAGCTTTTCTTATGAACTCTCCCACTGATGAATTGCTTAATAAAAGCCTGACTTAATTCTCTGAACGACTTAATAGAGTTTGCGGGTAAGCGACTATACCACCTTTGAGCCATACCCGACAGGGTTTGAGGAAAGGCCCGACACTTAATAACATCATTCACGGGCTGCAACAGCAGTGCATTAGAGAAAGTTCTGACATGATTAGCGGGATGTCTCGTGCCGTCATAAGCTTTTATAGTTGGCATCTTGAACTTCCTTGAGATATGGGCATTCATTATATCTTCAGTGAAGGGTGGAGTAGGATCATCAGGATCTCCAAGGGGAAGAAGATTGCTTGGATCAGCCCTTGGGACAACAGCCCTTCTCTGCACTGGACCATCCAGGTCTATGATGGGAGGAGGATTTCTCCCCCTAGGAGGTGCTGGGGGTCTGGTGGTCTGGTGCGCCTCCAGGTCGCGCCTCAGCCTTTGAATCTCAGCCTCGTGAGCCCTGATTCTTTCTTGCACTTCTTGAGGATTCGTCCCTTGGGTGCTTTGTGGGCGTTGGCTACCATCAACCATCGGCTCTTTGCCTGCACGTCTCCTTCTTGGGGCTACTTCATCATCTGAAGATTCAGAGTCTCTCTCAGTGTAAGGACCAGAAAATTCCTGATCCTCAAGGATAGGAGCCAAACCTCGTATGTATGGGGGCGATCGCCCTCGTGCTTCACTTCGCCCAGCATGTCCGCTTCCTCCAACCTCGGTGTAAAGGGGCATCCCATAAGGGGGGTTAGTAGTAACAACAGTTGAATATTCATACCCGATGGGTCGAGAATTCACAGCTGCATGTACTTGTTGAACTTGAGGATTCGTACCTTGAGTAACTGAAGGAATAGTCCCTTGCTGTTGAGGTTCATTTGCCCCTATCTGGGCTTCTCCTTGCGTGGTTGCATAAGTTGAATGAGGAGGTACCTCCACAGTTGAAGAAATCACCTGGGTTGTCCCCGTTGGTATTCCTCCTCGAAGGGCTCTAACTGTTCTCCGTGTATTCGCCATGGTTATTGTTGTGCTTTCCCACAGACGGCGCCAAATGTTATGGATAAAAAACTAAGGTTATTATTTGCTATATTTATTGCTAAAGTTTGGGAGCTCAAGGCCTTTAATGGCTGCTCTCGTGTTTCGTAGCTTAACTCTGCCTTTACAAGATGCCTACGTATCTCTGTGAATTAGAGAATCAAGCCAAAAAACGTAGTTCTGATTTGTGGGGTGAGACCCCTTATATAGATGCTGGTGGTCCTTGAATTGGACTTGATATAGGAGACCTGGTGGGCAAGTCTCATAATTAGAATGGACTTTGGAGTCCCAAATAGTAGGAAACTGATTCCTTATCCTTTTAGGTCCCTCTGAGGCTAATCTACAAGGATTTATATCCTTATCGGGACTCTTCTCAATAGCTGATTTTTCCCTTATTAATTAATTACGAAATTAATTAATATTCAGGGTTTTTGGGCCTTCTTTGTTCCATCAGGCCTGATCTGGTCCATCAGGCCTGATCAATGTGTTGACCTTTTTGGTCTGAATGTCATACATTTTCTTATTGGGCCTTGCTGCCCAAACCATTTATAATTACTGTAATATTTAATTAAGTAATCAGGATTTATTTATCCCTATCACATGTCTTTTGTGAAACTCACTCATTGCACGATCAAATAAGCATATATGTGTTTGTTATGTGTTATAAATAAAAGCATGAATCCTTGTATAACTCCAATAAAATTGAAGTTTGTCAGTCATTTTGAGTTTAGCATTTATTTTGTTTATAATCTTGTGATTTTCTTGATGAGCAGTGAGTCATGGTTATTGATCTAGTTACGAGAGTATATCTGTTAAGCAATTGCACACACGCACATTTCTGGCTTGTGAGTTAAATTGTGGGATTTGATTGATCTCTGTGCGAATAATTGCATTTGTTGAAATGTTGCTCATTGGTTGGTTTAGTTGCCTGGAAGAGTATAGGGAAGGAGCCTCGGATGATTGTGCGAAGAAACCAGCAAAAGAAAGCAAAGAAAATAATTTTTTCCAGAGACACAGGGCGGCCGCGCCCAAGTATAGAGCGGTCGCGCTCGGTTTGCAGTTTGTTAGCGCGCCCGCGCTGGGATAGCGCGCGGCCGCGCCAGGTCGGCTTTTCAGAATCCTGTTGCTACTAGAATTTTGAGCTGCTAGACTTCTGGATTGTTTTGGGCTGCTATATAATGACTCTTTAAAGACGTTTTTCACAACGGAGACTAAAGAGAAGACGATAAGAAGACCTGGGAGCATAAATACAACGAAGGAGAAGAAGAACTTGTTTTACTTGTGATTCTTTGATAGAGTTGTATTCTTGGATGCTTGTTTTCTTGTTTGTTGAACATATTACTCTTGATTACGTACTTTGATTATTTATTTAGTTTATAAAGACTTAGTGTATTATACCATACTTTCATCGAAACCCACGGTGATGATGACACTACTAGAAAAAGTAGAATAGACATCACCTCTTAGACATCGGTTGCTTTTTTGACCGATGTAAAAGGTGTTTTCTACATCGGTTTTTGGTAACCGATGTCTTTTGTTGTTATAAACATCAGTTTTTTAGCCCAACCGATGTTATATGTCTGTTTTAAAAAAATTAATCAACGTGCCTTCCCCGTTTCCCCCCTTAACCAAATAATTCATTCCCTCCAAGTGTTCCCCCCCCTGTTTTTTGACTTAGTAAAATTCTCCCCCTTTTTTCACCCACATCTTCCCCCACTTTTTCAAAAAAATGAAACAAAAAATCAAAAACTAACAAAACAAAAAATAACAAACAAAAAACAAAAACGTATTCATTTCATCACTCTCTCATCTCTCATTTCATCACCAAGAACATATCCCTCTCTCAGCTCTTATTTCACCTTCCTGTGTAGATTTCACCTTGCTGCTCTCATTTTACCTTGCTGCTCTCATTTTTGTTGCATTGTATCGAGTCGAAGTCGGAGTTGCAGTCGAAGTCGAAGTCGGAGTTGGAGATTGAAGCTAAGTTGGAGTTTAAGGTTGGAGATTGAAGCTAAGTTGGAGTTTAAGGTTGCATTTCACCAAGGCTTGAATTAGGTAAGTTTTAAACCCTAATTTCAGAATTGGGGGTTTCAATTTGAAACCCTAATTTTTTATTTTTTAATTAGTTTACTCATCTGCATCTGCTTGTTTAATTAGTATGGAAATGAGTTACTTGTCCTATAGCAAACCCTAATTTGCTTATGATTTATTTATTTTTTTTATTTTGTTTAAATGATATGATTTTGTTATTTTCAGTTTACATATAATTTTTATATATGTAAACATATATAAAATGCCAGGAATTTATAGTATAATGTAAACATTAAAATGCATGCCATGTCTTGTACTACTAAATCAATAATGCAGATTTTTTGATAATGCAGATTTTTTGATAGTATAATGCAGATTACTGAAAAGGAATAACAATCAATTTTGATTTTGGGAATGTTTTTAGTGGTATTTTTTGGTTAATTTTGATTTAGAGGTATTGAAGAGGGGTAATTTCGATGTTTTTGAGTATGTTTGTATGTTTTTTAGAACTATATGAATGTTGAAGAATAGGGTAGTTACTAATTTTAGGCGACTACGATTGGTTAATTTCTGTAATGGTCATTGTTTAACTTTGTGCAAGTACTTTATAAAGTTTTGTGGTGTTATAAATTTACAGTACTCTTGTATATATGTACTTTAATGAATTAATCAACCTCTAATTAATCAAGCAGAACTTGTAGGTTCTGCTATATGATTGTAGCTTAGATTTATATGATTTATATTCTAAAAATGAATGTAACGGCAGTCTGTTGCAATCCGTTTTAATCGGATGAAACAGAGAGAGGGAATAAGTTATTTATAGTTGTAATAAAACAACAAAGTAGCTAATTAATAAGTTGTTTGAGAAATGATAATTAGCATGTGAGTAGAGTTTTCTTGGCCTATGAAAGCTAATACTTTACGAGCATCGACGTAAATTATATTAATTTGCTATGTTTATTGTCTAGTGGCGTGCTCAGCTTTGTTCTGTGTTTCGTTTCATCATTTTAATCAATCAGTGTCGTGTTCTACTTTGCCGGTAATTATACATAGTAATACATATATATTACTAATTGTACGTTGTTTTTTTGAAATATTTGATATGGAAATTAGGTAGGAAATAGGTTATCCTACGAATATGGAGAAAGATTGGATTTCAAAAGAGAGGGATTCGTTGGAATATGAAGTCGGGGTTGAAAAGTTTTTGATTTACGCCGAAGAAAATTGTAAAAATCCTAAAAAAATACCTTGCCCCTGCTGTAAATGTGTTAATTTCAAAAAATTTCCGGTCAAAGTAATAAGGGGTCATCTCTACGAGAATGGTTTTAGTCTTGGGTATATTGATTGGATTTGGCATAGATCCAAGACTGGTAGGTCGTCTGTTGGTAGCACAGTGCCTCCTCATGAAGAGGAGCAGAATGCAGATGCATTTAAATCAGCCTTTGAAGCTGCATCAGAAGCGGCTGCTGCATCGGAAGCGGCGGCTGCTGGTGCTTCACAAGCTGCTGTGGTTTGTGAAGCAGCATATCGTAATCCGGGGGGTAAATCAGGGGGCGATGACTATGATAAAGACTCGCATGATTTTAAGAGGTTTGTGGCCGATGCTCAACAACCTTTATTTGAGGGCAGCGACTTCACAAAATTAGATTCGGTGTTAAAATTACATAACTGGAAAGCGAGATTCGGTGTGAGTGATAGCGCATTTAGCGATCTTCTCTCTACAATTGGCTCATTCCTACCTCAGGATAATGCATTACCTGTTAACACATATGAAGCAAATAAGACTCTTTCGAATTTAGGCCTCGAGTATACAAAATTCCACGCGTGTCCCAATGAATGTGTTCTATACAGGGGTGTAAATGAGACTGCTTCGGAGTGTCCAGACATGATCATATACACCTCCACTACTGGTTCCGAGGTATATAATTTAATTACAAACCAAGTGTCATTATTTTTAGGAGGTTGTACAAATTTGCACTAAAGTGAATAATACCGGTTATATGCTTAAATATTTATTTACAGAAAAGGAAAAATGCGCGGAATGTGAGTGAGGTGCAAAGAATGCATAATGCATTTAATTCTGTGAAGCCAAAGGACAATGTGCCTCCTCGCTTTAGGCTTTTGTACAAATTTGCATCGACAGTGATGAAGGAAAGTGGAAATTCGATACCGGTTCCATGTGATTTTCAAATCTTTGGAATTGAAAGAACTGTATATTTGCTTCATGAGAACATACTTGAATTGCTAGAGTTTAAAATGATTGGACAGTCTGCTATATCAATATACATGGCGTAAGCTTCTTTTTATACTTTTTTAGAATCTGGTCTCATTTTATATAGTAATGATCTATTTACAGAAAATGTAATTTGTATTTTTTTTATTTTTTAGGTATTTGTATTCAGTGTTTCGGGATAGGCCGGGTAGAGATTTGTCATCGATGTTTGCTTTTCTTCATCCGTCCACATACAAGTTGAATGATGAATTTAATGAATATGTTGTGCAAAGGCTGAAAGATGGAGTTCTTCGGATGAACTTTATGCCTTATAACTACAAGTATGTCTCTTTTTGTGCGTCCTATTTTAAAATATTGTATGGCCTTGATTAGTCATATAGTTGTTGGTAAATTAATTATAATGTATATAAAATTGTCGGATATGTATTTTTTAAATTACATTTTGCTCACTTTAATTTGTTTATAATGAAAACAGTTTACATTGGATTTTAGTTGTGTTTTGGGAATCAGAAATTTTCATCCTTAATCCATTGCCTCATCATCCTCATCCCCAGGACCTTGAAAAGGCTTTAATGCGGTAATTTTTTACTTCAACTTACAATTATATATTGAATGTAATCGGTAATTAACGGATTTGACACTGTATTTTATAATTATAACATTTACAGGGCAGTGAGATCTTATAATGCTCAAGAAGGACGGGTAAACAAGAATCCCAAAATTAAAAACCTTGTTGTGAGTATTTAGTCGATTTTTTTAATTTTTCATTTTTGTAAAATATGGAATTATGATTAATCTTCCCCGTTCACTAATTGTCAACAATTTATTGGAATGAGTTCGGTTATGAACTAATCGTTATCATGGGGTTCTAGCGGATTTACTTATGGATTTCAATAGTTAATTTGTTTTGATATCTTAGTGTGTGGTGATTGTATGATATCCTAGTATTGGTTGTGCTTATTCGTCTTATGAGCATTGCGAACTTATAAGATAGCGTGTTATTCTGTAACACCCCCAGATCCGGGGTCGGGGATCCGGGTTGTCACGGTCTTTCTTTCCACAATATCACTTCACTTAATTAATAATAAATAATCTCATGCCGTGACCCCATACTAACACACACCACAACCCGTTATAGTCTCAGAGATGAAATTGAAATAAGTACAAGTCTTTGAATCCACCATTTAAAAGTTATTACAACCCAAAATGATTACTTGATAAATTTACAGTTAATTGCCATTATCTGCCACAAGTTATAATTATACATAATTTGATTCTCAAAAGTAGATGGTCTGAACTACAATGGATCTACCTCTGCAGCTATAGCAGCTACAACATCATCGGGAAGACGCGGGACGCTTCCCACGCGCTTGCGCTGGGTCTGCTGGAGTCTGGCCATCTCTCCTAACTGTTGTTGTGTGATGAAGAAATAAAGCAAGAGTGAGCCTTACAGCTCGCAAGATAATACATAGTGATAACAATAATATAAGTATCTAAATGGATACTTACTAGAATCTTTATCGTGTGTAAGATAATTACTTACTAGATATAAGTAAAAACAAGGAATGAAGTTACCAATACTTCACTACACTTATATCATTTATAAAGCTACTTGAACTACCACCGTTCAAAGTATTATAAGTTTTAAAAAAAAACATCCCATAGATGAGACCACAAGTTAAGACTTGAATAGATTCAATCTTTGAAATATTATTGAATGAAAAAAAAGTAACGAGATACTTTATTTAGTCCCGATATATATATATCCACATATATATCTCTTAAACATTTCCTGGAACCTCTGTTATGTAAAGTATGAACAGAGTTTGAAACATCCAATGAATTTTGGAAAGGAAAAGAATTTTGGCATAAACCAGATATCTTGCTGATCAGGCAAAGATACCAATAAGTAACCTTTTCTACTAGTAGATGGATGAATCTCCCACCGGTCATCACCCTGACCACATAAGGACCTTGTGCTGGACCGCCACCCGGCCTCTTACGCGTTGATGGACTGCCACCAGCCACTTACACTTTGATAGACCGTACCCCGGCCTGTCGCTTATGCTGACTCAATTAGATGGGCTTACTTCCCGAACATTGGGCAAATAATCAATTCATTTACCAAAACTGCAACCTCGTTGCGAATATAAAATACACCACAGAGCCGGATTCCCCAGGTTTTGAGCGAGTATTTAAATCCCCTAAAAAAAAGGAAGATCTTAAATATAAAAATGAGTTTTGGGATCCGCTCTGACTTTAAAAATCATTTTGAAGACTCGAAAACACTTTATAGAGTGTTTGGAGTAAAGCTGATTTAATGAAGTAAATCAGTCCCCAGAATATTTAGAAAATGACTGAATATTATTATTTAAATAATATTCCCATAAAGAATAATCTTTATAAAAATAATTGAAGTAGAAGTATTAAAACTTATACTTGAAACGAGTATTAAATAACCAAAGATATACTTATACGAAAGTACTATCTTTATTTGAATAATCGAAAATAAGTTTGATTATTGACACCTTATTCTTTAATAAAATAAAGAATATATTGCAGTAATAAGCGGAGTCATAATACCTCGAATGAATATTATAAATAATATTCATAAAATAAAGGAGTCATACATCCTCAAATGAATATCCAAGTAATATCCAATAATAATATAAAAGAGTCATAAGCCCTCGAATGAATATTCAAAATAATATTCAACAATAAAATAAAGGAGTCATAAGTCCTCAGATTAATATTCGAAATAATATTCAATAATAAAATAAAGGAGTCATAAGTCCTCGGATGAATATTCGAAATAATCTTCAATAAATAATATAAAAGAGTCATAAGCCTTCGAATGAATATTCAAATAATATTCAGATAAATAAATAAAAGGAGTCATACGCCTTCGAATAATATTCGAAATAATATTCAATAATAAAATAAAGTTAAAGTTATCGAATAAACCTTATTCGATTAATAGTTTGGAAAACTATAACCATATATATATATATAAATATATATATATATCCATATCCATATATACAAAATCTACTCGGGATCCTCGACTCCCGGTTTTAGAAAATATTTTCACCTTTGGGTCCCTATACTAAGGGTATATGCAAGTTACCGCTATCCTCTAGCATAGGTATTATCAACTGAACCAACAGATATATATATGGAAAGAATGCGAAACAGGCATGCATATATATATACCATAGCAGCATGCTTCAATATATTGCATCATTTGCTAATTAACCAACATGCATCTATCGCAAGATAATGCAAATACATATATTCATCACAACAACAGTTATAACGGGTAGAAAACTTGCTTGAGCGACTTGGGGTGATAAAAGGCTCGGGACGAGTCTGGTAACCTATAAACAACAAGTAAGTTGGATTTAAACCAAAATCACTTGTAAATCTATACTTTAACTAACTTAGACTCTAACGCTTGTTTTGCGCTCACTGATTCGCTTAAGTCACTCGGGTACCCTCGGCTCCACCATTTTTAATAATTTAACCTTTACGAGTTTTA
Source organism: Apium graveolens (assembly GCF_009905375.1). Taxonomy (NCBI): domain Eukaryota; kingdom Viridiplantae; phylum Streptophyta; class Magnoliopsida; order Apiales; family Apiaceae; genus Apium; species Apium graveolens. The sequence continues at coordinate 57,705,393 of NC_133656.1, forward strand.
AAGCGATTCCTTCGCGAGTGTCTTACCAACTGCCTAACACACTTACCATAAATGTTTCATACATTAATTAACCCTTTTTGGTCTTTAACCTATGTTTCAAAGTAAGGCGAGGGGAAAAGTTTCGTTCGCGAAACGCCGTTACTTGAAACGGTCGTTTCTCCTAAACCGTGCATCGGAATCGAACGAACTACATATCAAAACGAAGCTCGTAACATGAGCTATCTAAACATGGCAGTGGTCATAATTTATCAGGGGGTTCTCGGGTCCTAATGCTATGCACAAAAACAGTCCAAAGAAAATCGGACGTTACGACGGCTATGTTTACGCGATTTCCAATATTTTAAACCATTCAAAACCATTCCAAATCAACCTCAAATCCAACATACAACCAACATCCATCCTCATCACATCATAACAACCCCAACCAATTCAATTTAATCATTCATACTTATGCCTAAGCTTAACTTTAATCATACTTAAGTTCTTTTAATCAAAACAACAACATTTACCAATCCAACAACATCCCAAAACTCACTAATCTCTACATACACAACCATCAAGCCTCTCATGAACTAAAGTACTCATATTATGCTCTTAACATTCAATAACAAAGCTTGGTTAAGAGATTATACCTTCCTTGAAGCTTTTTAACACAACACAAGAGCTTTGAATGCCTAAAGAACCTTGATCCTTGCTTGTATAACCTTAATCTTTCATAAGAATTCAAGAAAACTAAAGTTATTTCTTGAAGGTTACTATTCACCATCTTCTTCCTTGATTTATAGAAAAAGATTGGCTTGGAATTAGAAGCTTAAACTTATAGGAAGTATGTAACTATCCATGGGGAAGCTTAGATAATTACCTTGCTAAATAGTAAGTGGTGGAGCTTGGATCTTCAAATTTTAAGAAAGAAGCCGAGAGTTAGCTTGGGAAGAAAGAGATTTTTGTGTTTTGTTTGATGAAAATGAAATGATTTGCTTGGTTGGTTGATTTTTGTGTTGTTTTTGGTTAATGACTTAATTAACCTTGATTTTGTGTGGTTATAATTCAACCACACTTCCTTCCCTTCTATGTCATGCTTGTGTCATCCTCATGATGTCATCCTCCCCTCCTTGTCCTCTTCTCATTGGTTGGGTGACATCATCCTCTCTAATCCCTTTGATTAACTTCCTAATTGTTTGCCTAATGACCGCTGATCTGTTATACGGTTCGCTTAACTTTCGTTTTCGTTTATCATTTGAGGGATCATACCCGGGATCTTATTACTTAGGTTCCCTTATCCTTTCTCAATACATTATATTCCTTTTTATGATCCTCTCTTATAATCCTTTAATTTAAATCCTTTTTATCCTGTTACCTTTTTTCTCAATTCTTTCCGTATCTAGTGGATTTCCGGGAAAAATCAAAGTGTTCGGATTTGGATTCTGACGATCTTTACATACACTTATATCCCATATAAAGTACTAATAAAATCTCAGAATATCCATATCAGAACCCCTACATAGTGTGTCATGAAAAGTTTTCTCATTCAGCAAAAACACTATTCATAAGGGTTTCAAAAATTACCCAAAAATTGGGGTTATTACAGTCTCCCCTCCTTAAAAGGATTCCGTCCCGGAATCAGATAGAAATGAATAGGGATACTTTCTTAGTATTGCACTTTCTAACTCTCAAGTCAATTTTCCCACATTGTGGTTCTACCATCAAACTCTTACTAGTTTGATAACCCTTCTCCTAAGCACTCGTTCCTTCTTAATCTATACCCTTCCTGGTTGGTCCATATAGGTTACGTCTGGTTGCATGTCTATGTGCTCATATGCCCCTATTTGACTGGCATCCGAATTACACTTCCTTAACATTGATACGTGGAACACGTTATGAACTTGCTACAGGTTCGGGGGTAGGGCTAGCTCATATGCTAACTTCCCAACGTCTTAATATATCCAAGGGTCCAACAAATTGTAGACTTAGCTTTCCTTTCTTTCCGAATCTCATCAATCCTTTCCAAGGGTTTCCAAGGGGATACCTTTAACAACACTAGGTCCCCTACTTCCTATTCTTTGTCCTTTCGTGTCAAATCAACATACTTCTTATGTCCATCTTGGGTTACTACCAGCCGTCCTCTGATTAGATCTATTATATCCTTGATCCTTTGGACTACTGCGGGTCCGAGCATCTTGCGCTCTACAACTTCATCCTAACATAAGGGAGATCGACATTGTCTTCCCTCAAGGATCTCATAAGGCGATATCTCAATACTGACATATGATCTATTATCGTAAGAAAACTCAATCCGCGTTATGTGATCATTCCAATTTCTTTCAAGTCTATTGCATAGACTCTCATTATAGCTTCTAGCATTATAGCTTTTGCTTCTTAATACCCATTCTTTTCCAGTTCGTAATCGCTATTACCTTCTTTTCCTAATATTATACTGGTTATACTTTTGCTCGCTAGCGTTCTATAACCTTTTAATAACCACGTCAACCTTAGTATTACAAATGTGTTTCCATTCCGAATGCTACCACAACTTTATTACTCTTTTTTTTCAGCTGTTTCTATTTCCCAAAGTTGATCAATCATATAGAAGTAAAGGAATTTGTTGAGAGATCACTATGATCATGAACACTTGTTATATCGCATAGTTAGTACAGAAGGTGGCCAGCCTTTAGTACTTGACAAGCAATTAAACAATAGATGGTATCCTACTAGGCTTCTATCACACAGATAGATAGTCATTCGGCAATACCTCCCCTTTCTGGAAGGGTTGTTCTTCTCAGCTTACATTAAATGAAAAGAAGAGAAAAGAACGAATTGAAGAGAATTGTATATATGAAAAATATACTGCCACAAAATATCTGGCTTGGAACTTACCTCTGAACTATAGAGGTTTGTCATAGGAGAACAAAACATAAACGTATTTATATCAGCATCAAGTATTATAGCATCGTATTTCCCATGCCTAAATATTTTCGCCATTACGTCCATCATTCTATGGACCCATGATCTTCCTCGAGCTTATACATAATCACCTTTGAAACTCCTTCGACATCGAAAATCGAATCTGGGACCTCCTTCTATATATCACCGTTACTCGGATTCTATGCTTGCACTGCAACCTTCCTCGTATAGTAATACGACTCTCTATTGATAAGAAAGAATAAATATTCAATAGGTAGATACTCTACTTAATTAGTCTATCAATGATAACTTATACACTACCACGACCCGATTAGTGGTACTCAATCTCAACACCCATTCCAATACAACTCTCACGGTTGTAATCAGCTCATTACTCGCAGAATCATTGCTGCCTTACTATGGTCCACCACTGACCTACTGTAGTCATTCATTTTCCATGAAGTCTTAATAGCTAACCATACGGAGTCCATACATCTCGTATCTAATTCTCTTAAGGAGTTAACATAACCACCAATCACAATTCATGAAGAACACTCCAAACTCTGACGTACTTTCATGACATGAAGCAGATAAAAGTGCAGAAGAGTTTCAATCAAAGCAACGATAGCAGGTTAATACCATTCTTAATCATATGCCTTAAATAGAAGACTTAACTCAAAGGTTCGTCTAGTCCTTTTTGAAACATGGTCCTGGCTTATCTCAAGATAGGACCTTCTAAAATAGATAGCCCGTTCATGGCGATTACACGAATTAAACCTTTACCAACTACTATTACGGTTGGGTATTGCACAGTCATCAGAAGGAATGTCAATCTTCCAAACCATAATTCAACCGTCACATTTTTAACCATCATCACTGTATTCTTTTGGCACACGCGCCTATAATTATCCACTTACCTTTAAAGTGTCGGCCACCTCTTTGGCCTTTCCTGATAGTAAAATTTCCTTACAGTCAATGTCATTTTAACCACCTCCAAATAAATTTTCTACCTTATTTCCGATCACTTCTTGAGTGAAGATGTTTTCCTTAAAATCAGATGGGAAAAAAATATCACCATTTTTTTCCATAAGTTATTGCCTCAGTCTTTAGAGGCTAATCACTGTCAAGACTGACTCTCAATCATACTTAGAACTTTTTTTTATCTTAAGTCCTAATTACCCTGAACAATTTCGACCATTACTGGTTCGATCCATAATTTCTCGTGGTTTAACACGTGCCCCACTTGGCATCATTATAATTACGTCATTTTTCTTTTATCAACATTTTTATTCTTGAGAATTTTGAATATTACCTTTCTCCTTGTAAAACCTGTAAGGTTATCCTTCAATCGTTCCTCCTGTATTCCCTAGATACAGGGCATATAAAAATACCATTCACTATTACTAGAACCATTGTCTATATACTTCTGAAAAAATTCTCCACTGATCCTTAAAGGTTGTTGTTACCTTAACCCTTTCCAATTCATCCTGTCAAAACTCATACTGTCCCTATTAAGGGTGAAATGCCAACCTTTATGCATTCCCCTAGGATTCATTTTAAGTTACCGATGTTCTATCCTTAATTCCACCTTTAAAAGGTACCTGCATCCTTCCATGGATAAATCAAGTCATATATCCCTGATAAGGGTGTCTTATTCAATCATTCCCACCTTGATAGTATATGTCTAATTCCGCCATAACATCTGAATTCAAAATGGGGTCAATCAATATGGCCTCCAAAAGATAGCAACGGTTATCCGCTTGTCTTGCCTAATTTGGTAACGATAACAAGGATGTTCTGGAAGATATTGGTCATGTTCAACGTGAACCTCTTCTTAATAATTCCTTATTTACTTTCGTTGTTTATCTCAACAGTCACCTCAATGTTGGGATATCTCTCATACCTGGCGCCTCCCTTTCTGGGTATCGAGCCACCGGTCTTACATTTCACATTATTGAAGGTCACTTCCTTCATCCAACTTTTCTACTTTCTTACTTTCTTGTCTCCTTAGTCTATCCGCGTCTTATTATTTATCCTTCGAACTATCTAAAGGTTTCCTCGAATCCTCCCAACTTACAGGGGATAAAATATATGTATCTCTTACACCTTCAACCATCTATTTTAACTCATGGTGAATCACCCTCATCCTGACGATTACATACTTTTCTATTTCTATTGCTACGAGTCTTTAGGGTTTCCTCATACCCAACTCCCTTATCATACCTCAACTCTATTGCCCTCGTATTCCTTTCCACTTCAAGCATTGATTTCAAACATCCCGTCATTCTGGATTCGTGTCCTCAGAACGAATCTTGATAACTTTTACAACTTAGATTCATAATTTATCATACTCGTCTGCCTTTGTTCTGGCTCTAAAGCTTTTACACTATCTCCTTATCTTTGGGAATTACTTTCCCGAAAACAATTGACTGAACTTAAATCAGTTTATTATAATCTCTTGCTCCGTGCCTTCCTTGGCCTTTCACCGGCGGGTGGTCTCTCTCTTAGGAGGGTAAGTGATAAAAACAGTCTTTTGTGATTCGTCAATCATTTAGAATCTCAAATGATTCCTATATTTCCTTTAGCCAGGCTCTTGCCTTGACTGGGTCAGCTTGTTCCTTGGAACTCTGAGAGCTTAGCGATTTAAAGGTCCTGAAAGAATTTCCCACTGCACTGTCTCCTCAGGGTGGTGGTTGAGGATAATAGTCTAAGTTCTCTTTAGACAGGTCCATGAATTGCCGTATAGGGGTACCATCTCGGGTCTCCTTTCCTTACTCGACTTTTGTTTCCTCAGTCTAAATATTTCTTCCTACTCCCCATAATTGGAGTCATCTTTTAATTTAAAATCTTCATTTTCCACTTTATTATATTCCGGGTTCTTTATATCTTAATTGCGACCTCCCTGATTATCATGTTCAAGGTTTGCCCTTAATCTTATTCCTTGTGGGGGCATATTACTTGGAAAATTTTGAGAATCTCCGGATATTTGTCTTACTTACTTTGCTTAAGTCTTCCCCTCGTTTAGTCCTTGCACGATTGCAAATTATGAATTCTTAAGTTCGATAAACTTCATGACACTCTCTTAAGTGTTAATAGAGCAATTAACAATGTGATTTATCACAATCAAACTGATCTGAACTGAAATTAACGAATATATACATAACCATTTGTTCGAGGGTACAACAACTGAACATATTAAAGAGGATTACATCATATGAACTTATCGCTCCTATCCCAAAAGTACTACCATAGATAGTCATCTCGTCATTAAAACTAATCATTCATAACTTAGGCTAATCCTCCAAAAGCGGTGCTACATGAGACCCTTGTTTGATTGCTCTGGCTCTGCACACTACCATGGATTAAGAGATGCGAGCATGCACGACATCCCTAACCTGCTCCATCACAGAGGTGATGAGGTCTAAGATAGTCGCAAGTAGAGCTGGATCAACCTGACCCTCAAGATGGCCCCTAGCTGTAACACGGGTGGTAGCCTCAATCCTTTCCATGCTATACGCTAATCCTGCCAGAAGTATCCCACCCTCAATCCTTGGTGCAGTAAGTCGATCCAACAGATCACTCCTAATATTCCGGGCCTCTGACAGGCCACCCAAAGTCATATGATAATCAGCGATAAGAGAAGCCTGAGTGGTAGCATCTAGCAGTCCATGGGGGGCAGGTGGTGCAGACCCAGGAGATCCAAATGGATAACCAAGCACGGTATCAGGTGACAATGGTGCAGGGGATAAAGGTGGCATTTCCTCAGTATGTGCTGGGCTCTGTACAGGGGAGGGAACAGGAATTGGTGGAACCTCATGGATGTCTACAGGAGCCTCTGGAAGAGGGTCTGATACTGGTATAATTGGGGTCGTGGAAGGCCCCACTCCTTCTGCCCTCATTAACTTTTGTGCCCTTGGTAACTCTTCATCCTCTAGGGCCACCCTCGCGGCCATTCTTGCTCTGGTAGTCGCCCTGACTACGGTCATCTGTTCCTCAACGGTCCTCTCTTCATTCTCATCAGGATCCTCCATGAGATCCTCCTCAGCCACAATCCTTTCCGGAATAACATCCTCAACTGCAGCATTCTCTATCTGAACCTCATCCGGTCCCTCATTAGGGTACTCCATCGGATTCACAATTTGATCTCCAACTTGTAATAAAACATCCTCATGCTGATGCTCCTGAACCTCAAGGTTTGGTGCCCCGCTGCCCTATACGAGAACAAACTATGTTACTATCACGATACCTATAAGGGTTCCCATAAGGGTTTTAACTGTCAGTGCTACGTTAGGTAGCCCGACTATGAACTTGGCAAGAGTTCTTATTATCTTAGTGAACTTATTATCTTAACGTCCCATCATCTCTGAGGTTTATAACGCTTAGCTGATACCATTTCTGTAACACCCCCAGATCCGGGGTCGGGGATCCGGGTTGTCACGGTCTTTCTTTCCACAATATCATTTCACTTAATTAATAATAAATAACCTCATGTCGTGACCCCATACTAACACACACCACAACCCGTTATAGTCTCAGAGATGAAATTGAAATAAGTACAAGTCTTTGAATCCACCATTTAAAAGTTATTACAACCCAAAATGATTACTTGATAAATTTACAGTTAATTGTCATTATCTTCCACAAGTTATAATTATACATAATTTGATTCTCAAAAGTAGATGGTCTGAACTACAATGGATCTACCTCTGCAGCTATAGCAGCTACAACATCATCGGGAAGACGCGGGACGCTTCCCACGCGCTTGCGCCGGGTCTGCTGGAGTCTGGCCATCTCTCCTAACTGTTGTTGTGTGATGAAGAAATAAAGCAAGAGTGAGCCTTACAGCTCGCAAGATAATACATAGTGATAACAATAATATAAGTATCTAAATGGATACTTACTAGAATCTTTATCGTGTGTAAGATAATTACTTACTAGATATAAGTAAAAACAAGGAATGAAGTTACCAATACTTCACTACACTTATATCATTTATAAAGCTACTTGAACTACCACCGTTCAAAGTATTATAAATTTTAAAAAAAAACATCCCATAGATGAGACCACAAGTTAAGACTTGAATAGATTCAATCTTTGAAATATTATTGAATGAAAAAAAGTTACGAGATACTTTATTTAGTCCCGATATATATATATATCCATATATATATCTCTTAAACATTTCCTGGAACCTCTGTTATGTAAAGTATGAACAGAGTTTGAAACATCCAATGAATTTTGGAAAGGAAAAGAATTTTGGCATAAACCAGATATCTTGCTGATTAGGCAAAGATACCAATAAGTAACCTTTTCTACTAGTAGATGGATGAATCCCCCACCGGTCATCACCCTGGCCACATAAGGACCTTGTGCTGGACCGCCACCCGGCCTCTTACGCGTTGATGGACTGCCACCCAGCCACTTACACTTTGATAGACCGTACCCCGGTCTGTCGCTTATGCCGACTCAATTAGATGGGCTTACTTCCCGAACATTGGGCAAGTAATCAATTCATTTACCAAAACTGCAACCTCGTTGCGAATATAAAATACACCACAGAGCCGGATTCCCCAGGTTTTGAGCGAGTATTTAAATCCCCTAAAAAAAGGAAGATCTTAAATATAAAAATGAGTTTTGGGATCCGCTCTGACTTTAAAAATCATTTTGAAGACTCGAAAACACTTTATAGAGTGTTTGGAGTAAAGCTGATTTAATGAAGTAAATCAGTCCCCGGAATATTTAGAAAATGACTGAATATTATTATTTAAATAATATTCCCATAAAGAATAATCTTTATAAAAATAATTGAAGTAGAAGTATTAAAACTTATACTTGAAACGAGTATTAAATAACCAAAGATATACTTATACGAAAGTACTATCTTTATTTGAATAATCGAAAATAAGTTTGATTATTGACACCTTATTCTTTAATAAAATAAAGAATATATTGCAGTAATAAGCGGAGTCATAATACCTCGAATGAATATTAAAAATAATATTCATAAAATAAAGGAGTCATACATCCTCAAATGAATATCCAAGTAATATCCAATAATAATATAAAAGAGTCATAAGCCCTCGAATGAATATTCAAAATAATATTCAATAATAAAATAAAGGAGTCATAAGTCCTCAGATGAATATTCGAAATAATATTCAATAATAAAATAAAGGAGTCATAAGTCCTCGGATGAATATTCGAAATAATATTCAATAAATAATATAAAAGAGTCATAAGCCTTCGAATGAATATTCAAATAATATTCAGATAAATAAATAAAAGGAGTCATACGCCTTTGAATAATATTCGAAATAATATTCAATAATAAAATAAAGTTAAAGTTATCGAATAAACCTTATTCGATTAATAGTTTGGAAAACTATAACCATATATATATATAAATATATATATATATATCCATATCCATATATACAAAATCTACTCGGGATCCTCGACTCCCGGTTTTAGAAAATATTTTCACCTTTGGGTCCCTATACTAAGGGTATATGCAAGTTACCGCTATCCTCTAGCATATGTATTATCAACTGAACCAACAGATATATATATGGAAAGAATGCGAGCAGTCATGCATATATATATATATACCATAGCAGCATGCTTCAATATATTGCATCATTTGCTAATTAACCAACATGCATCTATCGCAAGATAATGCAAATACATATATTCATCACAACAACAGTTATAACGGGTAGAAAACTTGCCTGAGCGACTTGGGGTGATAAAAGGCTCGGGACGAGTCTGGTAACCTATAAACAACAAGTAAGTTGGAATTAAACCAAAATCACTTGTAAATCTATACTTTAACTAACTTAGACTCTAACGCTTGTTTTGCGCTCACTGATTCGCTTAAGTCACTCGGGTACCCTCGGCTCCACCATTTTTAATAATTTAACCTTTACGAGTTTTAAAGCGATTCCTTCGCGAGTGTCTTACCAACTGCCTAACACACTTACCATAAATGTTTCATACATTAATTAACCCTTTTTGTTCTGTAACCTATGTTTCAAAGTAAGGCGAGGGGAAAAGTTTCGTTCGCGAAACGCCGTTACTTGAAACGGTCGTTTCTCCTAAACCGTGCATCGGAATCGAACGAACTACATATCAAAACGAAGCTCGTAACATGAGCTATCTAAACATGGCAGTGGTCATAATCTAGCAGAGGGTTCTCGGGTCCTAATGCTATGCACAAAAACAGTCCAAAGAAAATCGGACGTTACGACGGCTATGTTTACGCGATTTCCAATATTTTAAACCATTCAAAACCATTCCAAATCAACCTCAAATCCAACATACAACCAACATCCATCCTCATCACATCATAACAACCCCAACTAATTCAATTTAATCATTCATACTTATGCCTAAGCTTAACTTTAATCATACTTAAGTTCTTTTAATCAAAACAACAACATTTACCAATCCAACAACATCCCAAAACTCACTAATCTCTACATACACAACCATCAAGCCTCTCATGAACTAAAATACTCATATTATGCTCTTAACATTCAATAACAAAGCTTGGTTAAGAGATTATACCTTCCTTGAAGCTTTTTAACACAACACAAGAGCTTTGAATGCCTAAAGAACCTTGATTCTTGCTTGTATAACCTTAATCTTTCATAAGAATTCAAGAAAACTAAAGTTATTTCTTGAAGGTTACTATTCACCATCTTCTTCCTTGATTTATAGAAAAAGATTGGCTTGGAATTAGAAGCTTAAACTTATAGGAAGTATGTAACTATCCATGGGGAAGCTTAGATAATTACCTTGCTAAATAGTAAGTGGTGGAGCTTGGATCTTCAAATTTTAAGAAAGAAGCCGAGAGTTAGCTTGGGAAGAAAGAGATTTTTGTGTTTTGTTTGATGAAAATGAAATGATTTGATTGGTTGGTTGATTTTTGTGTTATTTTTGGTTAATGACTTAATTAACCTTGATTTTGTGTGGTTATAATTCAACCACACTTCCTTCCCTTCTATGTCATGCTTGTGTCATCCTCATGATGTCATCCTCCCCTCCTTGTCCTCTTCTCATTGGTTGGGTGACATCATCCTCTCTAATCCCTTTGATTAACTTCCTAATTGTTTGCCTAATGACCGCTGATCTGTTATACGGTTCGCTTAACTTTCGTTTTCGTTTATCGTTTGAGGGATCATACCCGGGATCTTATTACTTAGGTTCCCTTATCCTTTCTCAATACATTATATTCCTTTTTATGATCCTCTCTTATAATCCTTTAATTTAAATCCTTTTTATCCTGTTACCTTTTTTCTCAATTCTTTCCGTATCTAGTGGATTTCCGGGAAAAATCAAAGTGTTCGGATTTGGATTCTGACGATCTTTACATACACTTATATCCCATATAAAGTACTAATAAAATCTCAGAATATCCATATCAGAACCCCTACATAGTGTGTCATGAAAAGTTTTCTCATTCAGCAAAAACACTATTCATAAGGGTTTCAAAAATTACCCAAAAATTGGGGTTATTACATAATCTCTATTGAAGCGAAAGTGAATATAGGGGTTTAGAACTTGCCATGCTAACATAGGTTTATGTCTGGTTATGCATGATTCATAGGTAATTTTAACCATCGCACTTGCCCTATATAATCACGATAGATAACTTGCGCATTAAACCGTTATATTGTCAAATTCTATAGACATATAGGGTCTCAATATAATTGGTGTCTATTCAGCTTCTATCTCTTTTGTGGATGTCTGGTATTAGGGTATTCGTACAACAAAAGTTGGCGTTTACTAGTTTCATGTTATCTGATTAGTTGTCATCACCATTGCATGCTAAGGTTAAGAACAATGACTTTGAATGAAGTAGAAATGAAGTTAGAATCATATGTTTGTCTCATATAAGTAATTCAACCCTTCAATTATCTTAGTTAAAGTTAGTTAGTATAATATCTTAGTTATAAACAACCCAACTTATTATTTGTCTTAGCATTGAACGATAGCCATATCATTGTTGCATAAGTGCATAAGTTGAACTTAACTTAAACAAGTCTTTGTGGGAACGAACTAAAAAGAATTCTATATTACTTGCGAACGCGTATACTTGCGTGTAAATTTAGCGCGTATTTTCGTCCTAACAACAATCTGGCTACGAAAAGCATATATCTGACAAAGATTAAAGAGCGTTTTGGCATACCTAACCTACTTACCAACTTTATGAAAGTGAATTCTGCTTGGTAGAGATATCTTCTTGTGTTGATGTGCTTCATTCTTTACTCTTGAATCAACTTGGCTTGCATTCAATCAACAAAGGTCAAACCAACTTGAGACAAATAGAGTCAAGAAGCTGGTGCCTAGATCAGAAGACAGTTCATTCAAATAAATCAATTGGGCACTCAGAATCAAGGAGAATAAAAATGGCATGACTTCAATGAATAAAGTCCAATCTAGCTGAAGACTATCTGCAGAAAGTAAAGATTAAGAGTAATGTTTTCACTGATAACCGAAATAGAAGCAATCAAGATCTTTCATGTCTGATAAGCTCATGTCAATTTCAAAATCTATCAAACTAGAACATGCAGTACTTTTCTAACTAATGATCTTAATGAAGAAGCTTTTATACCTCAATCTAAGGATCTTGATGATTCAAGAATTACGGAATGTGTGGACTAGCTTCTGAAAGCACTATGTGGATTAATGCATATATCTAGAGCATGGTATTACTATCTTTATCAGTATTTACCTAAGGGATATTTCTTCGGAGGTACAAAAGCCAAATTTCTCCTCTTTTAAAAATACACGTTTCTCTAGAATACGGGTATGTTTATGTGTCAATAATATAACCCTTGACTCTACTATAGATATATATTAAAAAAGACATATCAAAATCAATGGATAATTAAATATCAAATGAGCTTGATGAGTGAACTCATTTATTTTCTTGATGCTCAGGAAAATAAAGTGAGTGATGAAATCCTTATAAGTCAAACACTGGTTATGCATGTTCTTCTTTAAATATTTGACTTAATTGATTATATCTGTAAAACCAATCATGTCTTGATCTATATGAAATAAATACATTTGAAAACATTTCAAGATGCAAGAGTTAAGCTGGTTCTCTTTATATTTAAACTTACAGTAGATCAAAGATTATATTTACCATAAGTTTTGTGCTTACTTCTTAGTTTGTCTCCAGTTTATTCTTACTCAGAAGCTTTAACGTAACTATTCAGATATCCCAAAGGATCATGAATTTTCAAAAATGATAACCTAGAGACTCTAAGTTTACGCTAATTGATTTTCTAGATACAGAGTGTGCATTTTTGCAATAATGACAAGAAGGAATACATAAGGAGCCGTCACTGTCTAGAAGATACACCAAATTCTTGATCGTGCAATAAAGCTAAACTACGTGTCAATCTCTGCTGCTGAGAATGAAGAACTGAAACTGGACTCAAGTCTTATTTTTTTTACATCATTTCAAGTCTTATTTTTCTTTCATTTGTTGTTGTTTTTATGTTACACAAAACTATCTTATTTTATCTTTTCTTTGTCAATATTACAACCTAATGCACAGACTCAAGTTCTCTCTTATACACACCAAGAAAAAATTAATCACGGGTTATCAGAAATTAAAACAAAGTGTACTTTACAACTCTATCTGAGTTCATCAATACCCACAAAATTACGGGTGAATTATCAAATTGACCACTATATAATTAGCAAAATTTCAAATTTACTACCGACCATTTTGTGGTCTCAAATTGGCCATTTTCAAGTAGATGGTCTCAAATTGGCCACTTTTTACGTCGGTTTCACGTCGGTCATAAGCTAATGACATATCAAATTTATCACCGAAAATTAGCATTTTTGTGTAAAAAATGGCCAATTTGAGATTCTGAATTAATCAGTGGTAAATTTGATATTTCGCTGGTCATATAGTAGTAAATTTGATACTTAAGCCACTAAATTACTATATTTGTCTATCTCTGATGATTCATGTTTTTGCATCTATAAATCACATGATCAAGATTCATATTTTTGCATCTATGAATCACGTATTATTACTCGTCAAGGTTTTTACCATTTTAGGTTCGGAAAAGAAGAATAAGAATTGAAAAAATTTAAGGGTGAGAGAAATAGTTGAAATTGGAATCGATTTGTTTGATGCAAATCTGACCGGATTGTCTATGTTCCACCGGAACTCGAATGAAATCTGGAAATTTTCCAGAAATCGGCGAGATTCCGGTGATGGTCATAGTTTTTCCAATAATTAAGTGATTTTCATATATTATTTGTGGTGATTTAGATATATATATGGTGATTTTCACATGATATTGGTGGTTGTAGTTGATGTACAGAGTTACTTCCCGGATCTGGTAAGCAATAATAATGTCCGAATATGGTGATTTTTCGTTTTCTGGGCTGATTTTTAGTTTGATGGTGGCGATTTTATATTTTCAGGTGGTGATTTTATGGTGGTGGCCGGAAATGGTGTTCACCGGAAGTGACCGTTGGAAATGAGGGGGGTGGTGCTATAACAATTGCAATGATAAACAGTTAGATAAATGATATAATTACCGTTTCTCATCTAGTTCTCATTTTAACGGATTCTCGCCAGAACGTGATAAAAGATATATATGATTACAAAATCTAGATAATTCATGCATCATAACTGAGTCATAATTGATATCGGAAAATTTTAAATTTTGTTATTTGTATTATATACCATAAAAAAACTCAACTTTCACAAACCCCCTTTAAATCCATCTCTTCAACCCATTATTGCAATTTACATTGAGCCCCTTAAATTTATTTTATTCTTATGTCCCCCGAAATCTAACTACCCCGAAAAATTAAAATCCCCGTTTCTCTCTCTCTCTCAATCTACTAATTACAACAAGAGACTGAGAGAGAGATGAGTACAATCTCATGAGTACAATCTCTCTCATTCGCACGCACACACAAAACTTAAAGTTTTGATCTTTTTGTGTTCTTCAACCCCAATAATCTATTTTTCTTGAATCTCTATAAAAACACACACATATCTATCTATGTATTTTCTTGATGGGTCTCTCTGACTGTTCCAATGCAAGCACCCCATGATCTTTAAATCAAACCCCACTTTTCGATCTCTTATTGGAAACTATGTCCAAGGCTCAATCCTCTTCTCCGATCCACTCCGATTCGAAAGACACCAAGAACACCATTCCTAACAATTTAATTAGGAGAGAAAGACCCTCCAGGGCTTGCACGATTCGCTCCGCTGCTAGGCTCCACCACGCAGCTGCAGCGGAGGCCAAATTTACAGCAGATTATAGCAAGAGGAAGAAGAAGAAGAGGAAGGAGAGGCCTCGGCCTCGAGATGAGGAGGAAGAAGAGGAGGAGCCCTCTTCGCCGCCTCAGGATGACCAATGTAGCAAGATTGTGACTCTGTTAATTGGGGAGCCACCCCCCTCTCAGTTGCCGCGGTGGAGTATTAGGTCCATGTGGGAGTTGGCTTCAATTCTCGATTTTTTAAATGTGAGCTGGAATTGAGTGTAAAGTTTTCAACTTTTTGCTCAATTTTGATGTTTTGGTGATTTTTTTGTTAAGTGATGATAATGTATGTGTTTGTGGAAATGTGTAGGTTTTTAGGCCTCTGTTGAATATCAAAGCGGAGTTCTCGGTCGAGGAGTTTGAAACGGCCTTGATTACACCGAATAATACTTTGGCTGATATACACATTCCTTTATTGAGGGTTAGTTTTTATCTACTGCAGTAGCCTTTTGAGCTATATTGACTTGCTTGTGCATCACAGTATGGAGCTGCATTGTTTCCTATTTTTCTGTTAGTTAAGTATATGTATAAAGGTTTTAGCTTTATTCTACAACAAAACGCTTTTTCTTTTATGTTATTTGCTTAGAGGTATGGATTCAGTCCTTAAAGTACATGGGCATTTTTTTTTTCTTTAGTACCCCAACTGGATCTTGTTGCAGTAATTAGGGTCATAATGTATCTGGTGGTGTGATTTATCATTTCAAAGTTTTAAAGGGGCAATGTAGTATAAAAAGTTTCAGAAGAGTACGAAATTCTTCCACATTTTAGGATTGGGTTCCTTGTGATGCTGTTTAACTAATGAATTGAATGGTGCAGAAATTCTTTTCTATCTTCTATTAGAATTCTATTAACTATTAAGTAATGCAGCATGTACCATGCCATTTCAGTCTGGAAAAGAGAAGGTTATGGTAGTTTTGCTATGAGCAACATGCCAGTCTGAGTGCTGTGAAAATTGGACATTTAAGTCTGTTTTTTAAAAGTTTGCTATTTTCCACCCTTCCCCTCAAACAATTGACTCTATTTTTGTGATATAGTTTAAAAATATAGCATGATAATAGTATCTGATTAGATAGAATTGAAAAGGCCGGCACTCGTGTTATAAGGTTTATATGCATAACTGTAAATGATGCAAAGGAAATGAGTAAAATTCTTCGTCAATAACTGTGAATTGAATGGTGCAGAAATTCTTTTCTAACTTCTATTAGAATTCTATTAACTATTAAGTAATGTAGCATGTATCATGCCATTTCAGTCTGGAAAAGAGAAGGTTATCGTAGTTTTGGTATGAGCAACATGCCAGTCTGAGTGCTGTAAAAATTGGACATCTAAGTCTGTTTTTTAAAAGTTTGCTGTTTTCCACCCTTCCCCTCAAACAATTGACTCTATTTTTGTGATATAGTTTAAAAATATAGCATGATAATAGTATCTGATCAGATAGAATTGAAAGGGCAGCACTCGTGTTATAAGGTGTATATGCATAACTGTAAATGATGCAAAGGAAATGAGTAAAATTCTTCGTCAATAAGCAATTCTTTCACTGCTAGGTTTCTGGCATAGTAATTGGTCACTTTTGACCACTCTGCGTGAAGTATGGGAACTTCGTTATTCATGCTAATTCAGCTGTTTGCAACCTAATTATGATTGTTAGTTATTATACTTTAGTGTAAGAATAAACGTACGACCGCAACATTAATACTTGTACAATTTATTTATATTTGTAATGCAAAATTTTCTTATATACAGACATATAAATATGAACGTCAGAAGACTACAATATTCTGTCAGGAACTAGGTTTGTAGTGAATTGAGGTGAAGTGTGAAAGATAAAATTACAGAAAATTTCGGAGAAGCAGAGTTTAGAGAAAAAGACAGTTACTGAGAGGGGAAGAAGCTATAGAGAGAGACCTGGTGTAAAAGATATTTCATTTTCAAATATTCATGATGTGCATTACGTAGAAGCTACTAGTATTTTGTTAGGACTTAGGAACTGTAAGTTGCTAAAACAGAATCCAGAAATTGACAACTAAATTGAATGTGATTTTGTGTTTTTATGTGATTAATATGCTAGATAGAAGATTGAATAGTAGAAGAAGCAGAGAATTAGAGATAGAAATCAGAGGTTGAGATAGATTGCAGAGGAAGAAACAGTTTAGAGAGAGAGAGTTTTAGAGAGAGAAAGAGAGAAAGAGAATTGGTGGGAAAGGATTTCCATTTTCTGTTATCATATTATAAACTGAATTCAAATTACAACTGATTGAGTATTTATAATACAGCCCTACTTGGCCTGTTAAATGTCTCAAATACCCTTACCATATTAATACTACTTATACAGACTCTTTTAGTAAGCCTATTCTCTTATTTCCTAACATATTTTTAGAGGTGTAGTTGACTGTCATCCTGATATTGAACTATTACCTTGACTGACCAGTAATAAATCATGTAACTGAAATTATTATATAGTCCTCAGCTTGTAAATGTACCATTGTGACATCCTTACACTTCCTCTTCTGTAAACGGAAACCTCTGTCCTTGTTGGCTAAATAACTTAGGAAACTTAAAGTTACAACAAGTCTTGACCCTCCAAGCAGAGTCATTAATACTGCATTTTGAGATTTATTAGCTTAACAAACATATGAAACAGTAAAAGTTTTGGGAGAACCCTGAATTTTGAAGAACAAACTTATATGCTGCAATACTTTTTTGTGTCAGAATTCTGTAAAAAAGAAAAATTATTGCCATGCACGTGGGATCCCACAGAGGCAGGATATGGGGACGGTCCGATGTACATATGCTTTGCCCTTATTATTTGTATAAAGATGTTTTCAAGGTTTGTGACCTGCAGATATCACGTAGAGTTGAACATCTTGCTCATGACCTTCTTTAAGCTGTGCACGGCCTGTAAGGCTTGAGCTTTAGACATCTTAAAATTCCCACAGAAATTTCTCTCAGCTAAACCCTTATCAGATATTGTTATTGTTTTAGCCCTTAAAAACCAAACATGATGAGCTCTTATACTTTTCCTTCATTTAGTGATTCTTCCGAACTGGAAAAATTAGCTGGTTCCCTTATTATTACGTTTAAGCGTCCAATCCCTACAGAAGACCGGATTGCAATGAAGTATTGACATGGTATTATGCCACTATTCAGCAGTTGCCAACCAAAGAGGTGCGGTGGTTCATTACCCGATGTCTCAAACTCTTTAAGTACTATTCAGTTTGAGGAATTCAAGTAGAAGTGACTCTCAAATTACTACCTACTAACTTGCAAAGAGTTTTATAGTAATTTAGTAAGGAGAGTGATCGACCCTATGGTTGTTGATGGTATCAGGTAAGCTATGCAAGTTGTTGATGTGGTGAAAGGTCTGAGCTATTTTCTTATTTTCTTCGCAAATATAGGGTGACTGAGGGCAATAAAATGAGTTATCTCCTGAACCAATCAAGAATGACACATTACCACGAAATCCCTTAAATTAGGTAAGTCGGTTATGAAATTCATTGTCAATTCTATCTGAGTCTCACTAGGAATAGGTTAGGTCAGAAACAAACCTGGATAATGCACCCTTTCTCCTTGCACTTGTTTTACTGGTTTGCATTTCGAGCATTCTCTTATCCAAATAGTCGTTAATCCCTCTGTAAGTACTGAGTAGCTCTTTAACCAGAATGGCCTCCCACTCCATTGGTATCTACTCCTTCAGATACTTGATTCCTTGGATCATACTTGCTTCCTGTTACCTATTCTCCCTTGTAGTGGAGCAATCCTTTATGCAAGGCATGTTCTTTAGACCCCATTATTTCTAGAGTTGCTTACACAATTGTTTCAGTCACTTAGCACCAATTCGCTCCATCCCTTCAGGAATCGTAGAAGTTAATAGCCAATTGTGATGCCATATTGTACAGTGTACACATTCCTCCTTAGCATGCTTCCAAAACTTAAGTGTCCAGTGGTCCGTAATTCCATAATAAATTTGGCTTATCCCTTTCCTTTCAGAAAAACCACACTGAGAATTGTCTATTTAGTCATATACAACTACCATACAGAGTTTGAAATCTGTGACCTATTATCCTAGAATATTGAGAACATAGAGCTCCTGCTTGCATGTATATATAATTAGGTATGGAATGCTGCCCAAGTGATGTGGAGTTTAGCATCATTATAATGCCTTGGTTGTTGAACTGATGATATTGTTAAGAGTACTATCAGTTTCAGATAGAATCATGAGTGCTCGAGTAGCCACCTTTGTTCAAAATTGAAAATTGGAGTAAGGAATGAGAAGATAAAATTTTCACATTCAAAGTTGCTAGTACTTGGCTTCTGGTGAATTCTTTTTAATCAGCTTTTAGTGGTGTGTCGAATTTAGGTGCACAGATTCTATGGAAGCGTTTCTTTCCTCTGAAACCTCAGAGATAGCAAAATGTAAGTCATAATCCCTCAAACTCAAACCATTCCATTGCATCAATTATCATGGTTGACACGCGAAAGGTGGAGTATCAGATGCCCTAAATCAGGGTTCACTTCTCTGGATAATCTTAAGCTTACTATGATCCCTTTAAAATATATTCAGAATCACCACCAATCTGTCTTTGTAACAGACAATGTTGGTCCGTTTTTCATCTTCAATTTAACATGACAAGGTTTGTGTATACCCTCCCTGAATGGACATATTAGCTGTCATTCTTTTTATCCTGATTCTGACGTCCATCAGGTCCCTTAAAACTTAAATTGCCTCGTGCGAAATGCCTGATAACAGCTCTACTCAATATGTCGTGATGCATTCGTTTTAGCTTACTTGATGAGAACCTAAGAAGTAGGGACACTTGAGTGCATGCCGAGTCCCCGTGTTGGATACTTGGACACACGTATCCCCGTATTGGACACGCGGATTTTTCCATGATACTAATCTGAAATTTTATCTTCAGAAATTGTAGTGAAAAACTATTTTAGCAAACTACATTAACAAAATTAAGATCCTTGTCTATTAGTTACTACAAAAGTATTGATTTTATTTTTGCATAAACTAAAAGATTTTACTTGTATTTTTGTGTTTTAGATTACTAAATGATGCATTTGATTCAATTTTCATGCAATTTCTGGTTTTGTTAGTAGGTTTTATTATGTTTTAACATGAAATATACATGAATTTTTTGTTTATTTTTCCCGTGTCCGCCCGCACCCGTATCCCCCGCACCAGTATCCTCATATTATTATATTTGTCGAATTCCTGTATTGCAAATTGATGTACTAAGAATCTGTCAGGATGATAGATTGTAAACCAGTAGTATAGCAGTATAAAAGATTAGTAGTATTAGTAAGGGTAGAAAGGACATTCTATCATGTGCTGTTAATGTGCAAGCTATGACTAGTATATAAACTGAGGGGTAACTCTTCATTTGGGATATGAATGATAATATGGAAAAGGCATTTGCCACCATCTCCTTCTCTCTCTACTTTCTCTCTCTATAACTGAACTTCTCTCTCTATAACTGAACTTCTCTCTCTCTCTAAACCTATCTTCTTTCTCAAGTCTCTCTACTATCTCTCTGATCTCTCTCTGATCTCCTTCTTCTCTGTCTAAACTCTACATTTCTGCTCTCATTTCACATTATCTAGCTGTTGTACTACTCTATTAATCAGAAAACACCAAAAATAGTAAGAAACTAGGTCAGGAACTTACTAATTCCTGACAAATTGGTATCAGAGCTCATTTTTTCGATCATCCACTGCTTCACCAGTGTTGTGCTGATAAAAACGAGTCGAGCGGTTGAAGAATCATTGCAATCTCAGCTGTACTTAAGAAATGAGTACTAAAACAGGTCAAGTACTCTGTTTCCTTGCTGTTTGATCTAGATTTATGATTTCTGAAGTTGTTAAAGTGATTGTAGAGTGAATTCTAGTTGAAAATAGCTTGTCTTCAATAGATTTAGTTGTTTACTGGTTTTCACAAGTAGAAAATCACAAACGAATTAGTGTAGCTTATATATCTGGTGGATTTAGTCACTATACTGTGGATCAAGTGAACTGAAGGAAGTTGCAGTGATCCATTGACAAGTTGATTCAAAGAGTATAAATTGAGTGCCTATCAGGTGTTTGAGTTTTTGTCTCAGTGAGAAAAGTAAAACATAAGAAAGTATGAAGATAATAGAAAACGAGGAACCACATATGGATGAAATGATGCAGGAATTGGAGCAACAGTTCATATGTTACAAGGAGAAATCTGATAGAAGGTTTAAGGAAATAGAGAAGGTTATTAGCATAGCTGCTCAGAAAATAGAGATGTTGATCAAGAGAAAAGCTGTTAGGAAAGCAAAAAGAATGGGAACTAATGCGGAGAAAACTGAGAATGGAATTGGTGACACATTATCTCATATTAAACTCACATTTCCGAAGTTTGAGGAGAAATCAGGAGTTTCAGAATGGATACAAGACTGTGAGCAGTATTTCTCTATCTTTGGAGTGGGAGAAACCAAGAGAGTAGCAGTGGCTGGAATGCACTTGCAAGGCTCAGCTAGGAAATGGTTTCAGACTTATACAGTTGGAAAATCAAGCATGGAATGGACTGAATTTTGCAAGCACCTTACAACTAGGTTTGGATTCAGGGAACAAGAATTGATTTATGAGAAGTTTAAGCTCCTACAGCAGACATCTACAGTGGAATCATACGTTGATCACTTTGAGAGATATCAAGAGCAATTGAAAGGAAAGATGCCGGAATTGACTGAAAGGTATTTTGTGGAGTGCTTTGTTGGGGGTTTACAAGAAAAAATCAAGGAAACATTGAAACTTTTGGCACCTACTACTGTGGAACAAGCTTACAGGCAAGCTAAGCAATATGAAACTTCTGAAGGAGCGTCCAAGAAGATCAACAAGGAAGTCATGCTGGCTGAAGGTTCTGGAGAGAACCCAAAACCTGCCAAATTGGCCAACATTCAAGAAGTTACTAGTCCTAACCCTTCAACAACATAAGTGATCAAGATGACAGGTCAACAATTGTTGGATAGAATCAATGAAGGTTATTGTCCTTATTGTAAGGATAAAGAGGGGCTGAATCACCAATGTATTCAACCTTGTTACTTCATGATCCGGGAGGGAAGGAAAGATGAGATGAAGTAGCCAGAGACTACCAATAGGAAGTTAAAGGCACCCCTGGGAAGGTCTGCGGAGACTGGGTATAAGGAAGATAAAGATTAGATGGAAGTGTCTATATATGCTATAGAAGGGTTCCATAACAATAAGACAATAACACTAACAGGAAAGAAGGGTAAACAACCATTCTCAATATTGATTGATGGAGGCAGTACACATAGCTTTCTGGATGAACATAGTGCCAGCAAATTAAAGTGTGAATTGGTTAAAAAACCAGCTATGAAGGTACAGGTAGCTAATGGGAACCAGTTATTGAGTTAGTATGAGTGTGGTCATTTTACTTGGAAGGTGGGAAAACATGAGTTCTCATTTGCAGTCAGAACCTTGCCAATGGGAGGCTATGATTTAGTTTTAGGAGTGGATTGGCTGGGTTCTCTATGGCTTGTTACTTTTGATTATAAAAAACTTACTCTGCAGTTTCAGAATAAAGGGAAAGTGATAAAGTTACAGGGGAATTCTCAGCCAGTTAAGCCAAGAATTCAACAAATGACAGCCAAGGCATTTGTTAGAAGCTTCCAAAGGCAAGGCCATGGATTTTTATACCTGGTAAATGAGATAGGGCAGCCACCAGGAAATGTAAGCTCTATAGAAGAATCACAAGTTGACAATGGATGCAATAAGGAGTTACAGGAACTGTTAGCAGAATATGAGGATCTATTCAAGTCTCCAAGTGGGCTACCTCCTCACAGGCAGATAGAACATAGCATTGAGCTGAAAGAAGGCTCTCAACCTTTTTCTATTAGGCCCTACAGAAACTCTTATGATCAAAAAAATGAAATTGAGAAGTTGGTTTCTGAAATGCTGGAATCTGGGGTAATTAGGCCTAGTTGTTCTCCTTTTGCCTCTCCTATTTTGTTGGTTAAGAAAAAAGATGGAACTTGGAGATTCTGCATTGATTATAGGAAGCTGAATTCACTAACAATCAAGAATAAATTCCCAATTCCTCTGATTGATGAACTCCTGGATGAATTAAGTGGATCTAAATTCTTTACAAAATTAGATCTAAGAGCAGGCTATCACCAAGTAAGAATGAAGGAGGGAGATATAGAAAGGACTCATTTGGGACACTATGAATTCACAATCATGCCTTTTGGGCTGACAAATGCTCCTGCAACTTTTCAACATTTGATGAATTAGGTTTTTGCACCATATTTGAGGAAATTTACACTAGTGTTCTTTGATGATATCCTGAGGAGTGCAAAGGAACATTCAACAGCTAAGGCATGTGTTTACATTGACGAGGGAACATCAATTGTTTGCTAAGCAGTCTAAATGTGAGTTTATGAAAACTCAAGTGACCTATCTTGGTCATGTCATTAACCAAGAGGGAGTATCTGTGGACAAAGGTAAGATTGAGGATATGCTTTCTTGGCCTGTTCCTCAGAACATCAAAGCTCTGAGAGGATTCTTGGGTTTAAGTGGATATTACAGGAAGTTTGTTAGAAATTATGGGCTAATTGCTAAGCCTCTGACCAATTTATTACAAAAGGACAACTTTGTGTGGTCTGCAGAAGCAACATGTGCTTTCAATGCTCTCAAAGAAGCCATGACTAGCACTCCTGTACTCAGATTACCAGATTATTCCAAGGAATTCACTGTAGAAACAGATGCTTCTAACTCTGGAATAGGTGCTGTATTAACTCAGGAGGGTCATCCTGTGGCTTACTTTAGTAAAGCTTGGTCCTAGAGGTCAAGCTATGTCCACCTATGAAAAGGAGCTAATGGCAGTTGTCACAGCTGTAAAAAAATGGGTTTCTTATCTCATGGATAAGCACTTTCTGATCAAAACTGATCATTGGGCTCTGAAGTATCTCACAGAACAGAAGGTTAGCAATCTGTTGCAA
Source organism: Apium graveolens (assembly GCF_009905375.1). Classification (NCBI taxonomy): domain Eukaryota; kingdom Viridiplantae; phylum Streptophyta; class Magnoliopsida; order Apiales; family Apiaceae; genus Apium; species Apium graveolens. Next base: position 57,729,590 of record NC_133656.1, read on the forward strand.
CAAAAATGGATAAGTAAACTGTTGGGGTATCATTATACCATCATTTACAGGAAAGGGGTGGAGAATCAAGTGGCTGATGCTCTCAGCAGGGCACATCAAGAATCAGGTGTTGCAGTCTGGGATTACTATTCTTGAGGACAAGAATGCTGCTAAGGGGGAAAGAATGTCAGGATGATAGATTGTAAACCAGTAGTATAGCAGTATAAAAGATTAGTAGTATTAGTAAGGGTAGAAAGGACATTCTATCATGTAGTTTTAATTTGCAAGCTGTGACTAGTATATAAACTGAGGTGTAACTCTTCATTTGGGATATAAATGATAATATGGAAAAGGCATTTGCCACCATCTCCTTCTCTCTCTACTTTCTCTCTCTATAACTGAATTTCTCTCTCTCTAAACCTATCTTCTTTCTCAAGTCTCTCTACTATCTCTCTGATCTCTCTCTGATCTCCTTCTTCTCTATCTAAACTCTACATTTCTGCTCTCATTTCACATTATCTAGCTGCTGTACTACTCTATTAATCAGAAAACACCAAAAATAGTAAGAAACTAGGTCAGGAACTTACTAATTCCTGACAGAATCTGAACTTTATGTTCTTACGGATTCTAGCAAGTGCAAATAGCTGAGCAGTCTCTAATATAGACTCCTCAAACATAAATTGATTTAAAATTGTTTTAACTTTATCCCTACAGTAGACCAACTGCCTTATAGATGGAATTGCACAAATCACTAGCTGCTAGCAAAATACTAGTACTTCTAGCTTAGATCAGAATTAAAAGTACTAGAATCCTGAAACTTTTGTTGATTTAGATGAGAAACTGAATTGAAAAAGTTACAACCAGGAATGAGTGCCGATAAACAGATCTGGCTAGAATTGATGTAAAATAAACTGAGATAGAGGAAGATTCTTCATATTTTAATTTTACCCATCTCATTAGTATACGCTGCCTTTTCCTTGACACGTTTAGTGTGCTTGTATTTATCATATTCTGTGTGTTTCCAACAATTTTATCAGTTCATATTGAAACATTTTAAGTTTTATGATTACCAAAAGGTTTTTTCTCAACTTTTAAAGCGGAATTGAGAAGCAACAACAATCTCAGAATAATCCAGTATAAAGATCATCTAGACTTGTGTGAGACTCCATAACCTTATATATTTCGGTGCATTTGTTTTTTAAGTATACGGCAACAAGTTGAGTGATGGATCCAACCCGGGACCTGGTCTTGGAAGAAGGTAAGTGGCTAGCCACTAGGCTATTATTAAATCATGGAATCCATAACTTGGAAGATAAAATCTGAAAACGAATACAATAAGAACTCTAATTAGAAGGCAAATGCTAATAATAGACTCTAGTTACCTGAAAAATTAATTTTAAGAAACTAATTTAAATAAAATTACAATCAAGAAGGAAAACATATATCCACAAGGGTCTAAAGGTACCTTTGCGAGAGAAGTTTCTAGGAGTTTCTCAATGAGTTCCAAGATCAATGAGATTATCGGCAAGCACTAGAAAATGGGTTGTTCATGTTCTTTTTCATTCCCATGATGACTCACGTTCTTTGATATAGAAAATGAAGCTTTAAGTTCCATCTTCTTTCGACCCACTGAAAATAAATATATATCTAAGTATATAAATATAAAAACCAACCTCTATTAAATTTTAACAGTGAGATAAATATACGAGTGATGTATTTGTTCATGTATAGAAAAAAATGTAGTATATGAGATGGATATGTGTCTATACTTATAATTTTTAACGATTGCTAACGTAGTAGATGAGTATATGACTAGTTAATGAATTGATATTTTGAAGTGGTTTTTAATATGAGAGATTTGTTTATTGTGTTCTTCGTTATTAGGGGATTGAAACTGGATTTGAACCAAGCAAACCTAGTACTATTAATTTCCAAGTAAATCAAACTTGATTCTGATAAAGTACTAGCTGATTTATCTGATTGTAGCTGTAGAGATGAGTTTTGGAGTTTGAGGAATTGTGGCTGGAGTTGTAGACACTGAGTTGTAAATGTTATTCTACAGCTTAGGATTGTCTTATTTGCTATGCTGTTTAATTAATAAATTGAGAGGTAAAATTAAGATCTGTACTATCTTATCTTAGATTCTTTTAAATGGAGAATGCATGTAGCATGTTGTTAAAGATTGGCAAAGAGAAGCCTATGGTAGTTTTTGTGTGAGCAACACGCAAGTTCAAGTACTGAAAATTTAAAGTGGGTTTTTCCTTGCAAAAAGTACTACCTTATAAAATCTGTATTGACTTGAATGTGTATCATGTAATTATAGATGAGTACATGTCGTAGCGCTTCTAAAAAAGAAGAAATCATGTTTCCTTATCATTCTATAATTAACAATTTGCTAGGTTTGTGGAGTAGTACTTTATTACTTTTAATTGATCTGCATGACATGTCAAATCTGTTTGTCTTTCTTTGGTAGGAAATTCTATCGTTCAATAGATTTGTGAGCTTTATTTGCAGAAATAGCTGATCCGTTTATAAGTTACACTTTGGTGTCATGCATGAATGTATATTTGTCACGCAAAAATCTTTTACAGACTGTCTATTAGCTTCTGTAATTCATCTATTTTATATCTTCTGTTGTTTATTCGTATGCTCATGTTATAGGCAATTCCTCCGATTACTCGAATGGCACTTGGGCAAAATACTTGGATTACTGTTCTCTGTAGAAAGTTAAGGGACTGGTGGCATTGGGTAAACCTCAGATTCTTAACGTTGTTAGCTACTTTTGTTTGGCATATATTTATGTACTGCTCTTATGTTGGTTTTATATTGGATTTTCTCCTGCGCTGCAGGTTGCAGAAGGGGAGCTACCAATAGTTGCTTCTCATGGGTAATTATCTTGTATTTATAAAAAAATGTCCATTCTTTGTAAATATGATGTGTAACAAGTTTTACTCATATTGGTTTGATAGAGCTGAGATTGAAGCTTATAATACACTTGATCCTGGTGTCCGTGTGTTCATTCTAAAAGCCTTGTGCGATATTCGTGTCGAGGTAATAATAGTTTTAAGCTTTGCTTTTATTTTACATAGATTTCTTATGAAATTTTATCTGGCTTATGTATAAATCCTGATTTTTATCAAGGCATATTCACTGTTATGATTTGTATGTACTATGTAGCATTGAATCTGTTTATGGGCCATTACTAAGGTATAAAATATGCTGCACTTTTTAATGCTTTACTCAAATGCAATTTTAGACTGCTTGTGTATGAGCTTAATTAGGTTTAGCTGATATGTTCCGTTATTTGTTGCCTCACAATACGGACAGCTAAATATTTTTCTATATTTTCCAGCAAGAAGACATTCGCAACTATATAGATAATTCAATTAAGCAAGGAGTTCAAATGTCAACATTCCGTAAAGAACGTATTGGTGGTGATTCTCGTGGAATCTTCTACTGGTAATTCTTCATGCCCGTTGCAGTTTCTATAAGTTCATCTTTTTGTCCATCTCTGGGTTATACTTCTGTTGCATATTGAATGTGTACTAGAATATCATAATTATAATAAATGTGATCCGATTAAAGAGAATAGGGTGATATAGATTGTATTATTCCTAGTTTAATCTATCCAGATCTATCTCTATTGGTATAGGTATGAAGATGATTCTGTCATTGGTCAGCGTTTGTACAGAGAAATCAGGAAAGTTGAGGTGAAGAAAGGAAAGGGAAAAAGTGTACAACCTATTCCTAGTTCATGTTATGAATGGGAGACGGTTGCAACAAATTTGGATGAATTCCAAGAAGTTTCTGTAAGTTTTATATGCTTCATTCCCTGCTCTTTGCATGCTTTAAATTCTTGTTTGCCTTTTAGCCTTTCTTGGTGCGTGCACAAATATCACCACGCAGTTGTCTATATATCTTTATACTCATTCAGATCTTGAGGTTTTGAAATCTGGGTACAGTTTGTGGCTGACGAAGGGACTGTACCATGATATTACCTTTAACTGCATGCTTCTTTTTCATGTTTTTGGATTTAGTTTACTTTCTCCAATCATAATTTGACTAAACATTTGAGACAATGCTCAAATAAAGCATTAAAAAACCCAAGCTAGACACTTGGGGCAGATATGAGAAGTTGAGTCACTACTCATACAACATAAAAAATTTAGAGAGAGGGATTTTAATGTAGGAGGAGATCCGGGGTTTAGGATTTGTGAAAACAAATGGGGGATAATTATCTCAAAAGAGAGTTTTTCTATAATAGAATACATTCTCAGATCAATTCGTAAGTCTAATCTGATTAATAATAGTATGACAAGAGTTTATGTAAAGTTTATGACAAGAGTTTATGAAAGAAGTAATCCTTGTCTATATCTCCTTTTCAAAAAATAATTAAATATCATAACTAAACAATGGTAAGAACTTCTTCTATGACTCTGTAATTATAATTCCAGAATATTCTTAATAATAACCTTGCCTAATATAATAAAACAAGTAATTAAATAAATTAATTTAATCCCTGAATATTATTATATAATCTATAAAAATTGAATCTGTTTAAACCTTTGCCTGCATTAGATTTGTTTGGAGTTTGGACTGACACATCATAGTGGTCCGGTAATTGAAAGCGACTACAATATTCAGGGGAAGAATAGCATATAGCTAGAAGAGAATACATAACAATTAACAACTCAACATTTGGTTAGAAGCGATTGATAATAACAAATATTTTAAGGTTTAGATTATTATTCAAGACAGGAGCTAACCTATGTTTAAGTAAACAGAGCCCTCCCAAATTTTTCCCGCCCCGTCATGATTCAGTATTCGAGCAAGTTTTATGCTTGGTGCACGTGGAAAATGTATAATGCGTCTCGTACTTGGGACCACTCAGCATAACTATCATCTTAAAGATTTTGGGTCTTTGGCGTTTCACCTGTTACTTGTAAAACTCTTTAGTTCAAATTTGGTACTTGCTTTATCATGTTCTGATTTGCACAGACCATAGGGCATGCTTTTGACAATATGACTGCGAGTTTCACAATTTGGCTGAAAGATAAATGTGGGTTCTTTTTGGTCTCTGGTTCTTCTGTTCTCCTAACAATCAACCTTATTTCAGGAGAAGCTTTTAGCAAGCAAAAATAGAACTGAAGCTTCAGTTGGAAAAAAGTTATATAATGACATGCTTCCGGAGATTGAGAAGGTCCACAAGGTGATTTTCACTAAATATATATTATTATGTTTGTAGTTCCCGAGTTCAAGTAACATCTAAACTATATTATAAAAACCAAAACATTTAAAGTTTGGTTGGTACGATACCCATACCCTATTTTTTAGTACTCAAATTTTGTTACCTGGGCTTATTTATGTCTATGCACTTGGATCTACCTATTATACATATCTGTAAATACACTAATGTAAAAACATCTAATTAAAACGGGAACAATTATGTTACAAAACGTTAAAATTAAAATACTAGCTCATAACTAGTGCTTCGGGTTACTTTTTTTTATTTGTTTATCAGTATTTTTATATCTTTTTCATATTTAATAGTCATAGACATTTTAATTTTAAGGGCTCGATAAAATAAATTTTAAAATACGGTCCTAGGTCCTAGAGACGTGTGCTTATATTAGATAGTTACATGTGATTTAATTAAAATAGGTTTGTAAAAGAGTTAGGCCCATTGTAATAAGGTCTCAAAGATGCGTTTATATTATATTTTAATTCCATATTGCAGAAATTAGAAGAAAATATTCTGCTTTTCTATCTTTTAATCAGAGTTACAAGGTCCCATACATATAGTGGAAAATAGGGAAGTGCCTATTCTAGCATATCTAATTAGATCTCATAATTGTAGAGATCCCTATAACTAAATGATATCTACTGCTAATACACAATAAGTGACTAATGTACAGAATTTGATTTACAACTGATTCCCATTAATCTCTCCAATACTCCCCCTCAAGCTGGAGAATAGATATCTTCCATTTCCATCTTGGAAACAATATTATGAAAACCAGGATTGTTCAGGCCTTTCGTCAGAACATCAAGTTGTCTGAACATATGACATACACACTAATCCCTCCTCGAGTTTCTCTTTGATGAAATGTCTATCTATCTCAATATGTTTTGTCCTATCATGATGTATAAGATTATGAGCAATGTTGATCGCTGACTTATTATCAGAGTAGAGCTTCATAGGTTCTTCCCATTTGACTCTTAAGTCATCCAGTATGATCTTTACCCATAGTATCTCACACAAACCATGAGCAATTGCTGTGAATTCTGATTCAACAGATGATCTAGGGACAACACTTTGTTTTTTACTTTTCCATGTTATAAGATTGCCTCCGAGGAATGTACAGTACCCTGTTGTTGATCTTCTATCCACTAAAGATCCTCCATAGTCGGCATTGGTGTAAACTTCCAGTGCAAGATTCTGGTTTCTTTTTGAACAAGATCCCTTTTCTTGGATTCCCTTTCAAATAATGCAATACTCTGTAGGCAACCCGTAGATGTGGTTCTCTTGGATCATGCATGAATTGGTTGATTAGACTTACCGAGTATGCAATATTAGGTCTGGTGTGTGCATGGTAGATGAGTCTTCCGACTAGCCTCTGGTACATTTTCTGCCTTTGGTACATTTTCTTGTCCACATGTGGTTCTTCCTTGGCTTCTCCAAGCTTCTGATTAGAGTCAATTGGTGTAGATACTGGTTTACATCCAATCTTCCCTGTTTCCTTTAACAAATCAGTTGCATACTTTTGTTGTGATATAAAGATCCCTTTATTAGAATGTGCCACGTTAATACCTAAGAAGTATTTCAACCTGCCCAATTCCTTTATATCATACTCACTAATAAGCTTTTGTTTAAGCTCTTGACTTTCTTTATCATCATTCCCAGTTACTATGATATCATCCACATATACTTGCACAACAGTTACTCCCCCTTGTATTCGAGTGTTTTATAAAAAGAGTATGATCTCCTTGACTTTGTCGATATCCAGAGGCTTTTATGACTTTAATAAATTTTCTGAACCATGCTCTTGGTGATTGTTTCAACCTATATAATGCCTTTCTCAACCTGCAAACTTTATTTTTTACATGTTTTCCAGATCCTGGAGGGTTGTCCATGTAAATCTCTTCATTTAAGTCTCCATGTAAAAAAGCATTTTTTACATCATACTGTAAAAGTTTCCAACCATAATGAGCAGCCAATGCCAACAGTATTCGAAGAGTATTCATTTTTGCCACAGGAGTAAAAGTCTTGAGATAGTCAACTTCATATGTCTGAGTGTACCCCTTAGCGACCAGCCTAAGCCTTACTTTATACCTTTCGAGGGAACCATATGCATTATATTTAGGTGTAAAGACCCATTTACAACCTACTACATTCTTTCCTTTTGGTCTATCCACAACCTCCCATGTTTTGTTCTTTTCTAAAGCTGTCATTTCCTCGTTCATAGCATTCCTCCACCCTACTTTTGATAATGCCTCAGATAGAGTTTTGGGAACTGAAATGGTGTCAAGACTGCTAATAAATTGTTTATGATTTGATGAAAACTGTTGAATTCCTAAAGAGCTGTAATATTGGGTGAATTCGTGATTAACATATTCAGTTATATTGTCACTATGGAGGAATTTTATGGTGATGCTAAAAAGATTTTGTATTTTTGCAACCAATTTCTTAAAATGAGAGAGAACTTCATTTTTCCGATGCATTGGATAAATCCATGAATAACGAGAAAATTCATCAATACAGAGAACATAATATTTAAATCCACAATTAGATGGAGTAAATGAACACCAAACATCACTATGAATTACATGAAAAGGAGAATCAGCGTAAGACTGATTTGATTCGAAAGGAAATTTGTGTGACTTGCTTAAAGCACATTCACGAAAGGAAATTTTAGAACCAATATTAGAACTTAAACGAGACCAAGACATCAGTTGATGGGTGACCAAGACGATTGTGCCACGTGGAAGAGTGTATAGCAACAGGAGCTTGTGGAGTGGAAGGGATCTGAGAAAACCGAAGTGGATATAACCCGTCTATACAGGGGCCCTCAAATAATAAACGACCAGATTGTAAGCAATAGATTTGATAGAAATCAGGGGCAAAGAGGAAATAGACTTGATTATCTTTAGTAAAGCGAGCAACATACAATAAATTTTTACGAAGAGAAGGAATATGAAAGACATTTTGTAATGAAAATTGAGAAGAACCAATAGAAATTGGCAGGTTACCAGTATGGGAAACAGGCATTGAGTTCCCATTACCCATATAAACATTATGAGGGCCACTGTACTCTTTAGGATTGTTAACAGGCATCGACGTCATATGATGGGTTGCTCCAATATCTGGGTACCAATTTGGATCAGCAGCAAAATGAGCTCCAGCGAAGGGTGCAACTGTAGGTGGGCCTAAAAACTTGTGGGGGCATTGTTGATGTCCATGTTGGTTCGTGGGGCAAGTGGAACACCAATTAGGAGCTGGGCCGAGTATTCCATTAGATGGTTGAGTACGAGGAGCCCAACTTTGTGGGGAGTAAGGTCTAAACACAGGAAATTGTGGTTGATGGAATTGTGGTGATGGAACATTATTTTTCTGTTGTTGCTGGTAGTTACACCCTAAATTGTACCGCTTAGATCGATTAAAGTTTTGACTATTTGAGTTATTGTTTCGTCCATTTTGAGCATAATTGTCACGACGAGTATTGGTACCATGAAAAAGAGCTGTTGCTGTTCTTTCTTCTTGGTGACGTGGTTGTTGGGCATCGAAGGCTAAGATGCGAGTGCGTAGCTCAGTAAAACTGGGGAGAGAAGAGTTTTGGGAGAGAGCCGTTCGGAGCATGCTGATCCAAGTCCATGAAGTGTTGCCAGTACTAAATCTTCATTAGAGACTGGTTTTTTAATGGCTGCTAACTGATCTGCAAGTGACTTAGCATGACGAAGGTAATCATCAATGGTCTGAGAGCCTTTGTTGAACTCAAGTAGTGGAAGCTTGAGACTGGAAGCACTAGCGGCAGAACTTTGTGAGAAGTGGCTAGCTAGGCAGTCCCAAATTTCTTTTGAGGTGTCAAACCCAATTGTGAGTTGTGAGACACTTTATGACAGGAGGTAGTGATAAGACTGACTATTTGTTGATCTACAGTGAACCAATCCTCATATTTTGGGTTGGGAATTTCTGTTGCCGATTCAGTTTGAGTGGTAGCAGTCTCAAGCTTCCACTACTTTGTTGAACTCAAGTAGTGGAAGCTTGAGACTGGAAGCACTAGCGGCAGAACTTTGTGAGAAGTGGCTAGCTAGGCAGTCCCAAATTTCTTTTGAGGTGTCAAACCCAATTGTGAGTTGTGAGACACTTTATGACAGGAGGTAGTGATAAGACTGACTATTTGTTGATCTACAGTGAACCAATCCTCATATTTTGGGTTGGGAATTTCTGTTGCCGATTCAGTTTGAGTGGTAGCAGTCATGATGGTCTGAGATGGTTTTGGTATGGAGCCATCAACGTATCCCCTGAATTTGGCACCATGAAGATAAGGCTTGATTTGTCTTAGTCAAATTAGATAATTTGTTTATGTGAGTTTAGTGAACTGGGAAGTGTTTTTGGAAGGAAAAGAAACTGATGAAGAAAATGCAAAAGCCATGGAAGAGAATTAGAGAGATGATGCCGAGGGAAAAACAAAAAAGAAGATAAGAATGTAGGATCCTAAACCTAGGCTGATACCATGTAGAAAATGTATTTTTGTTATGTCTAATTGATGTATAATCACTACATTATATAGCAGGCTACAGGAATAATTAGAGGCAATATTACAGGAGATATTACAAGGCTATAAACTGGGGTAATTATAGAATCAAAACTGATCCTAAACTATAGTTGTATTTGAATATAACTGAGATCAGATCTGTGATTTAAATGTTGTGCTGATTTTGTGGAATTACTTTAACAAATTCTGATCTTGAGTGAGCTTTTTCACCATTAGTTGAGAGCTTTGGTACATGGAGAACATCTTTTAAAGTCAACGAGGGTGAAATAATGATGCTACCTTTTCCTGCAATTGTTGCTAGAGAGCAATTTGCCACTAAAAGTTTTCTATTACTAGGACATGGTAAATATGTATGGAAAAATTGCGAGTTATTAGTCATACATATGATCAGTAGCTCTAGAATCGACAATTCAAGAATTAGTATATAACTGATCTGAGACATTTAGACATGCAGAAGGAACAGATATACCTGAGAGAGCAAGTGAGCATGTTCCAGAAGTATTTTTGAGAGAGCCCAACAACTTCCTTGGCTTCTCCATCTCATTACTAAAGAACCCACCTTTTTCTGCACTTTTCTTTATCTGCTTTTTCAGCAACTAGTACTTGTGAAGGGTTTCTTTGTTGAAAACATTCTTGCCCGTGTTCATAACGCTGTTGGCCTCGACGATTTCCCCACTCATTACTTGGAGGTTTCCCACTTAATTTCCAACATTGCTCTTTTGTGTGTCTCGGTTTCTTGCAGTAGGTGCGCCATAGGCTATCTTTGCTCTCTTTTCACTGATTCTCTCTCCCAGAAATTTTACCGGTTGTTCCTTTCTCTTGATGATCACCCTTTGTTGCTAATGCAGATCCTTCAGTATTAACAGTATTAAGAGATTCAAGCATTATTTCTTTCCGACTTTCCTCTGCCCTAATTGAAGAGATTGCCTCTTCCAAGGGAGTTCTTCCTTGCCAATAATCTGCACTCGAACCTGATCAAATTCAGAATTTAAACCTGCCAAAAAATCATAGACGCGATCCTTCTCAAGGAACCTTTTTAAAGTTGTAGCATCTTCAGCACACTTCATCTCAAATGTACAATAGTGGTCAAGTTCCTGCCACAGATTTTGTAAAAGATTGGCGTATTCAGTCACTATTTTGTTCCCTTGCTTGGTAGCTGCTGTTTTTATCTTTATTTCGTAAACACTTGCTGCATGTCGATCCTTTGAATAAGTGCAACGCGCAAAATCTTATATTTCTTTTGCAGTGGCCAGGAACATACAAGTGTCACTGATTGTCAGGTCCATCGAATCCCATAACCATGACATAATCATGGAATCTTCTTCATCCCAAGACTTGAATGATGGAGTACTATTTTCTGGAGTTGGTCCAGTTAGGTGGTTTAGTCGTCCCTTGCCCTTAAGGTATTTAAGGTATGTGTGGATGAACTGAGACCACTTCAGAAAGTTTTTTCCATTGAACCTGTAAGAGGCTCGAACATTTTGAAGTTCTCCAATTTTCTGGACAGTTTATCTCTTCAGCTGTTTCCTTATTGAAGATTCGGAGTCTGACATGGTGTAGAAAAATCAACAAATAAAGTTGTTCAAGAAGTAGAAACAAAAACTAGGAAATAAGGAAATGTGGCTGATTTGAAGAGGAAAATACAGCAATGAAGGCTGCAACAATGAATCAGTGAAGTTTATGTGTTATACAGCAACTAAGGCTGCAAACAGGAGTCCCATGAAAAGCCTTAGTGCTCTGATACCATATTGTAGAAATTAGAAGAAACTATATTCTGCTTTTCTATCTTTTAATCAGAGTTACAAGGTCCCATATATATAGTGGAAAATAGGGAAGTGCCTATTGTAGCATATCTAATTAGATCCCATAATTGTAGAGATCTATATAACTAAATGATATCTACAGCTAATACACAATAAGTGACTAATGTACAAAATCTGATTTACAACCGATTCCCATTAATCTCTCCAATATTCCAAGTAGTAAAACCTGATTATAATGGTTATAATCAGGTAATTTATTTGAGCTTCAATGCTTAGTTTTACTTCTTGGATCCAAAATATAATGTAAACACATCTTTGTGACCTTATTACAAAGGGTCTTAGTCTTTTACCTATCTTTTTTAATTAAATCACATATAACTATTTAATATAAACACATCTCCAAGGCCTACGTATTTTTACGGGACCCTTAAAATTAGAATGTTTATAACAAAAATATATATGAAAAAGATGTAAAAATACAGAAAACCAATTATTAAAAGTAACTTGTGCATCACATATATAGAACAAATATAAAAACATATATATAGATGTATCGGTAGAAAGAGGAGGGTGAGAATTGTGTTTCGAGTTGATGGATGGATATAATAGGTTTGTCAAATGGGGAAATAGGCGTCACCTGTTATGCCACGTCGCTTGCCATATCAGCATTCCGTTAGATTCATTTGAAGGGAGTAATGGCATAAACCAGTATGAATTTTTTTATTAGTTTAAGTATTTGACCAAATCATTTTTTAGCTGGTGACCTAAGTAAAAGTTACGATGTAGTTTAGTGATATATTATTATTGTGTTAATATGTATGTGAACAATATATATATATATATACAAGGAAAGTTCTATGGAGACCATGTTTTCATCGAAGACCTTGAAGACCACATATGTTCTGCAATCAAAACACTATAAAATATATTATTTTGTGAAGTATATTTTACGAGTATCACTAATTCATTAAAATTATTGAAGATCATTTAAGTTTAATAAGTAGAATGTGTATGTTCTGCAAGCTGAACAAATGTTCTGCAAACTGACATGTTTTGCAGAATAAAATATTTTTGTAATGTTTTACATGCAGTACATATATGCAGTACATATATGATATTCAAGATTTTGAATAATAAGGATCTTTGTAGAACATGATTCGCAAAATAATATGTTTTGCAATGTTTTTATGCAATATTTAACTTGCAGAACATAAGTGGTCTCCAAGGTCTCCAAAAAAAAGTGGTTTCCATAGAACTTAACCCATATATATATATGATTATCATTTTACTTTGGCGGTTTTCATGTACAGAAAAGAGAGAAGCTGTTGAAGAAACAACATAGACAAGCTCTTCTCCTCGATAATATGATGGGTGTTGATGGGCTTGGTCTCGGACGTTCCCTTCGTGGTAGAAAACCTGTATCATATACTTTTGGTAAGGCATATAAGATAAAATCTTAGGACAAGTTTGTTTTGTGGTATTTAATAATCCCAGGGAGGGCACCATTTTTACATTTTGCAAATTGCAATCATTTTATCATATTTATTCTCTTAATATAGTCCCATAATGTCTAGCTCACTTGAAGGAATTATTTAACCCACCATTTTTCATGGTATTACACATCCCAATATCCCAATATAATGAATTAAAACCCTTCTGAAATCTAGTCCATGGGATAACTCGAGCATTAATTAAAATTTAAAAATTAGAACAATTTGCACAATAGTCTGGGGATTGCTAGTCCTATGCTACAAGCATAGCAGTAGTGCATTTCTTATTTTCTGTGAAGCTAGACAAATTCTGGTTACTTGTGGTCAGTGGTTGGTTTATGGAGTGTTCTAACCTTATGTTGAATGATTCTCCTGTGAAAACATATAGCAGCACTATCTTGCATCTCCAGTACATGTATGAAAATATTTCACTAATATATTTTATGTTTTGCAGATGATTATGACCGATCAATAAATGAAGCTATCAAGATAACGAAGTATGCATCTTATTTATTATTACTTCCACTGAGAAGCACACCTTTTTGGATAAAGGAATCCTATAGGCTGGTTATCGTTCCTAGTGTATGTATGAAAAATTATTCATTGGTCTTGTGCAGAACAAAGCAGCCATCTCCTGAACATATTGTCAGAAGAGAAGGTTTAAGACATGATACATCTTTGAATGGAAGTAGAATGGCCGGCCCTTCACAAAATCCTCAACCAGAGTCATTCAGTCCTTTATCGCCAAAATCTCCTGATTACGAGGAAAGCGACAATGAAGATAATTCTGAGCCAGTGGATCGCAGGTACAGTACATCTATTTCTTCTTACTCATATAATTGTATGATTCTTTAATAACTGAATTTCTCGTTTGCAGTAATCGAATTAGGCAGAAGCCTCAACGATATTCAGAAAGAAAGTTTGTTGAAGCAGACTCAGATCGCGAGGCAGACTTTCACAGTGACGATGATATAGTTGGGGAGGTTGTATATGACGAAGAATATTTGAAGAAACGAAAAGAAATGAAGATATCTGGTAGCAGCTCTGAAGGAGACGAGGAGTATCACTGGGAAGGAGAACGTGCTGACGAGGAAGAGGAAGAGGAAGAGGAAGAAGAGGATAATGAGTCCTTCAGTATTAGTGAGGATAGTGACGACCGTCCACAATTTAAGAAATTACGAGGCAGAACTAGGAGGGAAACAAAGTCGAGGTCAGTTCGTGACATGCAGTCAGGTCTAAGACGTAGTAAAAGGGCTTCCAGAAACCGTATTGATTATAGACAATTGGAGGGGTCAGATTCAGAAAATGAGTCACTAAAACGCGATGAATATAGTTCACAAGACAAACAAGATTTATCAGATTCAGAAAACGAGTCCATTAAATGCGAAGAATCAAATTTGCAAGATAAAAGGCACACTAATGCAAATGAAACTGCAGAATTTTCATTGGGTACGCAAAGCGAAGATTCAGAACCAAATAAAAATGACCAGGAGATGAAAACTGAACCAACTGCCTATAAGAAGCCGGAGTCAGTAGAAACAGAACAGCCTCAAATGCCTTTAAAACCTCATAGACCCGATCAAGATGGGTTGGAAGGTGTACAAAAAAGGCAATTTCTGGACCTAAATGAACTTGCCCCGGGGCCTGGCTTCGACGATGGTCCCAGTTCATCCATGAAAGGTGAAGATATAAATAACTTGTAAGGCTTCTTCACTGAGTGCAGGTGCTCCTTGAGAAGCTCGTTGTATGATAAATTATAAATTTTGGTTCACTATAGTAGAAGTAAAAAATAGGTTCCTCCATTGCGAAAGTTAACAATTTGCATGCCTTCCTGCATATGTCGTCGATCTATGACAGGCAATGTGAAAGTGAGAAATTACTTGCATAAAAAATGTTGAGAAATTATATAGATTTAGTTGGTGTCATTTTTTTAGGTTTACCACAACCAACAAGCCAGTTACTAGAGTCTTGGGTTGTGTGTTCACTCTGTTCAGTGTAAAATAACCCTGTTAACTGTAATTTTATTTAGAACTTTTCACTGTGGGATGTTCCTTGGTTTGCCTTACACACGTATAAGGGGTAGTACTACATGTAGAACTATTTTATATACAGAATTGTGAAAAATTATTATTTTAAAAATATAAAATATAAAATTTTATTTCATTTTTTTATAAATTTTAATTATAAAGTTAAAAGGCGAAGTTATACAATTTTATTTATTTAAAAAATCATTCAAATATAATGTAAAAGTTTAAAATGATTTCATATTAAAATCACAGTATTTTTCTAAAGTAGAATCAAATTTAAAATCAATTTTTTTAAAAAAAATTAATTCTCAAAGTTTTTATAATATTCAAGTATAATTATTATTCTAAATTAGTATCGAATTTTATATTTTTTAAAAATAAAATTTTATAATTTATGATCAGATTTTATAATAAAATCTTGACGGTTATTTTTATAATATATTTTTTGCTAATAAATTACACCCGCACACGTCAGGGAACGAACTCCCGACCTCCTGTAAAAGAGTACAAGAGTTCAACAACTATATCAACACTTTGTTGATGGTTCATATAATGGGTTTCTCCATTTAGTAATGCTTAGAGTATCTCCAAGGGAATTAACTATTTTAATTAGCAAAATTATGGTAAAATAGATATTATCTAAAATTTGTTGAATTTGCAAGAAATTTTGCTTTAATGATATTAGTTATAATGGTTAGCCATATTTGAAAAACATCATTGATTGTTATTTTTAAATTTTAATAGTTTTATTCATATTTTATATCTATCTTTTGAAAAAAGAGAGGTTGTAAATGAATTATCAATACTTTTTATTTTTTTATTTAATCCAAGTAAAAAAAAATATACAATTAATAAATTTTTTTAATATGATTGTTACAATCTATACATCTGAAAAAAACTAGTTAATAAACATTACATATATATTATAAAATATTTACTAGTTTTATTTATTGTTTATAAGTAATTTTTATAAATACATAATTTACATTAAAATAATTATAAAAGTAATTAATAAATTTAGTTAACAGTGAGTTTTTTTTTTATCGTAGATAACCCGCAGCCGTTACCCTTCGGGTGCGCACTGGGTAAACCCTACGGGCTCACGCAATAGTCTGCAAACCACGTGAACCAAGGTAAACCGCATTTAAGCGAGAGGCTCTGACTCAGGACGCATAATCATAAATTCTCCTCCCGTGGGATTCGAACCTGTGACCAAGAGGGTAGTTTTCCTCTCTTTAATCAAGTGAGCTAACCCTTGCGGGCAAAAGTTAACAGTGAGTTTTTTTGAACAATCAATGAATTTTTTTATAATTTTATAATAAAATAATTTTACACTTAACATTAAATAAAATTAAAATATAATATTTAAAAGTAATATATATATATATATTATAACTATTACATTATGAATATGTATACATATATACCTTAGACATGTCTTTTTTACGTATATTTTCAAAATTTTGGTTGCCAGCTAGATTTTATAGCTAACAGGTACATGAGATGCTCTTATATATATACAGGGCTACTCTAATATAAATCAATTTTAGAATAGAAATTAAAAATTAATTTTTTTAAAAAAAATCACTTTGAATATAATACATATGATATGCAAATCGATTGTTGATAGATGGAGAAAAATACAGTAAAGTTGGATTTTAAAAAAAAAACTTACTGTTTGACGGGAAAACTTTAATTAAAAACGGAGGGGAAAACTCAGAATGTGTGGGAAGGTGCTCGGTGTGATATTTTTAGGGAACAATTAAATTAAATTAATGTAATGACTTAAATTATTTTCTAATTCCAATTTAAATTTAATTCGATCATTTGCCTTATTTTGAAATGCTAAAAATTTACAAACTTTTAAACTTTATGGTTTACAAATGTTTAATTTGCAAGGTGTTTGTGTTTAAAAAAAATGGGAAAATTTAGCGTTGAAAACTACATCGAAACAACAGATTAAACAAAACAGCACCCAAAACCATGAACAGGGAATTATTATGGGCCTGTTTGGTTTGTTAAAAAATATAACTTATGATTTAAAATTAAAAATTGTCGTATAAGTGATATGAATATCATAACTTATAAATTATTTAGGCGTTTAAATAATTTTATGTATAACTTGGCTATAAGCCGTTGGAATCTTTATTTTTAAATTTTTTAAGGTGATATTTATATAATAATTTATAATTTACAAAAAATAATTTAAAACAAAATTTTAATTTTAATCTACTTTGATTTTTAGTGTCCGAAAATGTTGGTGAGATAAAATCATTTGATGTTGTATATATGTGATGACTCTAGTATTTAAATTTTAGATTCGATCGGTTAATTAAAGTGTAACCTATAGTTGTAGCTGAACTTATTAACTTTTTGATTCCGCTAATCAGCAGAAATATAGTGTTTAGTGGATATTTTGAGCTAGTTGAAATATCAATAGGTATTTTGGGCCATACTTATCAATATAAACAAAAAAAATATATTTATAGCTTAAAAAATAAACAAATAAATTAATAATAATATTAGTACACTAATATAACAAGATAAAATTACAAAATATACGCCTTCCGTCCCATTAATTGTACACAGTTTTTTTAAATGTTTGATATGCATTTTAATGTGAATATAAAATATACTTTGATAATTTATTTTTGAATTTTTCTTTTTTTGTATTAAAATTTAAACACCAAATTTTTATTTGAAAGAAAAGAGTTTAAAATTTTACGAAATAAATTTTAAAGGAGCGTTAAAATGTGTGTCGAGCCCGTACATAATATATACTACGTAACACGACAGTGGGAGTACTTTTTTTGTCACAAAGAAAGCATTTTTATTGAACTTTGAAGTCAGACACAATTACATGTAAAAATTCAGGGTGTACTTCTCCCTTTTTCCACGTACAATCAGCTATAGAACTAGAATGTCTCGCCAAATAGTGAGCCACCTGGTTCGCAGATCGTTTTACAAAATGTAGGACTATATTTGTGACCTTTAACTGGCTCAAGAGCATCTTACATTCTTCCAGAATGCGACCGAGGTATGATAGGGTAGCACTAGAGCACCGAATTGCTGGTACGACAACTAGACAATCCATTTCCACTTCTGCTCCATGCCACCCTTTATCTTTTACCCAGCTGAGGGCTTCTCTCACTCCCATGGCTTCTGCCAGAACTGGATCAATGGTACCCTGTTTGCAGCTGGATTTTGCTTCCACCAAAGCTCCTTCATGGTCTCGAACAACCAGAAAATAACTATATCTGTTAGGATCCGAGAAAATTGCAGCGTCAGTATTGACTTTCAGTCTACCAATTTCTGGGCATTTCCAGTGCTCCTTACCATCCGCTTGAGTCATAAACCCAAGAAAGTTGTCGAATGATTTGTCCTGAGCACTCCACCATTGACTGAGAGTAAGTTTTGCTGAGACTACAACTCTATCGAATTCTTCTCCTTTCTGATTCCACACTATTCCATTTCTGTTCTTCCAGATTTCCCAGCATATCATACATGCTATTTGAAAGAAGGTTTGTACATTCTCGATCATCCACCTTTATTCCAGCATAGTTCCAGCATATCCTCGCAAATTGGCATGCAATTAGAACGTGTAGAACTGTTTCATTCTCCATGTTACACACGGGGCATATGCTTAAGACTACAACTCTCATATTGAGAAGATTGTCCTTTGTTGGTAAACAGCTTGCTAGTGATCGTCACATGAAGTTCTTTACTTTTGGAGGGAGTTTTAACGACCAAACCTTTTTCCATACACCTGTGTCAGTCTGGGTGATATTCCGTTCGTTGGTTAACTGAAGAGTAGCATATGCGCTTTTTGCCAAGTAATTTCCAAATTTTTCCTGATTCCAGAACCATGAGTCGTTTTCGTTTGGCTTCAATGGTATTGTTAAGATCAAATTTGCGTCTCTCTCCTCGAAGATATCATTGATCAAATCTGTATCCCATTCCAGCCTTCCATTAACCATTAGAGATGAAACTGTCTTTCCTGTAAGTGCTTCACTTCGAGTGTGTATATATGGGTCGTCAGTATCAGGTAACCACGGATAATTATTAATACCTACTGACATTCCTGATCCAACTCTGTAAACTGCACCTTTCTTTAACAGTATCTGTGCTTCCATAATGATTCGCCAAACGTAACTTGGGTTCTTGCCAATGGTTGCTGTTAAGAACGAGTTATTAGGAAAATAACGAGCTTTGTAAATCTTACTTACCAGACTTGTTTCATTAGCGATCAGCCTCCATCCTTGTTTTCCAACCAATGCTATATTGAAGTCTCTAAGTTTTCGAAAACCTATTCCTCCTTGTGATTTCCTTCGACACATTCTGTCCCAGCTCATCCATGAAATGCTTCTATCTTTTTTACTAGATGATTTCCACCAAAACTTTGTCATTAGCCTTTCCATGTCCGTGCATGTCTGCGTTGGAAGAACCAAAATACTCATGGCATGGCTCGGTAAGGACTGGGCAACCATCTTCAGCAGAATTTCCTTGCCTCCTTTACATAACCAACTTTTATCCCATCCTTGTATACGATCGGCCAGTCTGTCTTTTAAGAAACCAAACATTACATTTTTATTTCTTCCCACAATATTTGGTAGCCCCAAATATTTGGTGTTTATGTCAGCCTCTCTAAATCTCAGTCTTTGACAGATGCTATGCTTCTCCTCCATTGCAGTGTTTAGACTGAAGAATACCGAATATTTCTCTACATTTATCCGTTGCTAACTCAAAGGTGTTAAACATGCTTAGTACTTGGGAAGCACTATCCTCCTTTGCTTGGAAATAAATGTATGTATCATCTGCAAAAAACATATGAGATAACACTGGTGCTCCTCTTGCCACCTGAATTCCTTTTAATAATTTCCTTTGTTCATAATCTCGGATAAGTGCAGTAAATCCCTCCATGCATATTAGAAATAAGTAAGAGGAAAGAGGGTCACCTTGACGGATTCCTCTAGTTGGTAATATTTCTCCAAACTCTTTTCCAGCGATTGATTTTATACTTGGCTGATGTTACACATTCCATGAACAAATTTATTAGTTTTGTGTCAAAGCCCAATTTTCTAAGCATTGCCCTTAAAAACCCCCACTCAACTCTATCATACGCTTTACTCATGTCGAGTTTAAGCGCCATCCACCCCATTTTTCCTTTTATTTTTCTCTTCATATAATGCATAACTTCGTAGCTTATCATCAGGTTATCCGTAATCAATCTCCCCGGTACGAATGCACTTTGAGTTTCAGATATGATCCCATTCAAGACTTTCTTCAACCTATCTGAAAAAAATTTTGACGTAACTTTATAAATCACATTACACAATGAAATGGGTCTTAATTCTGCCATATTCACTGGTTTCGGCTTCTTTGGAATCAGAACAATGGTGGTGTCTGTAGTGCTTTCCTCGAACTTCCCTCTACGAAAAAATGACATACTGACTGGTATATGTTGTGCATATGTTGTGTACTTGATGATTTCATGAACAAAACACCTAAGTAGATTTTACTTAGTGAAATAATGTAGCACTCGAAGGATAAGAATTATAGTCCCGACGGATAACTCATTATAATCCCGACGGATGATGACTTATTATCCATCGAGTGAGTAGCTTATGTAATAATAAGTCTGTAGCTCATTTCTACATACACCTTTGTATAGATTCTGTAGTAGCATATAAGTCATGTTGACTTTAACTAGATATGCAGAATAGGTTGATTAATTGTACATAGATGATGTCTTGTAATTCTGTATAAATGAATTGAAGTCAAGTGCCAAAATAGCTACCGACGGATGATTAACAAAGCCATCGACGAATGATCAAATGCCTATCAACGGATGTTTAATATAGCAGTCGACGGATGATCAATGAAGCCATCAACGGATGATCATAAAGTCGACGGATGATCATGTACTCAACGGATAAAGAATTCAAATATCAGTTGACAGTGACAACTGGTCATATGCGTCGAAGTGTATGCAAATGGAATGAGAAAGCCTATTAACTAGGTAATAGAGAACAAAGTAGCAAAGCATTAGACCCGATAGTTTTTATAATTATCTTGTCTTTTGACTTTATAATCTTGGTAATATATAAACCAAGAAGTAGCAAATAGAAAATAAGAACTGAGATACAAAAAGTGAGAAACATTTGTAAACATAATTATTAGCATTTCTCTGTATTCTCAGTAGTTCATATTTGTAAGCAGCTGTGAGCATTCTTACATACAGAGTTCTCTCAATATAATATATATCTCTGGTGGAATTGTTTAAATCCACCAGAAAGTTTTTAAAGACTCTTGTTTTTAATTACTCGTGTTTTGGTTTACTTAAGTTTTTATTCCGCATTGTGCTAATCAATACACACATATATATATTCGAGTTTGAACATTTTTATTTTAAGAAAAAGGTTCAAGAATTCCATTCAACCCCCTTCTGTAATTCTTGCTATATTGTTAAATGACTAACAATTGGTATCAGAGCAAGCTCTTAACTTATAAAGAGTTTAAAGATCAAAACAATTTTGCAAGATAAACAAGAAGGATGTTGGAGTCAAGATTCCTTTTCTAGATAAAGATAATTACCATCATTGGAAGGTAAAGATGTATCTTTATATGCTTTCTCAAGATGAGGCCTATGTGGACTGCATCGAAAGAGGTCCTCATGTTCCAATGAGAGCTGCAACAGGAAACTTGCCATCAGTCCCCAAGCCAAGGCATGAATGGTTTGATCCTGACATTGAACAAGTCAGGAAGGATAAAAAGGTCATGAATATTCTGTTTAATGGAGTTGATGCAGACATGTTTGACAACATTATCAACTGCAAAACTGCCAAGGAAGTTTGGGATACTATACCGATAATCTGTGATGGCACTGAGCAAGTTAGAGAAAATAAGATGCAGCTCTTGATTCAGCAATATGAGCATTTTCACAATGAGGAAAGTGAGTCACTCACTGACATTTTTAGTAGGTTTCAAAAACTACTAAATGCTCTCAAGTTGCATGGAAGGGTCTATCAGACTAAAGACTCTAATCTGAAATTCCTTAGATCTCTTCCAAAGGAATGGAAACCAATGACAGTCTCATTAAGAAACTCACAAGATTATAAGGAGTTTACTTTGGAGAGACTGTATGGCATCCTAAAAACTTATGAGCTTGAAATAGAGCAGGATGAAAGGATGGAGAAAGGAAAGAATAAAGGAGGATCCATTGCACTAGTTGCTGAGTTGAAAAAGGAGAAGGAAGTAAAGATGGAAGTTGTTGAATCAACTTCAAAGGTCTGTGAGAACAAGGGCAATGGGATTGCAGTAGAAAGTGAAGATTCATTGATACAAGATGACATGGAGGACATTGATGAGCACCTAGCATTTCTTTCCAGGAGATTTTCCAAGCTCAAGTTCAAGAAGAACTTTGGAGCAGCCAAGCCAAATAGAAATATGGTGGATAAGTCAAAATTCAAATGTTTCAAATGTGGCTTGGCATGGCATTTTGCCAGTGAGTGTAGGAAGTCAGATTCCAGTAAGAAAAAGTTTGAGTCTATGGATTATAAGCAAAAATATTTTGATCTACTCAAGCAAAAGGAAAGGGCTTTTATTACACAAGAGAATGACTGGGCAACAGATGGTCTGGATGAAGATGAAGATGTCAGTTATGTCAATCTAGCCCTAATGGCTAAGTCTGATGAGACAGAGACAAGTTCCTCAAGCAATCAGGTAATTACCACAAACCTTGCACATTTATCTAAAGCTGAGTGTAATGATGCCATAAATGACATGTCTACAGAATTATATCATCTGCGTGTTACACTTAAGTCTCTTACTAAAGAAAATGCTAAAATCAAAGAAAACAATTTGTTTTTAAGTGAGAGGAATAATGTGCTTGAGTCTCGGTTTATTGATTTCGAGAAATTAAGAATTGCATGTAAGATTGCTAAGGAGGAATTAACTGAGTCCTTGAAAAAGGAAGTAATTTTAAAGAAGCAGCTCGAGTGTGAACAAGAGGTGATTAAAGCATGGAAAACATCCAGGGATGTCCATGCTCAAATCACCAAAGTTCAAGGAATCGAGTCCTTCTGTGATAAGCCTGGAAAAAGAACAAAGAGAAACTTGAACCTAATTTGGTAGATGGACTGCTAACAGATATAGACTCGACGGATGATGAGGACTATCCGTCGGATAACAAAAAGTGTTATTCGTCGAATGATGAAAATCCTCATCCGTCGGCTGTGAGCAAGCCCATTAGCAAAGCCAAACTAGTTAAGCTGAATGAGAAGTATGGGTCTGTTTCCAAGAACTTTGTTTCAGGAGAGTCAAGTCAAGTTAAGAAAGGGAAAAAGGCTAATGTTGGTCACATGACTGTCAAACAGTTAAGTGATAGACTTGAAAAGATTGAGGTAAAAACACAGACTAAAAGGAAAAACAATAGGAATGGTAAAGTAGGGATTAACAAACACAATAACTACACACCTGATAAATATGCTCCTAGAAAAATCCGTGTCAAGTGTGGTAGTGTAAATCATTTGTCTGTTAATTGCAAATCTGTCATGCCCACTTCCATATCTGTGCAACCTCAATTTCCTATCATGAATGCCATGCCTCCCATGCCTGTTAATGATATGTCTACACAGAACATGAATGCACAATTTGCTAATATGTCATTTGCACCTAATCCTTATTATGCTGCATATAGTATGCCACAAATGTCATTTAGCATGCCTTACTGGAATAACATGTTTACCCATAGCATGCCATTCCCTGTTAGTCATAATATGCATGATAATTCTGTTGCAATGAATGGTTTCAAAGGCCCAACTCAAATGACTAAGGATGATTTTGAAATTCCTTAGTCAAATGAAGTAAGACCTAAGAAACAGAAAAAGAAAGCTAACAAGGCAGGACCCAAGGAAACTTGGGTACCAAAATCAACTTGATTTGATTTTGATGTGTGCAGGGAAACAGAAAGAATCTTTAGTACTTGGATAGTGGTTGTTCAAGACACATGACTGGTGATTCTACCCTGCTCACAGAGTTTAAGGAGAGAGCTGGCCCAACTATTACTTTTGGAGATGACAGTAAGGGTTATACTGTGGGATATGGCTTGATTTCAAAGGACAATGTCATCATTGAAGAGGTTGCCTTGGTGGATGGTCTCAAACACAATCTGTTGAGTATCAGTCAGCTTTGTGATAAAGGCAATTCAGTAACCTTCAATTTAGAAGCCTGTGTTGTGACTAATAAAAGAAGCAACAAAGTGGTTCTCACTGGTGTGAGAAAAGGAAATGTGTACCTAGGTGATTTCAACTCATCTAATGCAGATTATGTAACTTGTCTTCTTAGTAAAGCAAGTCAAGATGAAAGTTGGCTATGGCACAAGAAGCTATCCCACTTAAACTTCAAGACCATGAATGAGCTGGTAAAGAAAGAACTGGTAAGAGGCATTCCTCTAGTGGAGTTTTCAAAGGATGGACTGTGTGATGCCTGCCAAAAAGGGAAGCAGATTAAAGCATCATTCAGGAAGAAACTTGATTCAACAATTGAAGAGCCTTTGCAACTGCTTCACATGGATTTGTTTGGACCAGTCAATGTATTGCCCATCTCAAGGAAAAGATTTTGCCTAGTAATTGTATATGATTTCTCAAAGTTCTCTTGGACATATTTCCTAAAGTCTAAAGATAAGGCTAGTGAAATCATCATCAATCACATAAGGCAAGTCAATAATCATCCTGATTTTAAGGTTAGAAGAATCAGGAGTGATAATGGAACTGAGTTCAAGAATTCTGTCATGAGAGCATTTTGTGAGGAAAATGGGATTCTGCATGAGTTTTCAGCAGCAAGGACTCTACAACAGAATGGAGTAGTGGAAAGGAAGAACATATCACTTATTGAAGCTGCAAGGGCAATGCTTGAAGAATCTAAACTGCCAACATATTTCTGGGCTGAAGCTGTAAATACTGCATGCTACACTCAGAATATTTCTCTGGTTAATCAAGCAAGATGCATGACTCCCTATTAATTATTCAAGAACAAGAAGCCAACTCTAAACTTTCTTCATGTCTTTGGCTGCAAATGCTATATTCTGAGAAATCAAACTGATCAAAATAGGAAGTTTGATGCTAAAGCAGATGAAGGAATTTTTGTTGGATATGTTGTTGGTAAAGCATATAGAGTCTACAATCTAAGAACCAACATTGTTGTGGAATCAATACATGTTGTGTTTGATGACAAAAATATTGAAGGACTGAAAGATGGAGATTACCATGAGAGCCTCAAATTTGACAATGTGGAGATGGTTAGTGATGACAGTGATGATGAAAGTGATCAAGAGAATGTATCTAAGGATAATGCAGATACATCTACCACCAATGAAGCACAAAACTCAACATCTGTCGAGTTGCACCATGCTTCATTTGTCGGAAGACAATCTGCGTTAAGACAACTTACTTCATCCGTCGGTACTCAAAATTCATCATCCGTCGGGTTATCAAAAGGAGCAGGAAGTCAAAATAGATCACCTTTAGAAAATTCCCCTTTCTCAAATCAAAGATCCATAAACTCAGGGGGAGTTTCAAATAGTCAAAACTCAATCACACATCAAGACAACAATGAGGTTTCTTCATCTAGAGCTTATCTACCTCAACAAAGGAAATGGACAGAAGATCACCCCTTTGAGCTTATCATTGGTGATCTTACTTCTAGAGTTCAAATAAGAAGAGCAACTCAGGAAGAATGTCTCTATAGCAGCTTTCTTTCCAAGAAAGAACCAAAGAAGGTAGAAGAAGCTTTGTTGGATCCTGATTGGATCTTAGCTATGCAGGAGGAGCTATACCAATTTGAAAGGAATAATATGTGGAAGCTGGTACCCAAGCCTAAAGGAAAGAATCCAATAGACACCAAGTGGGTATTCAGAAACAAGATGGATGAAAATGGCATAGTAGTCAGGAACAAAGCTAGATTGGTTTCTAAGGGCCATTGTCAACAAGAAGGAATAGATTTTGATGAAACATTTGCTCCTGTTGCAAGACTTGAAGCCATCAGAATCTTCTTAGCCTATGCAGCCCATGCCAATTTCAAGGTCTATCAAATGGATGTCAAAAGTGCCTTTCTGAATGGAGATTTAGAGGAAGAAGTATATGTCAGTCAACCTCCTGGTTTTGAAGATCCAAATTTTCCAGAACATATCTATTATCTTTTGAAAGCACTTTATGGACTGAAGCAAGCACCTAGAGCCTGGTATGACACTTTATCAAAGTTCCTTTTGGAAAATCACTTCACAAGAGGTACTGTAGATAAAACTTTATTTTTCAGGAATGTTAATGGCTCTAGTATACTTGTTCAAATTTATGTAGATGATATTATTTTTGGCTCTACAGATTAGAAACTTTGCAAAAAGTTTGCCAAATTGATGCAAAGTAAGTATGAAATGAGCATGATAGGAGAACTAACTTACTTTCTTGGTTTACAATTAAGAAAGTTAGTAATGGAATATTTATTAGTCAAACTAAATATATTTTTGATCTTTTAAAGAAGTTTGATCTAATGGATTGCACATCTGCAAAAACTCCCATGGCCAGTGCAACTAAGCTTGAATTAAACACTACTGAAAAGTCTATGGATATTTCAAGTTATTGAGGCATGGTGGGCTCACTTCTGTACTTAACTGCTTGTAGGCCAGATATAATGTTTGCTACTTGTTTATGTGCTAGATTTCAGGCTGATCCTAGAGAATCTCACTTAATAGCTATTAAGAGAATTTTCAGATATCTCAAGGGAACACCAAACCTTGGTATTTGGTACCCTAGAGATTTTGGTTTTGATCTAACTGGTTATTCAGATGCAGATTATGCAGGTTGTAGAATTGATAGAAAGAGTACAACATGAACCTGTCAATTTCTAGGAAACAAGCTTGTGTCCTGGTTCAGTAAAAAGCAAAATTCAGTCTCTACTTCTACAGCTGAAGCTGAATATATTGCTGCTGGAAGTTGCTGTGCACATATTTTATGGATGAGAAATCAATTGCTGGACTATGGTTTGCAAGTTGAGAGTATTCCAATTTTCTATGATAATACAAGTGCAATTGCCATCACTGAAAATCCAGTGCAACATTCAAGGACAAAGCACATAGATATCAAGTACCATTTCATAAGGGAACATGTAATGAATGGTACTGTGGAGCTACATTTTATTCCAAGTGAGAAGCAACTTGCAGATATCTTTACCAAGCCACTGGATGAATCCACCTTTTCAAGGTTAGTAAGTGAGTTAGGTATGCTTAATTACTCTTAAATCTATCTGAGTTATTTTGCAAGTTGATATGCAGCCATAAATTTAACTGATTTTTCAGTCTTGGATGAAATTTTGGCTAAGTCAAAATTTACATCTCGACGGATGACTCTTATTCCATCGAGTTTGGTAATCCGTCGATATACAGTTTGCTAATAAAAATCAATTACTTTTCTGGAATATTTTATGTCTTGACAGATAACGGTTTATCCTCATTCATCGAATTGTCTTAATCTCAGCCGTTAATTCCCTGTACATTATCCATCGAGTATAATTACAGTTTGTAAGCATTACACGATGGATAATGGGTGGAATTTTTACAGTTTATTTTTAAACGGCTATTTAAGGCAATTTATATTGGTTAATTTATTTTACTTTATTATTTTTATCAGTTATTTTTGAGATAGTATAAAAGCTTATTTCATTGCAATTGCTTTTCTTTTATCATTCTCAAATTCAACTGCTCTAATTTCATTCTCTCTCAAGCACTTACTCTTCTTCTCTTCAAGCTTTTATTCTCTAACAATGGCACCTGTTGTAAAGATTATGTCTCAAACTGGGTTCATTTATGAGAAGAACAATTTCACTGCATTAGTTAACAAGGGTATTCAGCAATCGGATGACTATCACAAGATGATGGACTTTGTGAAGAATTGCAAGCTCAATTATGCCATGCTGGAATCACCCACAATCTTCTGTGAAGTTGTTGAAGAGATGTGGACCACTACTACCTACAACTATACTGACAAGACCATCACTCTAACCATCGAAGGTAAAGAATTATGTATCAATAGTGATGTGATAAAAGCATGTTTCAAAATTCCTGATAACAATGTGACTTCACCACACAATGACACTGATATTATAAATATGCTTAATTCCATGCACTATGCACTTCCTACTTCTAAACTGAGTGATATTAGGAGAATGGGTCTTATGAAGGAGTGGAGTTTCTTGTGTGATGTAGTTACAAAGGTTTTCTCAGGAAAGATCAGTAATTTTGATTCAGTGAATATTTCCATGCTTAACATGCTATATATGCTAGTTACAGATAAATTTTATAATTTCAGTGACCTTGTCTTGTTTGAGTTAGGTTTTAAATTAGGTGAGTTAGCTAAAAGAGGTAAGAATGTGTATTATGCTAGATTTCTTATGTTATTGGCTAACCACCTCTGTGAAGAGATTGTACTTGAGAACCCTAACAACAAACTGGATTGTTGGGTTCAAGAGAGAAGACTCATTGCAGATTTGAACAGGGCCAATCATCACAAGGATGTGCCAATGTTCTACTTTCCTGTAATGCAGGCACCTCAGGTAAGTGAGGTAAGTTCATCCATCCCTACAACTATTCCAACCTCCACAATTTCTTTGAGTTCAGGAGTAGCTATGGCAACTGTGCCAATGACCAAACCGTTGCCTACCAAAGCTGCCAAATCTACTACTATTTCCAAATCCAAATCAAAGAAAACCCCCTCTGGTATCTCTCAAAAGATGCCAGTTGAAAAATCCACAAAAGCCAAGAAGGGGAGTGTGAAGGAGGGAAAGTCAGGTGAGGGAATGGGTGAACATCAAAGAAACCCCAAGGATAAGGTTGGAGAGTTGAGTGAATCCCAGCCTAGCCACACTGCAGTTTCCCAACAAACTGCAGTGATTAAATAGGATAAAAGCTCACTTCTAACTGCATCCTCCCAAAATGATGTATTTTTTGAACAAAGCTCTCAACCAAGAGAACATGCCAAGAGGGTTAGGGACACAAGCTCACCCCAAACTTATACAAGAAAGAAGAAATCTAAAACCTCTGGAGATGCACAGGATACACACACAGTGCAAACTGGTGCTAAAGACACAGTCATTGCACCTTCTCAAGTTCAGTTTGATGTGGCTCCAATAAATGTGGAGTCACAGCCAAAATCTCTAGTTATAGAAGCACCTCAAACACCATACTCACCAACAAATTCTCTGGATGTGGATATGATAAATACATCAATTCCTGATTCCCCTTCTTTAACTCTGTTGGGGAAGCCAAAATCCAGTGCAAGTGAGCATCATCTTTTAGATGATTTGTTGGCTCACTTGCCAATTCTTTCAGAAACTGTTGTGTCATCTGTGCCTAAAATTTCTTCAATCAGCACAGAGTCAACAATAGTTTCTCTTCCTACCTCATTCATTTCTACTTTCTCGACGGATATTGCTCATCCGTCGAGTAGTGATTGTATCCCGAAGGATAAGCCTAACAGCAGTTATCCGTCGGACAGCAAAACCACTCACTCGATGGATATCACTCATCCATCGAGTATCTCTGCACAACTTCAAACTTCAATTATTTCAAGTGCAGAAGATTTAGTGGTTGTACAGTCACTCTTAGGATTGAGAGAGCAGAGTGTCTTGAGTGAGAGGCTGGGTTGCTCCCAGGCAAAAGGAGAGGAAATGAGTGAAAATCTGCAATCCATTTCTTCAGGATTGGCAAAAGAGAGTGAGAGGAGTCCCACCTTAGTAAGTGATGGTGAAGGTGTGAGGGTGGGAAGCCAGGGTGAGATACTGATACAACAAAAGAGAGAACATGAGAGAAAAGCAGGTACAGAGGGTATAAAGGTGGATCCAGCCATTGCTCATGAGTCAATGATTATGGATGATGGAGAAAAGGAAAGACGATTTCAGCAATATTACAAAGCTGTAATTGATAACATTTCCTTGGATGCTGACACTTTTACTCATCCTGTGTCAGCCTATCAACTGTTGGCTGCTCAGGGCAATGAGGAGGCAGAGAAGACTTTAAATCTAGTACATACTTCAGAATCTCTACAAAGGGATAAAGCTGCTGTTAATTTAATGCCTTCTACAGCTGGTGAGCCATTTGAAGAATTTGGAGTAAATTCTAATGATGATGACTCTGTTTTATTTGATGGAAGCATGAACTTAGGGGGAGATGAAGGCCCAAGTTCTATTCCAGATCTACCTGAATGGGCATTGACAAAGGAGTCTACACCAGGATAATTCAATATATCCTTAGTCAAACAAATCATGTATATCCAAAAGGCCATTCAGAACACCTCAAATGCGGGTACCAAGGCTATTCTTCAAGCGCACGTAGATTCTCTACATCTCATGAAGGTACAACAGTGTGGATGAACTCAAAAAGGATATAGCTGACTTAAAGACCTACAATTCTGAGAAGCTGGATTTAATAATGCCCTATGGTACCATGCAAGATCTGCTCCTGAGACTGAGAAGAGAATCAGATGCTGAAAAGAAGCTGGCCAAATTGGAGGACAGAGTTCAAGTTATTCAAAACTCTGTGGTCACCATTCTTCAAAATCAACAGTCTCAGACTAGTCTTCTAATGCAACTGGCTATAGCACAAGGCTTGACTCCTCAACTTGATGATAACAAAAAGGGGGAGAAAGGACCAAGTGAGGGGGAGAAACTTCAGATACAAATTAGTAAAGTAATTGTGCCTTCAATTACTGTCTCAAAGCCACCAGTTGCAGAGGGTATAGATCTGATTCAAGCAGCAGTAGCTAACTTGAAAGTTGCTGAGAAGGAAAAGTTGAGTTTGGTCAACTGGAAGAAAATTGATGAGGAGATACAGAAAAAGTTTGAACTTGTCAAGGAGCCAGTTAAGTCAGCCATCCATCACTCTCAAGTTAAGCAAATTAGTGTGCATGAGATGAGCATGAATTATCTGGAAATAGGACAATCTTTCTGCATAAAGTCTCCAAAGGCTGAAATGATTCTTAAACCAAGGGCAAACTACTCAAAATCATCTTTGAAGAACCCCTTGGACACTGTGTATGCGACACCCAAGCCTGATGAAAAGTAGCTTCTGTCTAGATCAATTGTCTTCTATAAAGATCCAGCTGATTCAGTTTCTAAAAGAAGGATTGCTAAAATTGTCAGAAATGGGAAAGAAATTTGTGTGGTGGCTGGACACCCTCAATTTGCTCAAGCAAAGAGAGAAGAAAAAGCTAGATTGAAGCAGGAAAAGAAGCAGGCTGCTTTAGATGCTAAAAAGGCTAAACAAAGGAGAGAGCAGATTGCTATATTGGCCAAGCTACATGCTGTAAACAAATCACAACAAATTCCCTCTCAACCATCTGAAGCTACTGAATCAAGGAAGCAAGTTGAAGAATAGAAGAAATCTCCAAGAAAGAAAGAATTGGCTAAAAGAACTAAAAGGAAACTGGATATTGTTGACAAGGAATTGGAAGATCAATTTCCTAAGAAATCCACACCAATTACAACTCAAGCAACAAAGCCTTCTGTGGTATTTGAAGACATAAAGGTGGTGGATCCCTACAGGAATATTCATGGTGAACCTATTGTGCCCAAGGATGAGCCAATAGATTGGGATAACATACTAATTCAAGACTTCAGTCTACCAATCCTCAGCAAGCCAAAAAGGACAAAGTCAAGAGCAGTCAAGAAAGTGAAGTTGTCACCTCTCAAATCCAAGTCTGTAGTTAAAACTCAGCCCAAAGTCAATAAGGGAGACTACATGTACTTGTGTGACATCAAAGAATTTTCTGATCTAAACCTCTATCTGGATGAACTAGATGAGGTGAGAGGAATTGATGCATACAGAAACCTACCTGAAAGGTTAGTGTTCAAGTACAAAGGAGGAAAGGAGATTCAGTGGCCACTTCATAGGATTCTTCAAGAGAGCCAAGTTGTACTGATTAAAGTTTATTCATCCTTCAAGAAGAACTTTGGGTTCAATATCACTGCAAGAAGACTAGTATTAAAGAAGATTGAAGAACTAAGGAGTGTTAGAGCAAAAGATGCACTCCCAAAGACTCTAATCATCCCATACACAGGGAGAAGAGTGCATCTAAGGCCCTACTGGCTGATGGAGTTCATAGATGACAAAGGTGTGAGAAGATTCTTCAGATTAGAAGACCAATTGAGCATCTCCAGCAATGAGACTCTCTTAGAAATGCAAGGAAAGCTAAATCTCTCAGAATCTGATGAATTGGAATTCCACAGGCAGCTCCAAAATCAGATTGATGAAAACAACATAAAGCTTGGAAGAAGACCCAGACCTTCAAGAAACTAGAAAAATCTGCTCAGGCTAGATGAACATCTTGAAAATGACTGTGAGCTGAACTTTGAACATTTTGTTATTTGAAGCATTTTCAGTATTATCTACTTTTTTTTAAAGCTGTATGTTTAGGGTGTTTTGTTATCATCAAGTATCTCTTAATTTATGGCTACAATTCCAGTAGACATAAATTGGGGGAGATTGTTGTGCATATGTTGTGTACTTGATAATTTCATGAACAAAACACCTAAGTAGATTTTACTTAGTGAAATAATGTAGCACTCGACGGATAAGAATTATAGTCCCAACGGATAACTCATTATAGTCCCGACGGATGATGACTTATTATCCATCGAGTGAGTAGCTTATGTAATAATAAGTCTGTAGCTCATTTCTACATACACCTTTATATAGATTCTGTAGTAGCATATAAGTCATGTTGACTTTAACTAGATATGCAGAATAGATTGATTAATTGTACATAGATGATGTCTTGTAATTTTGTATAAATGAATTGAAGTCAAGTGCCAAAATAGCTACCGACGGATGATTAACAAAGCCATCGACGGATGATCAAATGCCTATCAAAGGATGTTTAATATAGCTGTCAACGGATGATCAATGAAGCCATCAACGGATGATCATAAAGTCGACGGATGATCATGTACTCAACGGATAAAGAATTCAAATATCAGTTGACTGTGACAACTGGTCACATGCGTCGAAGTGTATGCAAATGGAATGAGGAAGCCTATTAACTGGGTAATAGAGAACAAAGTAGCAAAGCATTAGACCCGATAGTTTTTATAATGATCCTTTCTTTTGACTTTGTAATCTTGGTAATATATAAACCAAGAAGTAGCTAATGAAAACAAGAACTGAGATACAAAAAGTGAGAAACATTTGTAAGCATAATTATTAGCATTTTTCTGTATTCTCAGTAGTTCATATTTGTAAGCAGCTGTGAGCATTCTTGCACACAGAGTTCTCTCGATATAATATATATCTCTGGTGGAATTGTTTAAATCCACCAAAAAGGTTTTAAAGACTCTTGTTTTTAATTACTCGTGTTTTGGTTTACTTAAGTTTTTATTCCGTATTGTGCTAATCAATACACACACACATATATATATATATATATATTCGAGTTTGAACATTTTTATTTTAAGAAAAAGGTTCAAGAATTCCATTCAACCCCCCTTTTGTAATTCTTGCTATATTGTTAAAGGACTAAAAGTATACATCCTCTCCAACGATATGCCAGAACTTTTGGTAGAAACCAGGGCTCATACCATCGGGGCCTGGGGACTTGTCCGGATGCATGCTAAACAGTGCTTGTTTCACTTCTTGATTTCGATATCCTCCAACAGTTGCTGATTTTGCTCATCAGTTATACGCTCTGAGATACAACTTATTACTTCTGACCAGTCCGTGTTCGTTGCAGTGAAAAGCTCAGAGAAATAGCTCTCCATCATCTCCTCTAGCCCATCACCCCATCTTACTTCCTGACCATCACTATTTAATAAAGACGTAATAAAGTTCTTTTTTCGTCGATACTTTGTTGATGAGTGAATGAACTTTCTATTATTATCACCCTCTCTTAACCAGAGCTGTTTCCCACGCTGCCTCCAGAATACTTCTTGTTGATTATAAACTTTTGTTAACTACTTCACTGCTTCACTGTATTGCTGTACTGAATTTGAATCCCTTCTCCCTTTCAAAACTTTCATCGTTTTCTTATGTAAATTGATCCGGGTTTTGAAACTCCCGGTTATTTCCTTCCCCCACTCTGATAGAATTTCTGAACACAAACTTATTTTCTCGCTGAAAGATTTTTCTGCAAATTTCAGCCATGTTTCTTTCACAATCTCCTGACACATTGGTTCCCTCAACCAAGCATTTTCAAAGTGAAATCGTTTTACATGCTTTGATTTGATTACCACAGCTGGTTCAAAAAATATAGGTGTATGATCTGATGTAGACACTTCGAGATTGGTCAGTTTCATCTCGCTAAAATGTTGAATAAATTTACTTGATACCAATGCCCTGTCAAATCTCACTTCAATCCAGTTCTCATTACCATGCCCACGTTCCCAGGTGAACTGGTAGCCTTCTAAACACACATCGTGAAGGTCACACGCATCTAGTGCCGACTGAAAACCATTAAGAAGTCTTTGAGGATATGGGTTGCCACCTCTCTTATCTGTTTGCTTTAGCATATTATTCATGTCGCCTATCCGAACCCACGGTATGTCCTCCATAGTATTTAACCTGCAAATCAGCTCCCATGTTTCCTCTCTTTTTGCTCGGTTTGGTTCCCCATATATTCCGGTCAAACGAAATTTGTGCAAGCCTCTTATATCCACCATAACATCCACATGGTTCCTGTTGTATGAAAGCAGCTGTGCCTCCTCCTTATTCTTCCGTAGTAGGGCTATACCTCCACTATGACCCTGTGCATCGACTGTAAAAGAACTTTCAAAGCCTAACTTGCTCTTCACTTTCTGTACTCTATCTGATTTGCATAAAATTTCACTCAAAAAAATGAAGCTGGGAGACTTTTGAAGACTAATCTCCATTAGGAACTGAACATCCCATGGGGTTCCCAGCCCATGTCAGTTCCAACTTAATGTGCTCATTTTGATAGGCGGACTCCGTTTACGAAGCCCGCCTCTATTACGTTTTTTGGATCCACCTGCATGTTTGGGTTATTCAGATCTACCACTTTTTCCATTGGGCTATTTTGGTTCTCTGTCTCATTACCCAATTCTATATGTTGCTCAGGCCCAATACCCATTCTCCTTTTTTTTTTCTCGATAATTTTTATCTCCTCAATTATAGGACTTAATTTACTCGCCTGGTGCTCCCCTCCTTTCTGATTTAAATTTGTACTATTCCCGCCCCTGTTAACATGCAGTTGATTGACACTCCCTTGATTGTCGTCTTGCTCATCCAATCCCTGATTTTTCGTAACTGCCTCATCTCTATCTTCCACCACCATGTTTTCCTCCCTACCGGCGAAATTCCGATCACCTTCGCCGCTACCTTCCCTTAGCCATTTTGCTCCTATTAACTTTGTTTGTCTTCTGAAGGGAGCTTTCATCCAAACCCCGTATGGTTTAACTATTTCATCCTCCGGTTTCTCGAACAAGACACTGCAAAACTTTTCTGAATGCCCAAGTAAGCCGTATATGAAACAGAAGGTAGGAACATTTTTATATTTGAAATTTATCCATTCCCATCCATCACCCGTCTTCCTGATCTTCATTCTTCTTTTTAAAGGCTTTATTAAATCAATGGTTACACGCACGCGTAAATATTCTTTCCATACTCCTGTAAAGTTCCGTGGACATGATTCTACATAACATCCAATATAATTACCCACCTCATTCACTATTATTTCAGTCATGAAGCTGGTCCTTAAGTCGTGTATCTGTACCCATAAATCCAATGAGTTAAGTCGGACACTTCTTGGAACGTCTCATTCATTCATCCTTGCAATGACTAATGCCTTCCGGTTAAATGACCAAGGGCTTCCATCTACGACCCTTTTAATGTCAACAGCATGGTAAAACTGGAAGAGGTACAGATTAACATCTATCTCTCTAATATGTACTCCCCTTCCGGGTCTCCATAAGGCTGCGAGGGTTTGTTTCATTGCTAAAAAATCGACTACTCCTTATGTAATAAATCTTCCTATTAGACAAAGCCTAGCATCAAAGTTATGAAAAGTATCTTGATTGTCTTCTTCATCATTGATTTCCAGATCTAAACCACCTTCTTCCTCATCATCCAAAGTTACGTTATTCATCATTCTGGAGATTTCGTTAGTTGTAGCCATGAACAATATCAAAGAGAATAAGGAACTTGACAGAGATTGTAAACAAAACTGATAAACGAACGAGAGTAAAACTGCTCACAAACTTGACGTACTACACCATGTCAAAAGACAAGACTTCTTAAGTTTAGAGTGTGGGAGTACTTAAATAAATATGTAATAGGTATTTTTTATCAAGAAACGAAAGAAACTGCAGAATTAAAATGAGAAAGTAGTGTTGGTTGTACTTTAAAGTTCCAACACATATGAAGTCAAAAATGATCATTTGCTTTTTTTATCCAAACATGCACTATGCTTGCTGTCAGGGGGTCAGATTTTCAATCCTGAATTTTCTGATCCGTGCGGCCTACTCGATCACCCCAACGCCCAAGTAGTCAGCCTTCTCGAGAGGTTGTCTCCCAACAACCCCCAACAATCCCAATACAGTGTATATAACTATGAAATACACGCACAACCAAGATCCAATCGTGTGTACTCGCGTGTCTAATTACCAAGCAAATGTAAAGACACAACAGATTTCCGAGCCTGAATGCCCAACCTTTTATTGCCCAACAATATAAGGATACAACCCCAAGATATGCTTACAGACTTTGCCTACTACCTAGCATATAGTACAAGTGCAGAATACAATGTGAACTTGTACAGAATTCTACTTAGATTACATTCAGAAAATGCCTATCTGTATATATAAGAGCCTGGTCTCGGCCCCCAGCAGCCACAACATCACCAACAGTCCCAACTGCTGGCAGTTATCAACAGTTCCAGAAATCAAATGGTTTCAAATTCAAATTTTCCACCAAGTCTTGAGCCCCAACTGCAAGTTAGTTATCTCAACAACCCACTAGTGCATATTCCAGCATATATACACATATATATCACATATATAAATCAGCCCCCATGTGCCACACATGTGCCCATATTTTGACTAGCCCCTTAGTCATTTTTGGACTCCAAGCTAAACTCTCAGCTCATTGTTGCCCACACATAAATCAGTCAACCAGATCCAACTCGAGTCGCCATAGTTCCCAACCTGAGTCCCCGCCTGACGACTAGTCCGTGTCGCCACCTGGAGCCTGATCAGAGTTGTCGCCTGGAGACTAGTCCGTGTCGCCTCCTGGTGACGCTCGGTCCCAATTTCACTTGGCTGCCTAGTGAACCCGAACCCAGAATTCTAATTCAGTCTAAGGGTCTTACAAACACTCCCACAGCTCTTGAGTTTGATGTCCTCATCAAATCCTCAACGTCCATTTCTCCATGCAGCGAAACCAATGCCCATAAACCAAGGCTGCAAATCTGTTTGCGGTTTCTGCCACTGCCAAACCCAACCAGCTACCATAAGTTGATCAGATTAACCTCCATAATTTCCCCACTTTCGTCACCAAAAATTGATGACCATGTGTAGACGCCCAATCGTCCACACATCAAATTCCATTATGACTTAAGTTCCAGCAGCGCCTCCAACCCTTGGAGACATTGACTTAGGCCCAACCATAAAATTTCCAAGTTCGCTGCCTTGTAGAGATGAGTCGCCAACCTGGTGATCCAATTTCACAAACCATGTCGCCGACCGAAATCTGAACAACCCTCAACTTTTGCATTTCCCTCTTACCCTTGTCAAACCAATAGGAACAAAGCCATCACAATACATGAACATATTTCAACCATGATCATATTTCCCCCAAGTCACTTCAATCCATATGAGCGACCATAGGCTAAACATAGCCAAACAACGCTAACTATCCAAAAGCCAACATAACCCATAACCAATTTTGTGAGAGATTACATACCTTAATCCTCACTAACCTTGAACAAATCAGATCCGTCCTCATCTATCCAACCCTTGTCACCAACCTGCAACATAGTTCAGCCCCCGTCGCTGAACCTTGATGTCAACACTCCCACGTTGCGCCACAGTCGCCATGACTGCCTCAAAAATCAGATGCGTCTCCAACAAAGAGAGACGACTTTTTGTGCAATCCTTGCACTTTCCCCATCTTGAACAGAAGTTTCAAGCCCAGAGTGATCTCCATCATCACCCAACGAAATGTCTCCAGCATCTCGCCTTGATAACTCCAAGTAAAACTCAACTCGTTCTACTTCACTTAACCAACGATCAGCCAACATTCCAACTCGAAAAGAGATCTCCTCGAACCGTCTCTCTATGGTGTCAAACTGATCTCCAAGAGAATTATTAAAGTCACCAAGATCATACTTCATAGCCCTACATTTCCTTATCAATGGCACCAGATTTCTGGCCATGGACTCGCCCAAAACTTTTTGAAACCCAGCAAAATCAACTTTGCTCCCACATGATCCAACCATCATGTCAAATCCCGAACTGATTAACACAAATCTGATACCACTTGTCACGGTCAAATTTTCAACCATGAATTTTCTGATCCGTGCGGCCTACTCGATCGCCCCAACGCCCAAGTAGTCAGCCTTCTCGGGAGGTTGTCGCCCAGCAACCCCCAATAATCCCAACACAATGTATATAACTATGAAACCCACACACAACCAAGATCCTATCGTGTGTGCTAGTGTGTCTAATTACCAAGCAAATACAAAAACACAACATATTTACGAGCCTGAATGCCCAACCTTTTATTGCCCAACAATATAGGGATATAACCCCAAGATATACTTACAGACTTTGCCTACTGCCTAACATATAGTACAAGTGCAGAATACAATGTGAATTTGTACAAAATTCTACTTAGATTACATTCAGAAAATTCCTATCTATATATATAAGAGCCTGGTCCCGACCCCCAGCAGCCCCAACAGCCACAATAGCCCCAACAGCCCCAACTGCTGACAGTTACTAGCAGTTCCAGAATTCAAATGATTTCAAATTCGAATTTTCCACCAAGTCTTGAGCCCCAACTGCAACTTAGTTATCTCAGCAACCCACCAGTGCATATTCCAGCATATATACACATATATATCACATATATAAATCAGCCCCCATGTGCCACACATATGCCCAATTTTGACTAGACCCTTAGTCATTTTTGGACTCCAAGCTAAGCTCTCAGCTCATTGTTGCCCACACATAAATCAGCCAACCCGCTTGGCGACTAGTCTGTGTCGCAGCCGGGCGCCTGATCAGAGTCGCCGCCTAGCGACTAGTTCGTGTCGCCGCCTGGTGACGCTCGGTCCCAATTTTACTTGGCTGCCTAGTGAATCCGAACCCAGAATTCCAATCAAGTCTAATGGTCTTACACTTGCCCTGATCATTTTTCTTCCCTTTTTTGACCGGAGTATTTTAAGCCTTTCACTTAAATTTGTAATTGTTATGCTTGTTATTCTAATTTTTATGTAATTAATTTATATATTTATATTTGCTAAAGTTAAATATGAAAAAATGATTTATATCATTCCAACAATATTATCAAATTATTTTTTTATAGGAAATGAATTTAAACCCTTACCACTACCAGTAGTTATCACTCATGTCATGTCCCTTGTAATCGTTTAAAATGTCTATTTCAACCTGGTCAATTAAATTCAGTGTTCTAAAAATTTCTGATTTTTAAAAAAATCCCCGATTAATCCCCTACAAAATATCCGACCGATTCGATCTTTGAAATTTGATTTATTTTTATGAATTTTTCTTTATTGTAGTATATATAATTATTTATTAAAATTAAAATACTATATTAATTTAAAAATGAATAATTATAAAAAAATTATGATATAATAAATATATATATATATATTTGTTAATAAATAACTAATATAATCATAATAATATATTAAATATAATTTAATATTATAATACATCGGATTTTTACTCCAATTAATCCTTCCGATTAATCCTAAATCGGGAGCTCGACCGATTTTCTCCGATTCCCGATTTTTACAACACTGATTAAATCACGTTAACCTTATGCCATAATTACATGAACAATTAACAAAATGTAACCCGATATATTTTATGAAAATAATTATCTAAACAACCGTCCGGCATATCTTGTGATGTGAAAAGAATATTGATATACACAATTTTATCATCATTCAAAAAAATAAAAATAAAGAGACTATCTACAAATATATTTCCGGTACCATTATTTGAAATTTGAAATAATAAAGAAGCTATATATAAACATACTCCCGTGCAATAATCAAATTTATGGTAATGAATTAAAGCAAATAAAACGATAAATCATAAAGATCTCAATTCTACAATGACATTTGGAATAATGGACTTAAATGTCACTAAATAAGAGAATAATGCCCAAATTGTCACTTTTGAGGGAAAAGGCCCAAAATGTCACTTGACCACGCTACATAATCTACCGTTTTTCTAACATCCAAAACGGAGGATCGTCTCCCGTTTTGCCTTTAATTTTTTTAAAAAAAAATTACAAATAACACAAACACAACAGAGCGGGATATTCAGATAACACAAACACCGGGCACATTCTATCGACAAGCCGGAGAAGACGGGAAAAACCACGACCATAAAACACTACAACAATCATTCCTCCTTACAACAATTATGAATATTGAGGTAATTATCTGTATTTTTATAATTTTTGAGCTTTTATATTTTTATGATTTGATTGCACACGAAGTGTTTGATTAAATTCCCCATTGGATTACCTGATCTACAGTTTTAGATTGCCGATTTATACTTTTAATTGCTGCTTATATGTTGCATACTTTGCTTTCAGTACTCTGTAGTGTTAGAATTATATTAGTGTTTGACTTTGATCTCCACATTGTCACCTTCGTAAAATGTTATGGTTGGCCCCGGATACTCTCTGTTCACTGTTAGTACATTCACCTTCTTACAATAGCTACTCGATCCCGACTGTGTAAATTCTTTTTACAGCAGATTTTATATCATAATGCAATCACGATGACGATAGCTAATATCAAGAACATCAGAAAATAGTCTGTTTATGTGTCATATAAACGACTAAAAGCTGCCCAGACGCATGCCTATTATAAATCACGCGTCTTCTGTCAGCCGGCTAACCAACTTATTATTCTTTGTACAATCCATTTCGAATCTTAATAATATTTTTAAGGCCCAAGGACTTCACTGTTTCTTTGTTTAAATACAGAGTTGTTTAAAGAAACATGCTGTAATATAATAGTATTAAGTATGGAATTAAGGAATGGAACATTTGCATGGGGGAATACTGAATGGAGAAAGAAAGTGACAGTAGCATAATGAATAATTTTTACAACTTGATTATGAGCTGTAGTATTAATACAAGGTATTAAGATATTTTAAACTCCAAAACTTGGGGGATTCTAGCTAAACTATGACTAACATGTATATTTTGATTGATTGATGTTGTCCATTGTTCTATGCCTTCTTGGAGATGTACAAGTCTCAATATCATTGCACTTTGTTAAATAAAAATTTAATTTTCATTGACCCCATTAGGAAGCATAGATATCACCTCCCCTTGTACAAGAAGAAGCATATATAAGTACCGATTTTGGAGCAAATAATGTTCAGACCATTATTTTCTCATACTAAGAGAGATCTCTTTGCATGTGGTAGGATGGCTCCTGGATTCTATCTGCAATCAAAGTTCTGTTATAATGATGATAAAAACATCCATTCAAGGTTTCTTGATAACAAACTATCTGGTGCAAAACGCTATTAAGGTTTCTTGCTCTGGAAACATATTATATTTGTAGTTTTAGTGACATGTTTGATGCAATGTGGAAATGAATTAAAGTAAAGAATGCAGACTGATTCATTTAATGTACTTTAACTTCCGTTCAAAAAGATGAAAAAACTTATGTTCAAATAGATGCAAATTGCAATGTACTTTTGCCTTAACTAGGTAGTAGTTTTACAATTTCATTTATGATAATGTTAATGTGGAAATGTTAATTGACAGGTTTTGATCGTACTTGTTTATTATCTATTTTTTAACTCGTACTTCTATATATTTGCAGGATGTGCATCAGGGTCCTGTTAACCCTAGCATTCTTCATCTTCAGCATACACATAGATCTTTAGATATTTGGAGGTTAGATGGTGGTGATATGTTGAAGTGTCGCCGAAAAAACCCTAATAATGAAGATGATCTTCCACCGCTAGATCTGCGTATGGTCCCTTTACTTCAGTCTACTGGTTTCTATGGCGTTGCTCGAGTGGCATCTTTACAGCTGGATTGGAGTCTTATATCAGCTCTTGTTGAGAGATGGCGGCCAGAGACTCATACCTTTCACTTGCCTATGGGAGAGGTTACTATTACTCTACAGGATGTAGGTGTTCTTTTAGGGCTTCCTGTTGATGGTGATGCTATTATTTCTGATATCACCCCTGGCCCTGATATGAGTTGGCGTTCTTATGTTGCTGAGCTTTTTGGTAGAGATCCCGATCCGAAGAGAGACATGAATGGATCCAGAGTTCGGTTGTCCTTTATTATTTCATGTGCTCCAGCACGTTTACCGCAGGATGCATCAGCAGATGATATTCGCTTTCAGGTCTTGTGTTATCTTGTTCATCTATTTGGTGGTGCACTCTTCACTGATCATTTGGGAGGTCTCTTCCATCCCATGTTTCTACATTTCATTCGTGATTTAGACAAATACGGAGATTATGCTTGGGGTGCTGCAGTTCTTGCATATTTGTATAGGGAGTTATGCAAGACAAGCAAGAAGGACGTTGATAAGCTAGCTGGTTGTCTGCTATTGTTGCAGTTATGGGAGTGGGAGAGATTGCCCATTCTTGCTCCCATTCGCACCTCTTTTATCTTGTTTGATGCTCGTTTCTGGGAGGGTCAGGTTGCAGCTCCACGTGGACTGAGGTACTTAGCATTTATTAATTTATTTATGTTTTAGAATCGTTTAAAAGGACTTTATATGTAACGGAACGGTTAGGGTTTAGGGTTATACTTTATTTTCATGTTAGATTAGAATTTTACACTTTTTAATGTTTTAGGATTCATTAATCCCTAAATTGGGTTTTAGAAGCGCTTAAATGAACTTGATATGATATGGAACGATTTAGCGTTTAAATGTAGTTGATATGATATTTAACTGGTTAGGGTTTATGGTTCGTGGTTTAGGGCCTTTAGGCCCTAAACCATGGAGCATAAACCCTAATTGTTGCTAGGGTTTAGGGCTGTTAGGCCCTAAACCCTAGGAACCAGAATATATTTTCATGTTAGATTAGAATTTTACACTTTTTAATGTTTTAGGGTTCATTAATCCCCAAATTGGGTTTTAGAAGCGCTTAAATGAACTTTATATGATATGGAACGATTTAGCGTTTACATGTAGTTAATATGATATTTAAATGGTTAGGGTTTATGGTTCGTGGTTTAGGGCCTTTAGGCCCTAAACCATGGAGCATAAACCCTAATTGTTGCTAGGGTTATATTTTCATATTAGATTAGAATTTTACACTTTTTAATGTTTTAGGGTTCATTAATCCCCAAATTGGGTTTTAGAAGCGCTTAAATGAACTTGATATGATATGGAACGATATAGCGTTTAAATATAGTTGATATTATATTTAACTGACTTTTTATAGTAATGTCATTATAGGTGGCTTCATGGTCATTCCTACACTAGCACGGGTGGTCGTACCCTTTCAGCTATTCGGACGCTATTGGATGGGCTTGGACCATCTCAGTTTATATGGTAGCCTTACTCTTCTGATGTCATTTCTGAGCTTCCTGCATATTATTTTACTGGTGAGCGTATTTGGCGCTACTGCGGGCCTTTGATTTGTATTTTCATAGTCGAGCTTCATTGCCCTGATAGAGTTGCTAGACAGTTTGGGCTCGTGCAGACTATCCCAGTTGATGTTGTTTACTCGGAGGCAGAGCATAGTACAAACTTGAGGGGCAATGACAAAATCAGATG
The DNA here is from genome assembly GCF_009905375.1 of Apium graveolens. Lineage (NCBI taxonomy): Eukaryota > Viridiplantae > Streptophyta > Magnoliopsida > Apiales > Apiaceae > Apium > Apium graveolens. The sequence goes on from NC_133656.1 coordinate 57,773,637, forward strand.
GATTCAGAAACATGCAGCTAACACATCTATATGGGCGCATCGTTTAGATCATTTGTTTGTTGGAGATGCGATTGTTGTCGAGAGTTCAGTGCCTGAGTACCATCCTTGGTATTTGGAGAGGACTATTAGATTCATTTCACGTGTTGGTGCATTTAATCATCGCATTGTAAGTTTTCTTCTTGTATGTTTAATTTATAGAATAAGTTGTTTTGCTTATCATAGCTTCATCACAAATGCTTTAGTAGTTTCTTTATTTCATACAACAATCTTGTAACATGTGTGTCATTTCTTTGTTTGTTTATTCAGGATCTTATGTTCAGGCACATATCTGAGTGGACACAAGATGTTCTTCCTGATGTTTCTCGTTATGCTGACTAGTGTTGTGATTTTGTCAGAGCCTACAGATTACATGGTTTTGATGAGATGCCCGTGGAGGTTCGTAGAGCTAGGCAGTTGGAGGAGAGGCAGCAACCGACCCATCGAGGTAGACGCGGCGGTGGACGAGCTGCTGGTGGTAGGCGAGCTAGGGTTTTGGTTGACGAAGACCCTGTTGCTGCAGAGCTTGGAGCTGATGGTATTCCATTACATTCTGATTCTCATGATGTGCCCGAGTCATCTACTCATGATCGTACTGATCCTATGGCTACGGATCTTGGTGATGATCGGGATCCTCCTGTACGTGATTCTGTTGCTCATACTGTTTCTGTTCATGTTCCGGGATCATCTACTCGCATCCTGCATGATTCTCAGATTCCGGATAGGTATGTATATGTTCCTCCTTTTGATCTTGGATTGACTCCTACTCCCGAGCATCCTCGTACCAAGGACCCTTCCACGGAGCAGCGTCGTACCGAGGACCCTTCCACTGATCAGCCTCCTCCTCTGCATCATTCTCATAGGCCTACTGGGCATGTATCTATGGATTTCTCCATTCCATCATTCAGTCTCCATGTAACACCTACACCTCTTACTGATCCTAATGCCGGTACGGATTTCACTTCTTCACAGAGTACCCAGGACCAGAGTTCCCAGGACCGTCCCGAGAAGTATGTTCATTTCTACACTTCCCAGGGTAAACGACGTTCAAAGAGAACTACCAATCCTCCAAACTGTGGAACAGATGGGCATAAGTGCGCGAAGAAATGAGGGTAAGCTTAACTTTAAGTTCTTAAGTGTGTGTGTTTAATTGTGTATGTTTAGAATGCATTTTAATTGTAAATTTAAGTGTTGAATTGTGTGTTACTTTTCAAATGTATTTCCTAAATTTATACTGTATATTTAAAAAATTCATTTTTTATGCAGATGATGAAGTGGATTATGGATTATAGGCATTGATGATGGAGTCGCTTGTGATTATTATCTATATTTTTAGGATTTTACTTTTGGAATCTTGTAAAAAATAGTATTGGAGATATTTTGTTGTTTATTATGATTCAAACCTTTTAATTATTTGTATTTGTTTTTTTAATTGTTCATATTTTTTGTGTTTATTTTGTTTGTGTTAGAAATAATGTTATTTATTTATTAGTCTTTTTATTTTACATTTTAAGTAGTATTAGAAATAAATATTGAACATGTTATTATATAACTGTTAAAATGAATAAGGAAATATTTAGCAAAATTAAAAAAAAAGAACAGGGAAATGAAAGAAAACGACAGATAAAACAACGTTTTGGTAAAAAAAATGGAATTTCGTGTTCCGTTTTATATATTTTACATTATTTACATATGAAACGGATGTTCGTGTACCGTTTTGATTATTTAAAAAATATATATATATATTTTAACGGCAGTTCGTGTTTCGTTTTGGTTGCTTTTAAACAACCACATATAACGGTTCTTCGTGTTCTGTTTTACTTGTTTTACCAATAACGCCGGATGAAGTTCCGTTTTGTTTTATTATTGCAAATGTAACAGACGCACACAACTGTCTGCTGTGTCTCTCACTTTGCAAACACAAGTGTCTTCTGCTTCTTACTTTGCAAACCTAAAATTCGAATATCAAATAAAATTATATATATATATATTTAATAAAATTCTTACAGATTTTTTAATGGCTTCGGGTTCGGGATCTGGAGCACAATCAGTGACGGTGATTGCGTGGATATATACCGATGGTAATATACGACAAACTCAATTAGAGGGTTACGTATATGATAAACCGGTTTCAAAGCAAGTAAGGCTCGATTCTAGTATGAATTTTAATAATTTGCGCGACGTATTGTTTTTGAAATTGAAAATTGATAGGAGTTTGTATGATTTTAAGTTGTGTTATCGATGGAAAAATTTCAATGATATGAAATTTGGTATTATTCCGGTTGATGATGATGATGATGTTGAGTGTTTGGAATTATTGTTTCGAATGGACCTCCTTTCTTTGTTGAAATTTATTTACAAAAAAATTCAACTTGTCCATTAATTGAAACAAGTACGAGAGTTGTGGAAACTAGTTCGAGAGTTTCCGAGAGGAGTGGTAGTAGGGGTTTTGATTGTCAAACTACTAGTAGTATGTATGTTGGTGGTGATACGGTTAGTAGTAGAAGTTTGGATGCTTATGATGTTGTTGATTCGGCTTTGATTACACGGGAGGAGACATTGGAGCCAATGGAGTTGAGGGAGGGGATGATATTTGACTCAAAAAAAGTGTTGATGCATACGGTTAGAGACTTTCATATCCGGAATCATCAAGAGATTAAGGTGGTTAGATCAAGTGATGTGTATTGGATTGTTGTTTGTAAGAATAAGGATAGTGGTTGTGAATGAAGTTTAAAAGCTAGGTTGCGGAAATCACTTGGAAAATTTCAAATTATGGAAACTTCGGGACCACACACATGTTTGCGAACCACCGTTTCTCAAGACCATCCTAATTTGACATCTTATGATATTCTTGAACTAGTTAAGGATCAAATTGTTGTGGATCCCATGGTTAAGGAAAAAGTTTTGATGGCCACGGTGAAAAGCATTTTTGGTTACCCACCGGGAAGAAAGAAGATTAGAGATGCGAAAAGGCTAGCAATGGATGAAGAACATGGTTCTTGGGAAGGTTCATATGAGGATCTCCCCTTTTTGATGGAAGTGTTCCAATGTTTTAATGTGGGAACCAAGGTTGATTGGTTTTTTAAGGAGGATGAGATGGAAGATCGGGGGAGCTTAGAGGTATTCTATCTCTTTATACTAGTATCGCATAGATTTTTAAATAATTTTCCATATTTTATGTAATGTTTTTGTAGTTAACGAGTATATTATGTTTTATTTTGAACAGGAAGTGACATTCAAGAGACTCTTCTGGGCTTTCAAACCATGCATTGATGGATTTGAGCATTGTATGCCTGTCATACATATAGATGGGACTCACCTATACGGTCCATATTCGGGTGTACTATTGAGTGTTGTGGCAGTGGATGGGTTTAGTCATATTCTTCCACTTGCATTTGCTATTGTCGAATCCGAGAATGTTTCTAGTTGGGGGTGGTTCATGGATAGATTGAGGAGGTTTGTGGCAGGTAGAAGACATGAGATTTGTGTAGTTTCTGATAGACATGCTGGTATTATTGCTGCTATGCAACAGATAGGATGGTGCGAGCCCGTTGACCATCATAGGTTTTGCATTAGACACTTGGCTGCAAATTTTTGTACTGCACATAGGAGAAAGGGTTTGAAAAATAGGTTAGTTGAGTTGGCTTCTCAGGTGCAAGAGAAGAAGTTTGAATATTTATGGGAACAATTGTTGATTGTGGAGCCTAGGACGGCAGAATGGTTTGAGGATAAACCATTAAGTAAATGGTCTTTAGCATATGATGGAGGGAAGCGTTATGGCATGATGACCACTAACCATGCAGAAAGTTGGAACAATGCGATCCTTGATGCTAGAAAACTCCCGATTAGTTCATTGGTTAGAGCATTATTTTTGGAGACGGTTGAGTATTTTGATGAAAGGCGTTTGAAAATTGCAACCGAATTATCTAAAGGTCGATTGTTTACTAATCATGCAAGCAAGAGGTTGAGTCGGTCCATTGTGCGTTCTAGGGGTCATAGTGTTAAAGTTTATGATCGAAATTCATTGTTGTTTGAAGTAGTAACTAGAAAGGTTGACCAAAAGGGGGGGAATAAGCATACCGTTAGGATTCCCGAGTACTTGTGTTCTTGTGGGAAATGGCAAACATATCGTATTTCATGTTCTCATGTTATAGCATGTTGCGCACATTTGAAATTGAGTCATGAATCGCTGGTTGACGAAATCTATAGGTTAGACAATGCATAAATGGTTTACAATGGTGTTTTCGAACCCATTCCTAGCAAAGGAGATTCTCGTTGGCCGACGGGTATTAATTTCCCAACCGTGATACATGACAAAGATGTTGAGAAAAAGAAAGGAAGAAGGAAGTCAATGAGATATCAAAATGCGATGGATTTTCAAGCACCCAAGGGAAAAAAATGAGTTATATTAGTGATTTGTTTAGTAACAATGTTTCCTAAAAAATTGTATTGACTTTGAAGAATTTTATTACTTATTTTAATGTATTCGTGTGTTTTTTTATTATCAATCTAATTTTAAGTTTTAATTACATGAAATAGCAAGTTTTTATAATGTTTTGATGCATTTTAGTAAAAATTAAAAAAAAAATCCAGTAGCTGCTGAAAATAACTGAAGCTACTGAAGCTCAACATGCAAAACGGTTTTTTATATAACGTTTTGAGTAAAACATCACATCGTGTTCCGTTTTGATATAAAAAAATTTCACAAAAACGTTTCTTTAAACCACGTTTTACTTAACAAGGAAACGGTTTATTAACCTCCGTCTTAGTCTAAACGGTTTAATAATATTTTTTTAAAAAAACCCAAAATGGCGGACGAAACCCCGTTTTACTTAATTCTAACGGTTCACGAAGTTCCGTTTTAACCTTTTTTTAAAAAATGTCAAAACGGAAGACGAACTTCCGTTATGAAGTGACAATTTGGGCCATCTTTTTCAAAACCGATAATTTGGGCCATTTTCTATGTCAAAGTGACATATAAGGCCACCACCCTGACATTTGAGAGAGAAAAAAAAGGTTTACATGTTACGCATAATCACCGATTTGAAAAATGAATTAAGCTAACATTGTTGATTAGGGCGTTGTTTTTCAATTTTATCCCAACATCCTACACTCCATATATTTCTTCAAACATTTTTTAAAACGAATTACTACTCTATTTTCAGCAAATGAAGAGCGATGCCAGGATTGTCAAATTTGATCCAAATTACACATGACATAATTTAGTTGATGGGTCTTATATTGATCCCATGAGCAATAGTTAGTTGACGTGATGAAAATTGTTTTGGGAACGGATTCGAGAGCGCTATCATTTCTCCAAATTAAATCTAAGCAATATGGCATATCATAATAACCTACTCATATGATAAAAAGGGAAAGGAGCCAAAAAAAAACCCATTTTGTTTTTAACTCTATTCAAATTTCATTCTCCTTTCATGCTTGCATGGTTTTTCACAGATCTTGGGAGATACGTATAGAGCTTACTAATTCTTTCTTTGTTTTGAAATCTCAGCCAAGAGAGCCTAGAAGAAAAAAGGCTACAAGACGTTTTAACTAACAAACGAATTTTTTTTCTATGAGGGGTGAATCCCCCTATCTAATTCAGAAATTATATTGCTGCACAGAAACCCCCATCTAATCCAGAAACTATGGTGCTGCAGAGAAAAAATCGGTCCCTGTTCTCCCGCATATAGTGCCCGAATACCAGATGCTCTAAATGTGTCATCTCATGTTACAGCACAGCGGTTTTCCATGTTGTTGCAATTTCTTCCACATGCACATCATCTGCCTAGGGGATTGGTAGTGTGCTGTATAATAGTCGTCAATGCACCCATGTTGGCAATATTTTAAACTGTGCATGTACTCCACTGGCCTTGAGCTATTGAACTGCTCAACCCACATACCCATACTGACATCTTCCATCTTAAACAGCTGCACAAGGGTACAAACTTTTACTCTGTCTGCGGCTAAAATCTTAAATCAACTAAGTAATGTGTTTATGTGTGCATTGTGTGTTAAGAAAGAGGAGAGTTGGTAGCAGGTACCCTCAATTTATTCATTTCAAATTCGGACACAATAAATTTTGCAATATCTGATGAAAGAATGTATCCTGGACCGTTGGCATAAGGTGGATAATCTTCTTCCGGCCATTCCTGACAACCAAAAAGAACATTAATATAAGACTTTTGACTGAAAAATGGCTTCACATTTAGTCACAGGGTGGCAATGAAATACTAAATTATAGCCATACTAATACAATATGTAAGGTAGTGAACATTGGGCGAAAATAGATCTGAGAACACCTTTAAACCTATTGTGCATGTTTCTGTGACAAAAAGAACATGACTCTAGGCAGATTTTTTTATTACATAAAATATATATATATATATATATATTATAAATTAATTTATTTTACACAAAGAATCAAAACTAAAAGCAAAAAGTAGGTTCAAACGTTCACTACCTCATATGTCACAGCCCATTTACCATATCGTAGGGGCTTGTGATAATAATTGATATTTCCAACATACAAACTCCTATCTCTGGCTACTTTACTTGCTTCGTTGATAACTGCATCAACTCGAACAAATGTGTCATCGTCACATTTCATAATATACTTGGCAGCTGCTGTATGAACCTGAAAAGAAGAAACTTCCTAACATAAGTACTCTCAATGCAGTAATAGTTACCTACTTTCTTAGCCGCGCAATCCATTACTTACCCCATACTCACAAATCGCAACAGTCTTTAAGACAACAAGATCGTAATTATCCATGTAAGGTACAATGACAATGTCACCAAAGAACTCTGCTTCCTTCTTTAGCTCAACGTTTACATCCTTTCTTCCATTCTGTCAAGGCATCATTGATAAATGGATTCAACAACCCTATGTAAAAAGCCTAGAGGTATGTAGCAGGAAAAAAGTAACAAATTATATCTACTAACCAGTGCTACAAAAAAAAGAGCAACGACATTAGATGATTTGATAAGCTTATGCTGCATCCAAGACTTCCTCACAGCCATCCTTTCCGCAAAATGGTTTCCAGCTGAAAGAATTCCAATAAACATTTCGACAGGCCCATCTGAAACAGCGGGAGCTTTCCACCTATTGGACATATCAAGAAGCCTTTGAGGAGCAAAGCTAGGATGTGACGTGGGCAATGATGCGGCAAATATTGAATCAACATCAATATCTCCATTTAAAGATACCCCAGTTGCATCTTCAAGTGCAAAACCCTACCAAATTAAGCGAAATATATTAGAAAATTATTTATGGTGATAATGGCGTTGAAGGTTGCAGAATGTCACTCACAGTGCGATATGGAAATGAGGTGATATGTCTCCCATCAACGTTGACATGATATCCCTCCAAGCCTGCAGTGAGAGTGAGGACAAATAACTTCTCTTCTGCAAAAGGGTATGGCCAGTCGACTGTCACCTTCTTTGTTCGGCCTATAAGCCTGTTCAACCACCATGTCGTCTTCGATTCTTCAGAGTGATTGTCATCATCACGGATCCACTTTTCGCATTTCACTTGACCATCCACTAAAGTAAGTCAAAAATTGACTGAACTTGTCAGAGTCACAACAATTTTTAAGGCTAAAAATCAGATTTATAAAAAAGATTATAAAAATCGACCAAGGTTTTGTTAAACTAGGTCATCTAGCACAATACAAAGCTTGGTTTGCCCAGAAATTCCCAAGTTAGAGTCACAAAATTTTCTATATTTACGAAATTTAATATGAACATTGGACACATATCCACTACTATGAAAAAAATTACATCAGAAAACAAGAGTGACAAAAACGTAGCCACCAATATAACAGAAAACTAAAATGATATGACCAAATGATGTCCATTCTTAAAACCAGTGTTATATAAGGCAAGACTAAGCGAACAGGGGTAAAAATAGATTTTAAAGTATTTTAAACACATGTTTACTGTTTAAAAATCGCATGTAGCAATATTTCAAATGTTTACCACAATTAAATAAGTACGACAACCATATGACTGTAATCATTAATCAAAAATTTACAAGTGCTTTTATATTGTAGCAGGATGAGCATCTCACAACGACCATCAAATATGAAAACAAACATTGGAATCACATATATATATATATATGTGTGTGTGTGTGTGTACAATTCAGAGATATTGTTAATAATTTAGAACATAAAACACATCAACTGCAAGCGAAGGCAATTAACAGTCAAATAAATGAAGTGAGAACATATTGAGTGGTAAATTTTTAAAGGTTAAGTCAAATCTTCTAGAGCATCCGAATGAGTTTAATTGGTAACAAAAGTAGTGGACATCTATTTAAATTTTATCAGTATCTAGACAAATTTTAATTCATTGAGATGTTTTATTTTGATTATAATAATTTTTTACTTAAGTGCGATTTATAGATCACCTCGCTATATCGCCTAATCGAGGAGAGGATACAAAAGTGACCGCCTAATTAAAATTGCCTTGTCCAAGTGACGCGATATTGCCTCAAATTGCTTCCCAATCAATTGACTTTTTATCTCGCTTTTGCTAATACTGTTTAAAAACTCGTTATCCCATGAGTATGAACACCAGCTTTGTACAGAAATAGTGATATTTCAACTTACAGCTCGAAAAGCTACTTGCCAGATCAAACAATCCTGTATCGATTCCTCTAACTTCAACAGTGACAATTTACAGACAGCATAAGAAAATGATATATATTCCTTGCACCCTGGTATATGATAGTTAAGGGTTTATCAACAATTTGACCCGAATCATAGTACCAAATGTACACATAAATCCTTGCACTTTATTTTATATATCCTGGCCTTTTTTGCTTAACGTATATCCCCCGTCTTTTAAGATATTCAAATATATATCCTATGACACTTGCTACCAAATTTCGAGTAGAACTAATGCGTCTCTTGTGGGTTTAAGATATTTGTTTTGAACCGTACCAGCAGAAAACCAAACTCCTGTAAAATGAATAATGTGTCTCATTTGGGTTTGAAATATTTTTAATTAATATATGTATTAAATGAAAAAGAAACATTAAATTTAGAAACAAAATATCCTTTAAAATGGTAACGCCGACAAATTAAGGTTTACACGTAATATGATCTCAGATCTTCCATGAAAAAGTTCGAATTTAATATATTTAAAAAATACTTTTCAGGTCAAATTGGCCAGCATAAGGATCTTAATATACATTTGACAAACATAAAGGGACATAATATACGAAAATTCGTTCAAGTGTTTATGTTTACATTTACTATTTTTTGGTCAAATTTTTTTAAACCCAATATTTAAACCAGTTGATTACCCTTTTTGGATAATTTACACGTTTTTGAATGCTTTAGATTTTTAAGTATTCGAGGAGTGAGGACTTGCAGTCAAGACCTTAGCCATGGGAAGGAGCCCTAACACTAGACTATCAATAAAACCTAGTAAATTACCCTTTAGTACAACAAACTTACGTGGTAAGAAACCACTCACCAGTTTCTTCATCAGCCCTTGATTTCCACCCTTCACACCGAGAGCCCGTTCCCCATTGCATCCTATAACAAGTATTCTGCTCAATAACAGGCTTTCCACTCCAATCCCCCTTCAACCTAGGATTATAATGCAATATCCTCGGTGGGTCCTCCCCATCAACAGTCTTTAAACCTTGTAACTCCATCATAAACTGTGAAACCATCACATACTGCCCTTCCTTCACCAAAGCAATTTGCGGGTTTCGCTCAGGATGAGCCTCTCTAGGCTTTCCCACAAGAGTTATATGTGATCCCAATGCCAAACCACAAGGAATCACCATAATTCTCCCTTTCTCCTTAAACTCAGAACCAGGCAACAAAATCGAATGTGGACAAGATTCAGTCCTATTCAACACCTTCTTTTCACTAAAAATCTCAACTTTACCTGAATTCAACTCAACCCAAAACTTCTTTCCCACTTGTAAAGCCTCAACTGCAGACTTTTGAATCCCCAAAAACCCACCCTGACTACTAGTATTTACAACAATGCCATCAAAATTCAATCTTGATAAAATCGCAAATTCTTTAAAATGTAAAGATTGATTCAATACCTTTCTGGGCTGATTAAAGGGTCTTAAGGGAGCTACTTTTTCTTCCAATTCCTCTTCACTTTCAAGCACAAAAGGCCTTGAAACAACATCATTAAAACCCTCTTGACTCACAACACTCAACCCATTTTTGAATACAAAAGGCACTTCTAAACTCACCATCACTACATACAAAAACCCAACAAAAACAAGAACTTGAAAAGGTGTTTTAGTCTTCATTTCTCAAAAAGATCCAAACTTTATAACCCTAATCAAAAATTAGACTACTTCTGATCATCAAAAAACAACCAATTGGTGATGGGGTGGTGAAGCTTGTATATATATGTGTATCTATAGGTGTATGTATATGTTGTAAGCTTTGTTCAAGCTGGGGTGGTAGAGTTGATTCTCTGTACTTTCAATTTGAATTGAAAAAAAGGACTTTGAAAAAGTAAGCCATCATCACAACACACTTTATTTTCTTAAACCAAGCCATTTTTGTAAAATAATACTCTAGAGATTTTTTACTATCTGAGTATCTGTGAGTGTGGACCCAGATTTCACTGCATGAACCATGATATGTAGGGACATAAATATTGTTCCCAGTAAATAATTTATTCCGGACATATTGGCATATTATTAAAAAGATAAATTTCTGTCATTTTTTAAAGTATCATAGTCAAAAATATATTTTTTAGAAATTCTAACAAAAATACCACCTTTTAAAATTTATAATAAAAAAATACTCACTTAGTAGCATTTGAGAAATGGTTAAGTTTATTACGCATTTGAGAAATGAGTATTATATAAAAATTAAAAAAATTAAAAAATAAGAAGTAAAACACGAGACACTCATATCACAAATGCATAACACGTGAATGTGTATCTCAATTTAATTTTTTTAAAAACCTTTTTAACACAAATTATCTATTTATAAAACACATATTAGTAATATTCAATTTATAATTACGTATTATACTGGTATTTTTGCCAAAATTAAAAAATATAATATTCTTGTCACAAACTCTAGAAAAGAGGCATTTTTGTCATTTTTCAAAATTTATGTTCTCCCGATTTGTTATATAATCTTCTTATATTTTAAATTTAACTTTTCTACGCATATTTCCGATATGTTTGACTTGTTAGTTGAAATAATAATTTTTAAAATTATCTTTTTTCAACAAAAATATATAAGTTATACTAAAATTTACAAAAAAAGTTAAATAAATATTTTAACTATAAGATCAAAATACTTTAAATTATGTGTCGAATGAAAAATATTAAAAAATAGAGGAAATAATTTATTTTATTTTTATATTAGGTGCCTTCCATTTATATTATCTTCTGTGCTTTTTTGTTATTTAGTCGTTTTTATAAATTTATGTTAATTATGACGAAGTTGCCACTTTAACCTATTCACTTTTATTAGACTATACCTAATTGTTGTGAATATGTTGTGAAAATTGATGATTTCATTAACAAAATGCCTTAGTAGAGTTTACTTAGTGAAAAATGTAGCACTCGACGGATAAGGAATATAGTCCCGACGGATGACTCAATATAGTCCCGACGTATGATGATCAATTATCCATCGAGTGAGTAGCTTGTGTAATAATGAGTCTGTAGCACATTTTTGCATACACCTTGTTTAGTTTCTGTAGTAGCACTCAAGTCATGTTGACTTTAATTAGATATGCAGAATAGGTTGATTAATTGTACATAGATGATGTCTTGTAATTCTGCAAAAATGAAATGAAGTCAAGTGCTAGATAGCAACCCGACGGATAAACAACAATGCCACTCGACGGATGATCAACAAGGCAACCCGACGGATGATCATGTACCCGACGGATAATCAATTCAAACATCAGTTGACAGTGACAACACAGTCACATGCGTCGAGTGTATGCAAAAAGAATGTGGAAGCCTATTCAACTGGGTTTAGAGAACAAAGAAGCATTGCCATTTCCATGCTATTATGAAGATATTCAAAGATGCTGAATAGAGTAATGAAGAAGCATTGTATTAGACTTGATAGGTTTTATTTTATTATCTTGTCTTATTACTTTATAATCTTGATGATATATAAACCAAGAAGTAGCAAATAGAACAACAAGAACACTAAGCAAGAAACTTTTCAGAGAAACATTTGTAAGCTGTATTCTTAGTATTTCTCTGTAAACTTAGTTGTTCACATTTGTAAGCAGCTGTGAGCACATCTTGCTACACAGAGTTCTCTTGATATAAAATATATATATCTCTGGTGGATACATTCAAATCCACCATAAAGTTTTTAAAGACTTGTGTTTTAATTACTTGTTTCTTGATCCATTCCAAGTTATTATTCCGCACTTTGCAAATCAATTCATAGAGATATATATTATAAGTTAGAACACTTTTATAATTTGTGAAAAAGGTTCAAGAATTCCATTCAACCCCCCTTCTATAATTCTTGTTGCATTGTTAGGGACTAACAATTGGTATCAGAGTAAGCTCTTGATAAACAAAGAGTTTAAAGATCACAACAAAACAACAAGATGAACAAGAAGGATGTTGGAGTCAAGATTCCTCTTCTAGATAAAGATAATTGTCATCACTGGAAGGTAAAAATGCATCTTCACTTACTTTCTCAAGATGAGGCCTATGTAGATTGCATAGAGAGAGGCCCTCATGTACCAATGAGAGCTGCAACTGGAAATGAGCCATTTGTCGCCAAGCCAAGGCATGAATGGTCTGATCCTGATATTGAACAAGTCATGAAAGATAAGAAGGCCATGAATATCTTGTTCAATGGAGTTAATGGTGGCATGTTTGACAACATCATCAATTGCAAAACTGTCAAGGAAGTTTAGGATACAATACAGATTATTTGTGATGGCACTGAACAAGTCAGGGAAAATAAGATGCAGCTGCTAATTCAGCAATATGAGTACTTTCATAGTGAAGATAGTGAGTCTCTCACTGATATTTTTAGTAGATTTCAAAAACTACCAAATGCTCTGAAGTTGCATGGAAGGGTCTATCAGACAAAAGACTCCAATCTTAAATTCCTTAGATATCTTCCAAAGGAATGGAAACCTATGACAGTCTCATTAAGAAACTCTGATGATTACAAGGAGTTTACCTTGGAGAGATTGTATGGCATCCTGAAAACTTATGAGCTTGAAATAGAGCAAGATTAGAGGATAGAGAGAGGAAAGAAGAAAAGAGGATCCATTACACTAGTTTCTGAGTTAGAGAAAGAGAAGGAGATGAAGATGGAAGCTGTTGAATCAACTTCAAAGGTCTGTGAAAACAAGGGCAAAGGGCTGGTAGCAGAAAATGAAGATTCTTTGAGCCAATATGACATGGAAGATATTGATGAACATCTAGCATTTCTTTTTAGAAGATTTGCCAAGCTCAAGTTCAAGTTCAAGAAGAACTTTGGAGCAACTAAGCCAAATAGAAACATGGTGGATAAATCAAAATTAAAATGTTTCAAATGTGGCTTGGTAGGGCACTTTGCCAGTGAGTGTAGAAAGTCAGATTCCAGCAAGAAAAAGTTTGAGCCTGTGGATTATAAACAGAAATATTTTGGATTGCTCAAACAAAAGGAAAGGGCTTTCATTACACAAGAAAATGACTGGGTAGCAGATGGTCTGGATGAGGACGAGGATGTCAGCTATGTCAATCTAGCCCTAATGGCCAAGTCTGATGAAACATAGACAAGTTCTTCAAGTAATCAGGTAATCACCACTAACCTTGCACATTTATCTAAAGCTGAGTGTAATGATGCCATAAATGACATGTCTACAGAATTATATCACTTGTGTGTTATACTTAAGTCTCTTACTAAAGAAAATGCTAAAATCAAAGAAAAAATTTTATTTTTAAGTGAGAGGAATAATGTGTTAGAGCCGCAGTTCATTGAATTTGAAAAATTAAGAATTGAGTGTAAAATTGCTAAGGATGAATTAACTGAGTCCTTGAAGAAAGAAGAGATCTTGAAGAAGCGGTATGAATGAAAACATGAGGTTATTAAGGCATGGAAAACATCTAGAGATGTTCATGCTCAAATCACCAAAGTTCAAGGTATTGAGTCCTTTTGTGATACAGCTTGGAAGAAGAATAAGGAGAAGCTGGAATCCAATATGGTTGAAGGATTGCTAACAGATGTAGACTCGACGGATGATGAGGGTCATCCATCGGATAACAAAAAGGGTCGAGTGATATAAATCCTCATCCGTCGACTGTGAGCAAGCCTGTAAGTAAAGCCAAACTTGTCAAGTTAAATGAGAAATATGGATCAGTTTCCAAGAATTTTATTCCGGGAGAATCCAGTCAAGTGAAGAAGGAGAAAAAGGCTAATCTTGGTTATATGACTGTCATACAATTGAGTGACAGACTGGAAAAGATTGAGATTAAAATAGAGGTTAAAAAGAAAAATAATAGAAATGGTAAAGTAGGAATTAACAAGCATAACAACTACACACCTGATAAATATGCACCAAGAAAAATTTGTGTCAAGTCTGGTAGTGTAAATCATTTGTCTGTTAATTGCAAAACTGCCATGCCTACTTCCACATCCTTGCGACCTCATTTTCCCAACATGAATGTCATGCCTTCTATGCCTATGAATGCTATGTCTACACAGAATATGAATGTACAGTTTGCTAATATGTCATTTGCACCTAATACTTATTATACTGCATTTAGTATGCCACAAATGCCATTTAACATGCCTTACTGGAATAATATGTTTACTAATAGCATGCCATTTCCTGTCAGTCAAAATATGCATGATAATTCTGTTCTAATGAATGGTTTCAAAGATTCAACTCAAATGACTAAGGATGAATTTGATATCCCTAAGTCAAATGAGACAAAGCCTAAGAAACAGAAAAAGAAAGCTAACAAGGCAGGACCCAAGGAAACTTGGGTACCAAAATCAACTTGAATTGATTTTGATGTGTGCAGGGAAACAGAAAGAATCTATGGTACTTGGATAGTGGTTGTTCAAGACACATGACTGGTGATTCTACCCTGCTCACAGAGTTCAAGGAGAGAGCTGGCCCAAGTATTACTTTTGGAGATGACAGCAAGGGTTATACTGTGGGATATGGTTTGATTTCAAAAGACAATGTCATCATTGAGGAGGATGCCTTAGTGGATGGTCTCAAGCACAATTTGTTGAGTATCAGTCAGCTTTGTGATAAAGGCAACACAGTAACCTTCAACTCAGAAGCCTGTGTTGTGACTAATAAGAGGAGGAACAAAGTGGTTCTCTCTGGTGTGAGAAAAGGAAATGTGTACCTAGCTGACATCAACTCATCAAATGCAGAATATGTTACTTGTCTTCTCAGCAAAGCAAGTCAGAATAAAAGTTGGTTATGGCACAAGAAGCTATCCCATCTAACCTTCAAGACCATGAATGAACTAGTAAAGAAAGAACTGGTTAGAGGCATTCCTCAAGTGGAGTTTTCTAAAGATGGACTGTGTGATGCTTTCTAGAAGGGAAAGCAAATTAAAGCATCATTCAGAAAGAAGCTCGATTCAACAATTGAAGAACCTTTACAATTGCTACACATGGATTTGTTTGGACCAGTCAATATGTTGTTCATTTCAAGGAAATGATTTTTCCTAGTAATTGTAGATGATTTCTCAAAGTTCTCTTGGATATATTTCGTAAAGTCTAAAGATGAAGCTAGTGAAATCATCATCAATCACATAAGACAAGTCAATAATCATCCTAATTTCAAAGTTAGAAGAACCAGGAGTGACAATGGAACTGAGTTCAAGAATTCTGTCATGAGAGCATTTTGTGAAGAAAATGGGATTTTGCATGAGTTTTCAGCAGCAAGAACACCACAACAAAATGGAGTGGTAGAAAGGAAGAACATATCACTTATTGAAGCTGCCAGGACAATGCTTGAAGAATCTAAATTACCAACATATTTCTGGGCTGAAGCTATAAATACTGCATGCTACACTCAGAATATTTCTCTGGTTAATCAAGCAAAATGCATGACTCCCTATCAATTGTTCAAGAACAAGAAGCCAAATCTAAATTTTCTTCATGTCTTTGGCTGCAAATGTTATATCTTGAGAAATCAAACTGATCAGAATGGGAAGTTTGATGCTAAAGCAGATTAAGGAATTTTTGTTGGATATGCTGTTGGTAAAGCATATAGAGTCTACAATCTAAGAACCAACATTGTTGTGGAATTAATACATGTTGTGTTTGATGATAAAAAGATTGAAGGACTGCAATATGGAGATTACCATGAGAGCCTCAAATTTAACAATGTGGAGATGGTTAGTGATGACAGTGATGATGACAGTGATCAAGAAACGGTATCAAAGGATAATGCAGAAAAATCCAGTACCAATGAAGCACAATATTTAACATCTGTCGAATTGCAAAATGCTTCATCCGTCGGGAGACAATCTGGTTTATCCGTCGGGAGACAACCAGCCTCATCCGTCAGTACTCAAAACTCACCATCCGTCGAGTCATCAAAAGAAGCTGGAAGTCAGAATAGATCACTTATAGAAAGCTCTCCCTTCTCAAATCAAAGATCCATTAACTTAGGGGGAGTTTCTAACAATCAAAATTCAATCACACATCAAGACAACAATGAGGCCTCTTCATCTAGAGCCAATCTACCTCAACAAAGGAAATGGACAAAGGATCACCCCTTTGAGCTCATCATTGGTGATGTATCTTCTAGAGTTCAAACAAGGAGAACAACTCAAGAAGAATGTCTATACATGAGCTTTCTTTCTAAGGAAGAACCAAAGAAGGTAGAAGAAGATTTGTTGGATCCTGATTGGATTTTAGCTATGCAGGAGGAGCTAAACCAATTTGAGAGGAATAAAGTATGGAAGCTGGTGCCGAAGCCTAAAGGAAAGAATCCAATAGACACCAAATGGGTATTCAGAAACAAGATGGATGAAAATGGCATAGTAGTCAGGAACAAAGCTAGATTGGTTGCTAAGGGCTATTGTCAACAAGAAGGAATAGATTTTGATGAAACATTTGCTCCTGTTACAAGACTTGAAGCCATCTGAATCTTTTTAGCCTATGCATCCCATGCAATTTCAAAGTCTATCAAATGGATGTCAAAAGTGCCTTTCTGAATGGAGATTTTGAGGAGGAAGTCTATGTCAGTCAGCCTCCTGGTTTTGAAGATCCAGACTTTCCAGAATATGTTTACTATCTTTTGAAAGCACTTTATGGACTGAAGCAAGCACCTAGAGCCTGGTATGACACTTTGTCAAAGTTTCTTTTAGAGAATAACTTCACTAGAGTTACTGTAGACAAAACTCTTTTCTTTAGAAATGTTAATGGCTCTAGTATACTTGTTCAAATTTATGTAGATGACATTATTTTTGGCTCTACAGATGAAAAACTTTACAAAAAGTTTGCCAAATTGATGCAAAGTAAGTATGAAATGAGTATGATGGGAGGACTAACTTACGTTCTTGGTCTACAAGTTAAGCAAGTTAGTGATGGAATATTCATTAGTCAAACTAAATACATTTATGATCTTTTGAAGAAGTTTGAACTAATGGATTGCACATCTGCAAAAACTTACATGGCCACTGCAACTAAGCTTGAATTAAACACTACTGAAAAGTCTGTGGATATTTCAAGTTTTAGGGGCATGGTTGACTCACTTCTGTACTTAACATCAAGTAGGCCAGATATAATGTTTGCTACATGTTTGTGTGCTAGATTTCAGGCTGATCCTAGAGAATCTCACTTAGTAGCTATTAAGAGAATTTTCAGATATCTCAAGGGAACACCAAAACTTGGTATTTGGTACCCTAGAGATTCTGGTTTTGATCTAACTGGTTATTCAGATGCAGATTATGCAGGTTGTAAAATTGATAGAAAAAGTACAACATTAACCTGTCAATTTCTAGGAAATAGGCTTGTGTCCTGGTTCAGTAAAAAGCAAAATTCAGTTTCTACTTCTATAGCTGAAGCTGAATATATTGTTGCTGGCAGTTGCTGTGCACAGATTTTGTGGATGAAAAACCAATTGCTAGACTATGGTCTGCAAGTGGAAAGAATTCCCATTTTCTGTGATAACACAAGTGCAATTGCCATCACTGAAAATCCAGTGCAATATTCAAGAATAAAGCATATAGACATCAAGTACCATTTCATAAGGGAACATGTAATGAATGGTACTGTGAAACTACATTTTGTTCGACGTGAAAAGCAGCTTGCAGATATATTTACCAAGCCACTGGATGAATCCACCTTTTCAAGGTTGGTAAGTGAGTTAGGTATGCTAAATTACTCTTAAATCTTTTCAGTTAATTTGCAAGTTGTAATGCAGCCAGAAATTTAATTCATTTTTCAGTCATAGATGAAATTTTGGCTGTCAAAATTTACATCTCGACGGATGATCACTATCCATCGAGTTTGATCATCCGTCGGTATACATTTTATTAATAAAATTAATTATTTTTCTGGAATATTTTATGACTCGACGGATAACTGCTTTATCCCCATCCGTCGAATTGTCTGAATCTTAGCCGTTAATTCTCTGAACATTATCCATCGAGTATACTTACAGTTTATAAGTATAACACGACGGATAATTGAAAGAATTTTTACAGTTTAGTTTTTTAAACGGCTATTTTGGGCAATTCCTATTGGTTACTTTATTTTACTTTATTACTTTTGACAGTTATTTTTGAGATACTATAAAAGCTTAATTCATTTCCATTACTTTTCTTTTATCATTCTCAAATCATCTGCTCTAAATTCTCTCTTTCTCAAAAGCAATTATCATCTCTATCTCTGTAATTTCCACTCTCTAACAATGACACCAGTAGTCAAGATCATGTCATAAACTGGATTCATCTATGAGAAGAACAACCTGACGGCTCTAGTAAACAAGGGGATTCAACAGTCTGGTGACTACCGCAAAGTGATGGATTTTGTGAAGAACTGCAAACTCAACTATGCCATGCTGGAATCACCCACCATCTTCTGTGAGGTTGTTGAGGAAATATGGTCAACTGCTGTGTACAACTCAACTGATAAGACCATCACATTCACTATTAAAGGTAAAGAATTCTGTATTAATAGTGATGTTGTTAAAACATGTTTCAAAATTCCTGATAATACTGTAACTTCACCACACATAGACACCGACATAGTTAATATGCTTAATTCCATGAACTATGCACTCTCTACTTATAAGTTAAGTGAAATTAGGAGATTGAGTCTTAGGAAGGAATAGAGTTATCTATGTGATGTAGTTACTAAGGTATTCTCTGGTAAAATCAGTAATTTTGATTCTGTCAATATCTCTATGCTTAACATGCTTTACATGTTTGTAACTGATAAGTTCTTTAACTTCAGTGATCTTGTTTTATTTGAGTTGGGATTTAAGTTAGGAGAGTTAAATAAGAGGGGTAAAAATGTTTACTATGCTAGATTTTTCATGATGTTAGCTAACCACCTCTCTGAGGGAATTGTGCTTGAGAACCCAACCAATAAACTAGATTATTGGGTTCAAGAGAGAAGAATTATTGCAGATTTGAACAGGACAAACCATCACAGAGAGGTGCCACTCTTCTATTTCCCTGTAATGGAAGCACCTCAGGTAAGTGAGGTAATGACATCTGTCTCTACTATTCCAACCTCACAATTTTTTTTTGCATTCTAGTGTAGCTATGGAAACCGTGTCAATGACCCAACAGTTGCCTACCCAAGCTACCAAAACATCAAAAATTTCTAAATCCAGGTCAAAGAAAGCCCCCTCTGGTATCTCTCAAAAGATGCCAGTTGCAAAATCCACCAAACCTAAAGAGGGGAGTGTGAAGGTGGGTAAGGTAGGTGAGGGACATGGTGAACATCAAAGAAGCCCTAAGGATAAGGTTGGAGAGGTGAGTGTTTCCCAGCCTAGCCACACTGCAGTTTCCCAACAGACTGCAGTGCTTAATAAGGAAATTAGCTCATTGTTAGTTGCATCCTCCCAAAAGGATGTGACTATTGAACAAAGCTCTCAGCCAAGAGCACAGGCCAAAAGGGTAAGGGACACAAGCTCACCCCAAATGTATACCAGAAAGAAGAAACCAAAAGCCCTTGGGGATGCACAGGGTTCACATACTGTGCAAACTGGTGCTAAAGACACAGTCACTGCACCTTCTCAAAGTCAGTTTGATGTGGCTCCAATAAATGTGGAGTCACAGCCAAAATATTTAGTTATAGAAGCACCCCAAACACCAAATTCTCCCACAAACTCTCTGGATGTGGATATTATCAACACATCAATTCCTGATTCCCCTTCTTTAACTCTGTTGGGGAAGCCAAAATCTAGTGCAAGTGAGCATCATCTTTTGGATGATTTGTTGGCTCACTTGCCAATTCTTTCAGGAACTGTTGAGACATCTGTGCCAAAATTTTCATCAATCTGCACAGAGTCCACAATAGTTTTCACTCCTAACTCATTTATTCTTACTCTCTCAATGGATGTTGTTCATCCGTCGAGTAGTGATTGTATCCCGAAGGATAAGCTTAACAACAGTTATCCGTCGGATAGTCAAACTGCTAACCCGACAGATATCCCTTATTCGTCGAGTATCTCTGCACAGCTTCAAATTTCATCAATTATTTCAAGTGCAGAAGACTTAGTTGTAGTACAATCACTCCTAGGATTGAGGGAAGAGAGTGTTATGAGTGAGAGTCTGGGTTGCTCCCAAGAAAAAGGAGAGGAAAAGAGTGAAACTATGCAATCCAGTTCTTCAGGATTGATAAAAGAGAGCGTGTGGAGTCCCACCTTAGATGGTGAATGTGAGGGTGTGAGAGTGGGGAGCCAAGGTGAGACCTTGATGCAACAAAAGAGAGATTATGAGAGAAATGCAGCTATAGGAGCTATAAAGGTGGATGTCCTTGCAAGTAAGTTAATGAATGTCCAGGATGCAGACAGGGAGGGACTATCTCAGCAACCTCAAGCTGTTATAGAGTCCATCTCCCTTGATGCTGAGATATTTACTCACCCTGTTCCAGCATATCAACTTCTAGCTGAACAGGGCAATGACAATGCAGAAAGGATGCTTAACTTGGTACACACCACATAGTCAATGCTAAGGGCTAAGGATGCCATCACAGCTTTGCCCTCTACAGCTGGTGATGTTGATTATGAGACTGGTGGTTCAGAAGATTTCTTTGGAGGTGAAGGCGGAGATAGTGAAGAAGAGCCATTGAACATAGGGGGAGAAGTAGGCTCCAGTTCAAGATCAGGTATGCCATCTTGGGCATTTTCAAAGCACTGTGATGAACACTACTTCAAGACAACCCTGATCCAACTCATCAATCAGACAAATTCTGCTCTTCAAACTACCACAAATGCCAACACCAAAAAGCTCCTTCAAGCACATCTTGCCTCTCTGTAACTACAACAAATTCAAGGTTTTCAACATGCTCGAGATTTCAACACTATCAAAGGTGATATTGATGAGATGAAAAAGGTCATTTCTGATAAGATGGACTCTAAACTTCCAGAAGCTACAATTCTTGACATCAAGAGACAGCTCAGAAAAAATTCTGATCTTTCCACAAAGATAGACGCCTAAGATACAAGAATGACAGCAATGGAAGCATCTCTTACAATAATTCATCTTCACCAAGCTCAATAGACAGACCCGCTTCAGAAACTGGTGGTTGCACAGACCTCCTCTACTCAACTTGCTGATAACAAAAAGGGGGAGAAAGAGAATTCTAGGAGTGAGGGGGAGCAAGTGCTCAACATTGAAGTTAGCAAAGTAATTGTGCCTCCAATTACTTTCACCAAGCCACCAGCCAAAGATAGCATTGATCTGATAAATGAAGCAGCAGATAATTTAAGAGCAGCTGAAAAGGAGCTGTTGAAGCCAATCAACTGGGAGAAGATTGATGAGGATATTCAGAAGAATTTTGGGCTAGCAAAGAAGCCAGAAAATTCATCCATTCATTACTCTCAAGTCAGGAAAATATCTGTGAATGAAATGCGCATGAACAATCTGGAAAGAGGACAACCATCCTGCATCAAATCTCCAAAGGCTGTAGTACTTTTGAAGCCAAGGGTGAATTATCCAAAAACCTCACTAAAGAACCCTTTGGACACAGTGTATGAGACACCTAGGCTGGATGAGAAGAAACTGTTGTCAAGATCCATTTCCTTCTACAAGGATCCAGCTAATTTAGCTTCAAAAAGGAGAATTGCTAAAGTTTTCAGGAATAGAAAAGAAATTTGTGTGGTTGCTGGACATCCTCAATTTTCTAAAGCAAAGAGAGAAGAAAAGGCAAGATTGAAGCAAGAAAAGAAGCAAGCTGCTCTAGATGCTAAAAAGGCTAAACAAAAGAAAGAGCAAGTTGTTATCTTGGCCAAGCTACAAGCTGTGAAACCAACATAACAAGAACATGCTCAGCCATCTGAAATCACTGAATCTTAAGATCCAAAGAAGCAAGTTGAACCACAACAGAAGAAATCTCAAAGATACAAGGAATTGGCCAAAAGAACCAAAAGGAAATTGAACTTTGTTGGTAAAGAATTGCAGGATCAGTTTCCCAAGGAATCCATTCCATCTACTACTCAAGCATCAAAACCCTCAGTGGTATTTGAAGACATCAAGGTGGTGGATCCTTATAGGAACATTCATGGTGAACCTATTGTACCTAAGGATGAACCAATAGACTGAGAGAGTCTACCAATTCCTGACTTCAATTTGCCAATCCTTAACAAGCCAAAGAGAACAAAGTCAAGAGCAGTCAAGAAAGTGAAGCTGTCACCTCTCAAATCCAAATATCTAACCAAAGCTCAATCCAAAATCAACAAGGGAGATTACTTGTATTTATGTGACATCAAGGAATTCTCTGACCTAAACCTCTATCTAGATGAACTGGAAGAAGTTAGAGGGATTGATTCCCACAGGAATCTACCTGAAAGGTTAGTTTTCAAGTACAAGGAAGGAAAGGAGATTCAATGGCCACTTCACGGGATCCTTCAAGAAAGCCAATCTGTGCTGATAAAAGTTTATTCATCTTTCAAGAAGAACTTTGGTTTCAATGTAACTGCAAGAAGACTAGTTCTAAAGAAGATTGAAGAACTGAGGAGTGTTAGATCTAAAGATGCACTCCCAAAGACTCTAACTATTCCTTATACAGGAAGTAGAGTGCATCTAAGGCCCTACTGGTTGATGGAGTTCATGGATGACAAAGGAGTTAAAAGATTTTTCAGATTAGAAGGCTAATTGAGCTTCTCTAGCAATGAGACTCTTTTGGAGATGCAAGAAAAGATAAATCTCTCAGAATCTGATGAACTAGAATTCCACAGACAGCTCCAAAATCAGATAGAAGAAAACAACAGAAAGCTTGGAAAGAGATTCAGACCTTCAAGAAATTAGATTAATCTGCTCAGGCTAGAGGAGCACCTTGAAAATGACTGTGAGCTAATCTTTGTGCATTTTTTTATTTGAAGCACTTTACAGTTTTATCTACTTACTTTTAAAGTTGTATTTTTAGGGTGTTTTGTTATCATCAAGTTTCTCTTAATTTATGGCTACAATTCTAGTAGACATAAATTGGGGGAGATTGTTGTGAATATGTTGTGAACTTGATGATTTCATTAATAAAATGCCTTAGTAGATTTTACTTGGTGAAAAATGTAGCACTCGACGGATAAGGAATATAGTCTCGACGGATGACTCAATATAGTCCCGACGGATGATGATCAATTATCCATCGAGTGAGTAGCTTGTGTAATAATGAGTCTGTAGCACATTTCTGTATACACCTTATTTAGTTTCTGTAGTAGCACTCAAGTCATGTTGACTTTAATTAGATATGCAGATTATGTAGATTAATTATACATAGATGATGTCTTGTAATTCTGCATATATGAAATGAAGTCAAGTGCCAGATAGCTACCTGAAAAATAAACAACAATGCCACTCGACGGATGATCAACAAGGCAACCCGACGGATGATCATGTACCCGACGGATAATCAATTCAAACATCAGTTGACAGTGACAACACAGTCACATGCGTCGAGTGTATGCAAAAGGAATGTGGAAGCCTATTCAACTGGGTTTTAGAGAACAAAGAAGCATTGCCATTTCCGTGCTATTATGAAGATATTCAAAGATGCTGGAATAGAGTACTGAAGAAGCATAGTATTAGACTTGATAGGTTTTGTTTTATTATCTTGTCTTATTACTTTGTAATCTTGGTGATATATAAACCAAGAAGTAGCAAATATAACAACAAGAACACTAAGCAAGAAACTTTTTAGAGAAACATTTGTAAGGTGTATTCTTAGTATTTCTCTGTAAACTTAGTTGTTCACATTTGTAAGCAGCTGTAAGCACATCTTGCTACACAGAGTTCTCTTGATATAAAATATATATATCTCTGGTGAATACATTCAAATCCACCAGAAAGTTTTTAAAGACTTGTGTTTTAATTACTTGTGTCTTGATCCATTCCAAGTTATTATTCCGCACTTTGCAAATCAATTCACAGAGATATATATTTTAAGTTAGAACACTTTTATAATTTATGAAAAAGGTTCAAGAATTCCATTCAACCCCCCTTCTGTAATTCTTGTTGCATTGTTAGGGACTAACACTAATAGTCTAACTCAACTCTATATGAGTCGAACACTCTCACGATATAGATATAACCCAAAATACCCTTTTATCCTAACTTGTCTCAGGGACTAGATCCTGTAGCTCTGATACCAACTTGTGACGCCCTCAATCTCGGGGTTAGGAAATGAGGACCCACACACCCTTAAACTATGAATAAATAAGCATAAACCCCGATTAACTAATAACATGATCAAACAGGATTAAGTTTGAGACAAGATTACAACTACCAACCAGATAATATATATTACAGCCCAAAATAATACCAAATTTACATAATCGATTCCGACTTGGAACTGACAGATAACCCATCGTATCTTTACAAACTTTCCGACTTAGCACTTGCTCACACATAACCTGTACTATCTGCTCTGGCATCTGGAAGCCTACAACACGGTAGGGGCCACCAGGTACGCTCTTACGAGCAGTGCGCCTAAGTCTGGCCATCCTCTTGCTTAACTGCCATGGTTAGAACATAGCATAATATATGAGTATAAAACTCAGCAAGTAACTAAATGACAGTTCTAGGATGCAATAATCAAAATCTATTCACAATACTTTTAAGGCATTCTCTTTTAACATTCTAGGTGGCAGATTTCTATCTTTGGGCTAGGGAAGGTTTATGAAGAAATAGTTGGGCTTTCAAGAATCAAGGTTCAAAATAAGGTGAAAGCCGACATTCATCACAAATCATCAACAAGATCTCAAGGATCTTTCAAATGGGAAGGGAAAATCTATTCATCTTTGGGAATCAATTATATGATTGACAACAATATCAGAATAAGAATCAGGGTTCTCAAAGTTGTATGCTAATCAATAACACAATCAACTCATTTTGAATTATTATAAACCATTTCATTTTCAAAGAATCAATTTGCTAAAGCAATGTATTCAATATCCTTTATAAAGTGACAGGGAACCCTTGATTGGACTACTTCAACTTTCAATTCATAATAATAATACAGGTGATCAGCCCGTACCGACCTCCATCTGGTCGTTAAGGTACCAATGGCATAATTTCAGCCTAAATTGGACTAGCCCCGCTAGTCTCTTATATGAATGGACTAGTCCCACTAGTCTCTAACGTCTCAATCCAATCCATCTGGAATTGATTTGGAAAACCTTGTGTTGGAAAAGAAAGGTTTTACTAAGTTCATTTTAACATTACCAAGAATATGAAATCATTCAGACTCTTTCGAGTCGAAACTCATTCTTAAGTTCAATTTCAAGAATTCAAAGAAAGTGAATGAATCAAAGGTAAGAAAAGTTTAATGCTAAGGATCTTGATCAAATGATAACAAGGTATACAAGTTAGGGAATCAAAACAGTTCCAAGGATCATTATGGAATAAGGTAAACAAAGGAATGAAGGATCATTACGCAAGGGGGTTCATAAAGGTTCTTATAGGGTTTACAAGAATTCAAGGTATCAACGGGTGATCAGGATATGAAAAAAAAAGTTACTATAAAGGTTTGAACAATAATCATATCAAGTCATTACAAGAACAATAACAGGGTTTCTCAAGAATCAATAACAGATTCACAAGGAACAATAATAGGGTTTCTCAAGAATCAATAACAGGTTCACAAAGAACAATAAAAAGGTTTCTCAAGAATCAATAACAGGTTCACAAGTGTTATAAAACATCAATACTCTATCATGGCATCAACAATATCCTTTCAATACACAACTTATACAAGTAGGCAGAGTTACTTTCCTGGATTCGCTTTCCTATTTCACAAGGATTGAACTACTGCCACCTAGTACATCTTTCCCTTTCCTAGCCTGAATGCCCTCACACTTCGAATCTACAATCCAAAAATCAAAACCCTAATTAGATTCCCATTCGACGTTCCCGGAATGCTTAACAATATCCCTTTATCGCAATACCCTAAGAGTATATATATTTACTCAATCATATACACAAGGCATGCTTATACCATAACTCGTATACTTTAACCAAATAGCCATCGAAACACATATTGCGACGCAATTACAATACATAGCATATAATCCTTGTATCCAAACTCTATACTCGAGTTAAAATAATAATTATACAATCTCATATCAAGACGACTCAATCCTTCCTTTTATTTCACATTAATCGAACCAAAACCACCAAATAAACCAATTAATCCCTTGTAATCTTACATGCATTTACTTTGTGAAGTCTTATGATCAAATCAACCTCTTTTACACCCTTAACCATTCGGCCCTTACAACCAAACACAGTCAAGCGTACTCCATTACAATTATACATAATCAAACACAAATAAATCTCTTTTAGTAACATGCAAGTACAAGAATCACTTACACAATCAAGTCTCATCCTTTTTAATTTAAATACCGAATCAAAATCATAATCAAAATCAAAAATCAAAACCCTCTTTTAATTATCAAAAATTCGAACCTAAAATCAACACAAACACCATCCAAAATTGACATGCAACCAAGTACTCATTTCAATTATCACTAGTAGCTAAAGCAATTAGCATATAAGCCCACAAAATCAACCTAATCCTTTTCCAATCATAAGACCCATTCGGGTTTTTCAAAAAAACACATGCATAGATCAATTTTGACATGCAAGGCTTTAAATCACAATTTCAACTCATTTTAACTCTTAACTTAACCATTCAACTCATTTTCTTTACAAATTAAACTAAACTCATTTGATTATACTCAAATCTTACATGCATGCCATGAAACTTTTCTTAGAAACAAAGATTTATATTCAATATCAAGTTTAACACTAAAACAAATAAGCAACTCATCAATCAAAATCAAAACCCCCTTTTTTTAACAACAAAATTCGAACTAACACCAAACAAAACCAAAGAAAATACCACATATCATCCACTATACTTCTTCTATGATCATACACTAAGAAATTGAGATTTTCTTAGGTAAAATCAAAAGAAGTTGATTTCAAAACTAGCTTAAATGCTTACATGCAAAAGGTAAACGGATATAGAATGAGAAATAAGGAAGATTGATGGTAAAAACTTTGATTTCCAACTAAAATTAAGCTTTGCATGTAAGAGAGAGAAGAAGGGAGTGTATGTGAGAGATAAAGACCCGAGAGGGAGAGCTCCGAGAGAAGAGAGAAAAGAGAGAAAGAGAAAGGAAAGGGATAGAATGAAATGGAAATGACCAAACTTCTCCCCTTTTATACTTACAAGTTAGTAGAAAAGAGAAATTACCCTTGTACCCTTCTCTCATTATTAGCACAAAATGCATACAAGGATAGTATGGTCATTTGGTAAAATTGAATGGAGATAGTGGGGTGGGAAATGACACATCTAACCTTCTCTCATGTTGTGAGTGGAAATGCATGCAAGGGCAAATTGGTAATTAAAAAAAGAATCTAAATTCTTAATGTTAGGAATATGTTGTGTACTTGATGATAAACTAAACAAAACACCATAGTAGATTTAACTTAATGAATTTTGTAGCACCCGACGGATGATTAATTATAGTCCCGACGGATGATTCAATATAGTCCCGACGGATGATTAATTGATATCCACCAGGTGAGTAGCTTATGTAACAATAAGTCATGTAGCACATTTCTGCAAACAACTTTGTATAGATTCTGTAATAGATTATGAATCTTGTAACTGCTAGTAGATGTGCATAATAGGTTGATTAAATGTAAATATAAGATGTCTTGTAATTCTGCATAAATTAAATGGAGTCAAGTGATAAATAGCTACCCGACGGATGATCAACAAAGCTACCCGACAGATGATCAACAAGGCTACCCGACGGATAACAAGTATGTACCCGACGGATGATCAATTCAAATATCTGTTGACAGTGACAACACAGTCACATACGTCGAGTATTTGTAAAAGGAATGTGGCAGCCTATTTAGCAGGGTTTTGAGAACAAAGAAGCATTACCCTTTCCTTGCAAGTTATGAAGATTTTCAAAGATGCTGGAATAGAGTAGTGAAGCAGCATGGAGTTAGACTTGATAGGTTTTGTTTTATTATCTTGTCTTATTCTATGTAAACTTCGTGATATATACACCAAGTGTAGCAAGTAGAACAACAATAACCATAGACTAAGCAAAAACACAAATTCAGAGAAACATTTGTAAGCTGTATCCTATAGCATTTCTCTGCAAGTTTAGTTGTTCACTTGTAAAGCAGCTGTGAGCGATTCAAGCTTCACAGGGTTCTCTTGATATATATATATATATATATATATATATATATATATATATCTGGTGGATACATTCAAATCCACCAGAAAGTTTTAAAGACCTGAGTTTTTATCACTTTACATTTGATTAACTTAACTACTGTATTCCGCACTTTGCTAATCAAACAATTAGATATAATTTGAGTTAAAACCATTTTTCATAAATCTAAAAAAGAAGCCAGAATTACATTCAACCTCCCCTTCTGTAATTCTTGTTGTATTATTAGGGAATAACAATTGGTATCAGAGCAAGCTCCTGAAGTAAAAAGAGTTTAAAGATCACAACAAAACAACAAGATGAACAAGAAGGATGTTGGAGTCAAGATTCCATTTCTGGAAAAATATAATTATCACCACTGGAAGGTGAAGATGCACCTACATCTTCTTTCTCAAGATGAGGCCTATGTGGATTGCATAGAGAGAGGTCCTCATGTACCAATGAGAGCTGCAACAGGAAATGAACCATCTGTTCCCAAGCCTAGGCATGAATGGCTAGATCCTGATATTGAGCAAGTCAGGAAAGATAAGAAGGCCATGAATATATTATTCAATAGAGTTGATGGTGATATGTTTGATAACATCATTAACTGCAAAACAACCAAGGATGTTTGGGACACAATTCAGATTATCTGTGATGGTACTGAGCAAGTAAGGGAGAATAAGATGCAGCTGCTAATTCAGCAATATGAGAACTTTCATTGTGAAGATAGTGAGTCTCTCACTGACATTTTTAGTAGATTTTAAAAACTGCTAAATGCACTGAAGTTGCATGGAAGAGGCTATCAGACAAAAGACTCCAATCTCAAGTTCCTTAGATCTCTTCCAAAGGAATGGAAACCAATGACAGTCTCATTGAGAAACCTCAAGATTACAAGGAGTTTACTCAGGAGAGACTGTATGGCATCCTAAAAACTTATGAGCTTGAAATAGAGCAAGATGAGAGGATGGAGAAAGGAAGGAAGAAAGGATGGTCCATAGCACTGGTTGCTGAGTTGGAGAAAGAGAAATAGGTGAAGGTAGATACTGTTGAGTCTACTACAAAGGTCTGTGAAAACAAGGGCAAGGGGCTGGTATCTGAAAATGAGCCAAGATTTGCCAAGCTCAAGTTCAACAAGAACTTTGGAGCAGCTAAGCCAAATAGAAACATGGTGGATAAATCAAAATTTAAATGTTTCAAATGTGGCTTGGCAGGGCATTTTGCCAGTGAGTGTAGAAAGTCATATTCCAGCAAGAAGTTTGAGCTAGTGGATTATAAATAGAAGTATTTTGAGTTGATCACACAAAAGGAAAGGGCTTTTGTTACACAAGAAAATGACTGGGCAGCAGATGGTCTGGATGAAGATGAAGATGCCAGCTATGTCAATCTAGCCCTGATGGCCAAGTGTGATGAAACAAAAACAAGTTCTTCAAGTAATCAGGTAATCACCACTAACCTAGCACATTTATCTAAGGCTGAGTGTAATGATGCAATTAATGACATGTCTACAGAATTATATCATTTGCGTGTTACACTTAAGTCTTTCACTAAAGAAAATGCTAAAATCAAAGAAAACAATCTGTTTTTAAGTGAGAGGAATAATGTGCTAGAGTCTCAGTTTATTGAATTTGAGAAATTGAAACTAGAATGTACGATTGCTAAGGAGGAATTAACTGAGTCCTTGAAGAAAGAGAGATTTTGAAGAAGCAACTTGAACCAGAACAGGAGGTGATTAAGGCATGGAAATCATCCAGAGATGTTCATGCTCAAATCACCAAAGTTCAAGGTATTGAGTCCTTTTGTGATGCAGCCTGGATAAAGAGTAAGGAGAAGCTGTAATCTAATTTGGTTGAAGGATTACTAACAGATGTGGACTCGACGGATGATGAGAGTCATCCGTCGGATAATCAAAAGGAGAATCAAGTTAAATGACACAAATCCTCATCCGTCGGCTGTAAGCAAACCTGTGAGCAAAGCCAAACTTGCCAAGTTAAATGAAAATATGGATCAGTTTCCAAAAACTTTGTTTCAGGAGAATCAAGTCAAGTGAAGAAGGAGAAGAAAGTGAATGTTGGTCATCTTTCTATCAAGCAACTGAATGACATATTAGAAAAGATTTAGGTTACATCAGAAACTAAAAAGAAAAACAATAGAAATGGGAAAGTAGGGATTAACAAACATAACAACTACACACCTGATAAATATGCTCCGAGAAAAATCTGTGTTAAGTGTGGTAGTGTTAATCATCTATCTGTTAATTGTAAGCTTGCTATGCCTACTCCCATATCTGTACCATCTTCTTTTCCCAACATGAATGCTATGTCTTCCATGCCTATGAATGCTATGTCTGTACAGAATATGAATGCACAATTTGCTAATATGCCATTTGCACCTAATCCTTATTATGTTGCATTTAGTATGCGTCAAATGCCATTTAGCATGCCCTACTAGAATAACATGTTTGCAAACATCATGCCTTTTCCTGTTAATCAAAATGTGCATGATAATTCTGTTTTAATGACTGGTTTCAAAGGTCCAACACAGATGACTAAGGATGAATCAGATATCCCCAAGTCAAATGAGATCAAACCTAAGAAACAAAAGAAGAAAGCTAACAAGGCAGGACCCAAGGAAACTTGGGTACCAAAATCAACTTGATTTGGTTTTGATGTGTGCAGGGAAATAGAAAGAATCTGTGGTACTTGGATAGTGGTTGTTCAAGATACATTACTGGAGATTCTACCCTGCTCACAGAGTTCAAGGAGAGAGCTGGCCCAAGTATTACTTTTGGAGATGACAGCAAGGGTTATACTGTGGGATATGGCTTGATTTCTAAAGACAATGTCATCATTGAGGAGGTTGCCTTAGTGGATGGTCTCAAGCACAATTTGTTGGGTATCATCCAACTTTGTGATAAAGGCAATTCAGTAACCTTCAATTCAGAAGCCTGTGTTGTGACAAACAAAAGGAGCAACAAAGTGGTTCTCACTGGAGTGAGAAAAGAAAATGTGTACCTAGATGACTTTAACTCATCAAATGCAGAATCTGTCACTTGCCTTCTCAGTAAAGCAAGTCAAAATAAAAGTTGGCTGTGGCACAAGAAGCTGTCCCATCTAAACTTCAAGACCATGAATGAGCTTGTCAAGAAAGAACTGGTTAAAGGTATTCCTCAAGTGGAATTTTCTAAGGATGGTCTATGTGATGCCTGCCAGAAAGGAAAGCAGTTTAAAGCATCATTTAGAAAGAAGCTTGATTCTACAATTAAAGAACATCTGCAATTGCTATACATGGATTTGTTTGGACCAATCAATGTGTTGTCCATATCAAGGAAAAGATTTTGCCTAGTAATTGTAGATGATTTCTCAAAGTTCTCTTGGACATATTTCCTGAAGTTTAAAGATGAGCCTAGTGAAATCATCATCAATCACATAAGGCAAGTCAACAATCATCCAGATTTCAAAGTTAGAAGAATCAGGATTAACAATGGAACTGAGTTCAAGAATTCCTTTATGAGAGCATTTTGTGAAGAGAATGGGATTATGCATGAGTTTTCAGCAGCAAGAACTCCACAACAAAATAGAGTAGTGTAAAAAAGAACAGATCATTTATTGAAGCTGCAAGGGCAATGCTTGAAGAATCAAAATTACCAACATATTTCTGGGCTGAAGCTGTAAATACTGCATGCTACACTCAGAATATCTCTTTGGTTAATCAAGCAAAGTGTATGACACCCTATCAACTGTTCAAGAACAAGAAGCCAACTCTAAATTTTCTTCATGTCTTTGGCTGCAAATGTTATATCTTGAGAAATCAAACTGATCATAATGGAAAGTTTGATGCTAAAGCAGAAGAAGGAATTTTTGTTGGATATGTTGTTCGTAAAGCATATAGAGTCTACAATCTAAGAACCAACATTGTTATAGAATCAATACATGTTGTGTTTGATGATAAGAAGATTGAACGACTGCAAGATGGAGATTACCATTATAGCCTCAAACTTGATAATGTTGAGATGGTTAGTGATGATAGTGATGATGACAGTGATCAGGAAACAATGACAATGGATATTGCAGAAAAATCTCCTACAAATAAAGCACAAAATTCAACATCTGTCGAGTTGCAAAATGCTTCATCCGTTGGGAGACAATCTGCTTTATCCATCGGGAGACAATCAGCTTCATCCATCGGAACTCAAAATGCACCATCCGTTGGGTTATCAAAAGAAGCTGAAAGTCAGAATAGATCACTTACAGAAAGTTCCCCTTTCTCAAATCAAAGATCCATAAACTCAGGAGGAGTTTCTAATAATCAAAACTCAGTTACACATCAAGACAACAATGAGGCCTCTTCATCTAGAGCTAATCTACCTCAACAAAGAAAATGGACAAAAGATGACCCCTTTGAGCTCATCATTGGTGATGTATCTTCTAGAGTTCAAACAAGGAGAGAAACTCAAGAAGAATGTCTATATAGTAGCTTCCTATCTAAGGAAGAACCAAAGAAAGTAGAAGAAGCTTTATTGGATCCTGATTAGATTTTAGCTATGCAGGAGGAGCTAAACCAATTTGAAAGGAATAAAGTATGGAAGCTGGTACCCAAGCCTAAAGGAAAGAATTTAATTGACACCAAATGGGTATTCAGAAAAAAGATGGATGAAAATGGCATAGTGGTCAGGAACAAAGCTAGATTGGTTGCTAAGGGCTATTGTCAAAAAGAAGGAATAGATTTTGATAAAACCTTTGCTCATGTTGTAAGACTTGAACCATCAGAATTTTCTTAGCCTATGCAGCCCATGCCAATTTCAAGGTCTATCAAATGGATGTCAAGAGTGCTTTTCTAAATGAAGATTTGGATGAGGAAGTCTATGTCAGTCAGCCTCCTGGTTTTGAAGATCCAAATTTCCCAAATCATGTCTACTATCTTTTGAAAGCACTCTATGGACTGAAGCAAGCACCTAGAGCCTGGTATGACACTTTATCAAAGTTCCTTTTAGAAAATCACTTCACAAGAGGTAGTGTGGATAAAACTTTATTCTTTAGAAATGTTAATGGCTCTAGTATACTTGTTCAAATTTATGTAGATGATATTATATTTAGCTCTACAGATGAAATTTTTTGCAAAAAGTTTGCCAAATTGATGCAAAGTAAGTATGAAATGAACATGATGGGAGAACTAACTTACTTTCTTGGTTTACAAGTTAAGCAAGTTAGTGATGGAATATTCATTAGTCAAACTAAAGACATTCATGATCTTTTAAAGAAGTTTGATCTAATGGATTGCACATCTGCAAAAACTCCCATGGCCACTGCAACTAAACTTGAATTAAACACTACTGAAAAGTCTGTGGATATTTCAAGTTATAGGGGCATGGTTGGTTCACTTCTGTACTTAACAGCTAGTAGGCCAGATATAATGTTTGCTACTTATCTTTGTGCTAGATTTAAGGCTGATCCTAGAGAATCTCACTTGGTAGCTATTAAGAGAATTTTCAGATATCTCAAGGTAACACCAAAACTTGGCATTTGGTATCCTAGAGATTCTGGTTTTGATCTAACTGGTTATTCAGATACAGACTATGCAGGCTGTAAAATAGACAGAAAAAGTACAACAGGAACCTGTCAATTTGTAGGAAATAAGTTTGTGTGGCAAAATTTAGTTTCTACTTCTACAGCTGAAGTTGAATATATTGCTGCTGGTAGTTGCTGTGCACAGATTTTGTGGATGAAAAACCAATTGTTGGACTATGGTCTACAAGTGGATAGGATTCCCATTTTCTGTGATAACACAAGTACAATTGCCATCACTGAAAATCCAGTACAACATTCAATAACAAAGCACATAGACATCAAGTACCACTTCATAAGAGAATATGTGATGAATGGTACTGTTGAACTGCATTTTGTTCCAAGTGAAAAGCAACTTGCAGATATATTTACCAAGCCACTTGATGAATCCACCTTTTCAAGGTTGGTAAGTGAGTTAGGCATGCTTAATTATTCTTGAATCATTTATGATATTTTGCAAGTTGTAATGTAGCCAGAAATTTGATTGATTTTTCTATTTTGGATGAAATTTTGGCGTAGTCAAAATTTACATCCCGATGGATGATCATTATCCATCGAGTTTGATCATCTGTCGGAATACAATTTGTCAATAAAATCAATTATTTTTCTAGAATATTTTATAACTCGACGGATAACCGATTTATCCTCATCCGTCGAACTGTCTCAATCTTAGCCGTTAATTCTCTGAACATTATCTATCGAGTATACTTACAGTTTGTAAGCATGACACGACGAACTGACGGAATTTTTACAGTTTATTTATATTTACACGGCTATTTTGGGCAATTTTTATTGGTTACTTTATTATTGTTTGACAGTTATTTTCTGAGATAGTATAAAAGCAATTTAACTTTTATTCATTTCTTTTATCATTCTCAAGATTCAATTACTCTAATTTCTTTCTTCTCAAAAGCAAACTCTCTCTCTGTAAATTTCAAACCTCTAACAATGGCACCTGTAGTAAAAATTATGTCTGAAACCGGTTTTATCTATGAGAAAAACAACTTCTCAGCCTTGGTGAACAAGGAGATTCAACAGTCTGGTGACTATCACAAAATGATGGATTTTGTGAAAAACTGCAAACTCAACTATGCCATGCTAGAATTACCCACCATTTACTCTGAGGTTGTTGAAGAGATATGGACAGCTGCAGTATACAACTCGACAGACAAGACCATCACATTCACTCTGAAAGGTAAGCAGTTTTGCATAAATAGTGATATTGTTAAAGCATGCTTCAAGATTCCTGATAATACTGTAACTGCTCCACACACAGACACTGATATTGTTAATACGCTTAATTCCATGGGCTATGCACTCACAACTTCCAAATTAAGTGAAATTAGGGGGTTGGGTCTTAGGAAAGAATGGAGTTACCTGTGTGATGTAGTAACTAAGGTGTTATATGGTAAAATTAGTAACTTTGACTCTATAAACATCTCTATGCTTAACATGCTTTACATGCTAGTTACTGATAAGTATTTCAATTTCAGTGACTTGGTTTTATTTGAGTTAGGCTTTAAGTTAGGAGAGGTCAACAAGAGAGGTAGAAGTGTCTATTATGCTAGATTTTTTATGATGCTTGCTAATCACCTTGTTGAGGAAATTGTAATTGAGAACCCAACCAACAAGTTGAATTTTTGGGTTCAAGAAAGAAGGATCATTGCAGATTTAAACAGAGCAACCCATCACAAGCAGGTCCCTTTATTCTATTTTCCAGTAATTGAGGGACCTCAGGTAAGTGAGGTAATTTCTTCTGTCTCTACTCTTCCAACCTCATAAATTTCTTTGCTTTCTAGTGTAGCTATGACAACTGTGTCAATGACCCAATTGTTGCCTACCCAAGCTACCAAACCAACAAAAGTTTCAAAATCCAAAGCTAAGAAAGCCCCCTCTGATTTCTTTCAAAAGAAATCAGTTGTAAAATCCACCAAACCTAAAGAGGGGAGTGTGAAGGTGGGTAAGAAAGGTAAGGGACATGGTGAAAATCAAAGAAGCCCTAAGAATAAGGATGGAGAGGTGAGAGTTTCTCAGCCTAGCCACACTGCAGTTTCTCAACAAACTGCAGTGCTTAATAAGGATACTAGCTCATTACTGGTTTCATCCTCCCAAAAGGATGTTACCATTGAAACAAGCTCTCAACCAAGAGCACAGGCGAAAAGGGTAAGGGACACAAGCTCACCCCAAACTTATACTAGAAAGAAGAAACCAAAAATCCTTGGGGATGCACAGGGCTCACACACTGTGCAAACTGGTGCAAAAGACCCAGTCACTGCACCTTCTCAAAGTCAGGTTGATGTGGCTCCAATAAATGTGGAGTCACAACCAAAATCCCTTATAATTGAAGCACCTGAAACACCAAATTCTCCCACACACTCATTGGATGTTGATATGATAAACATATCACTTCCAAATTCTCCATCTTTAACTCTCTTGGAGAAGCCAAAAATCCATGCAAGTGAGCATCATCTTCTAGATGATTTGTTGGCTCACTTGCCATTTCTTTCTGAGACTGTTGAGACATCTGTGCGAAAATTTTCATCAATCTGCACAGAGTCTACAATAGTCTCCACTCCAAACCCAATTATTTCTTCTATCCCGATGGATATCTTTCATCCGTCGAGTAGTGATTGTATCCCGATGGATAAGCTTAACAGCAGTCATCCATCAGATAGTCAAACTGCTAACCCGATGGATATTCCTCATCCATTGGGTGTGTATGCACAACTTTAAGTTTCATCTATTCTTACAAGTGCAGAAGACTTAGTAGTAGTGCAATCACTCCTAGGACCGAGGGAAGGGAATGATTTGAGTGATAGTCTGGATTGCTCCCAGAAAAAAGGAGAGGAAAAGAGTGATCCAATGTAGTCCATTTCTTCAGGACTGGCAAAAGTAAGTGAGAGGAGTCCTTCCTTAGAAGGTGAAGGTGAGGGTGGGGAGAAAAGGTGAGACCTTGATGCAAGAAAAGAGAGATACTGAGAGAAATGCAGGTACATGAGATATAAGGGTGGATGTCATTGCAAGTGAGTTAATGAATGTCTAGGATGAAAATAGGGAGGGACTATTTCAGCAAAGTCAAGCTGTTATAGATTCTACCTCCTTGGATGCTGAGACATTTACTCACCCTATTCCATCATATCAACTTCTAGCTGGATAGGGCAATGACAATGCATAAAGGATGCTTAATTTGGTGCACACCACACAGTCTATGCAAAGAGCAAAGGATGTAATCACAGCTCTGCCCTCTATAGCTGGTGATATTGACTATGAGACTGGTGGTTCAGAAGATTTCTTTGGTGATGAGGATGCAGAAAGTGAAGAAGAGCCATTGGACATAGGGGGCGGGGAAGTAGGCCCTAGTTCCAGATCAGGCATGCCATCATGGGCTTTCTCCAAGAAATGTGATGAACATCATTTCAAGACCACACTCATTCAACTTATCAGTCAAACACACTCTGCTCTTCAATCAACAACAAATGCAAGCACCAAGAAGCTTCTTCAAGCACATCTTGCTTCTCTCCAACAACAACAAATCCAAGGTTTCCAACACAATCAGGATATCATTTCTATCAAAACAGAGATCACTCAAGTAAAGAAGGATATAGCTGATAGATTGGATTCCAAACTTCCAGAAGCTACAATGCTTGACATTAAGAGACAACTCAGGAA
This sequence comes from Apium graveolens, assembly GCF_009905375.1. Lineage (NCBI taxonomy): Eukaryota > Viridiplantae > Streptophyta > Magnoliopsida > Apiales > Apiaceae > Apium > Apium graveolens. The sequence continues at coordinate 57,811,775 of NC_133656.1, forward strand.
GAATTATGATCTTGCCTCAAAGATAGATTCCTTGGATACAATAATGACAACAATGGAAGCCTCTCTAACATCAATTTACCTACACCAAGCACAACAAACAGATTTGCTTCAAAGGCTAGTGGCAGCATAAACCTCCTCTTCCTCTTCTACTCAACTTGCTGATAACAAAAAAAGGGAGAAAGAAACCTCATCTAAGGGGGAGAAAGAAAGCTCAATTGTCTTATTCAGTCAAGGGGAATCAAGAAGTAAGGGGGAGCAAAAAGTGCTCAACATTCAAGTAAGTAAAGAAATTGTGCCAACAATTGTTTTCCCAAAGCCACCTGCTAAAGATAAATAGATCTAATCAAAGAAGCAGCAGCCAATTTGAAAGCAGCTGAGAATAAGCAATTGAGTCCAATCAATTGGGAGAAAATTGATGAGAACATCTAGAAGATATTTGGCCCAACATAGAAGCCAGACAAAGTTTTCAAACATCACTCTAAAGTCATGAAAATCTCTGTGAATGATATAAGTATGAACTATCTGGAAAGGGGTCAAACTTCCTATGTCAAATCTCCAAAGAAAGATCTCATCATGAAGGCCAAATGGAACTATCCAAAGGTTTCAGACAAGAATCCTATGGATACAGTCTTTGAGACACCAAAGATAGATGAAAAGAAACTGTTGTCAAGATCTATTGCATTCTACAAGGATCCAGCTGATTCAGCATTGAAAAGAAGAATTTCCAAAATTTACAGAAATGGTAAGGAGATTTGTGTGCTGGTTGGACACCCACTGTTTGTGGAAGCTAAGAAGGAGGAGAAAGAAAGAATCAGGCTCGAAAGAAGCAAGCTGCTTTGGATGCTAAGAAGCAAAAGCAAAAGAAAGAACAAGCTGCTATCTTGGCCAAACTTCAAGCTGTAAAAACCACAACAGAGCTTCCTGTACAACCAACTATAATTACTGAACCTAAGGATCTGAAAATGCAAGAAGAATCATAGCAGAAAAGGAGATTCAGATACAAACTCCATTCTAAGAGGAAAGTGAACTTTAATGATGAGGAATTGGAAGATCAGTTTCCCAAAAAGTCTACAACTATAACTCAAACATCAAAACCCTCAGTGGTATTTGAAGAATTGAAAGTGGTTGATCCAACAAGAAACATTTATGGTGAACAAATTGTTCCTAAGGATGAACCAGTAGACTGGGATATTTTACCAATTCCTGAGCTAAATTTGCCCATCTTCAAGACAAAGACTAGAGCCAGCAAGAAAGTGAAGTCTGTATCTCTCAAATCCAAAGCTCTAACCAAATCCCAACCCACAGTCAACAAGAGAGATCTCATGTACATTTGTGATATCAAGGAATTTTCAGACTTGAATCTCTACTTGAATGAATTGGAAGAAGTAAGAGGAATTCATGTTTACAGACATCTTCCTGAAAGACTAGTATTTAAATATAAGGGAGGGAAATAGATGACATGGCCTGTTCACAGGATTTTTCAAGAAAGCCAGTCTGTTATGATTAAAGTCTACTCATCCTTCAAGAAGAACTTTGGATACAATGTGACTGCAAGAAGAATAGTTCTAAAGAGGATTGAGCAACTAAGGAGTATTAGAGCCAAAGATGCACTTCCAAAAACTCTATCTATTCCCTTTACAGGAAAGAGAGTGCATCTAAGGCCCTATTGGCTGATGGAGTTCATGGATGACAAAGGTATCAGAAGATTCTTCAGATTGGAGGACCAATTGAGTATCTCTAGCAATGAGACTCTTTTGGAAATGCAGGAAATGCTATATCTCTCAAAAGCCGATGAACTAGAATTCCACAGACAACTTCAGAATCAAATTGAAGAAAACAACAGAAGGCTTGGGAAGTAATCCAGATAATCAAGGAAATAAATCTATCTGCTCAGACTAGAGGAGCATCTTGATAACAATTGTGAGCAATTTCTTTGTGTACTTTGCATTGTTCAACTTTCAGCAACATTGTAGCACTTATTAGTTTTATCTACTATTTTTCAATCTGTATTTTCTTTTTGGGTGTTTTGTTATCATCAAGTTTCTCTTAATTTATGGCTACAATTCCAGTAGACATAAATTGGGGGAGATTGTTAGGAATATGTTATGTACTTGATGATAAGCTAAACAAAACACCTTAGTAGATTTAACTTAGTGAATTTTGTAGCACCCGACGGATGATCAATTATAGTCCTGAAGGATGAATCAATATAGTCCCGATGGATGATTAATTGATATCCACCGGGTGAGTAGCTTATGTAATAATAAGTCATGTAGCACATTTCTGTAAACAACTTTGTATAAATTCTGTAGTAGATTATGAATCATGTAGACTGCTAGTAGATGTGTAGAATAGGTTGATTAAATGTAAATATAAGATGTCTTGTAATTCTACACAAATAAAATAGAGTCAAGTGATAAATAGCTCCCCGACGGATGATCAATAAAGCTACCTGACGGATGATCAACAAGGCTACCCGACGGATAACAAGTATGTACTCGACGGATGATCAATTCAAATATCTGTTGACAGTGACAACACAGTCACATGCGTCGAGTATTTGTAAAAGGAATGTGGCAGCCTATTTAGCAGGGTTTTAAGAACAAAGAAGCATTACCAATTCCATGCAAGTTACGAAGATTTTCAAAGATGCTGGAATAGAGTAGTGAAGCAGCGGAGTTAGACTTGATAGGTTTTGTTTTATTATCTTGTCTTATTTTATGTAAACTTGGTGATATATAAACCAAATGTAGCAAGTAGAACAACAACAACATTAGACTAAACAAAAACACAAATTCAGAGAAACATTTATAAGCTGTATCATATAGCATTTCTCTACAAGTTTAATTGTTAACTTGTAAAGCAGCTATGAGCTATTCAAGCTTCACAGGGTTCTCTTGATATATGTATATATATACATATATATCTGGTGGATACATTCAAATCCACCAAAAAGTTTTAAAGACCTGAATTTTTATTACTTTACGTTTGATTAACTTAACTACTGTATTCTGCACTTTGCTAATCAAACAGTTAGATATAATTTGAGTTAGAACCATTTTTCATAAATTTTAAAAAGAAGCCATAATTACATTCAACCCCCCGTCTGTAATTCTTGTTGTATTGTTAGGGAATAACACTTAATTTCCTTTTATCCTCAATCAAAAACGAATTTGATTAATATATTTTTGAATCAGAAAAGATAAACATTCCATGAATATCACTTTTAGAATATAGATCTTGAAATTATATTTTCATCCATATTTTTAAAATAATTTTTGAGCGTACGGTTTATTTGTTATGGATTTTACAAGATTGCGCTCAAAATAGAATAATTACTCAATAAAATCATTTTAAAATACACCGATCATGAAATAAATCCGTCTATCATTTTTATAAAGTCTCTAGGATTATTTTGAAGATAACTAAACCAACTTCACACCTTGAACATACTCGGATAATTTTATAAAAACATTTAAAGGTTCAATAAACCTTATTTTAAATCAAATAAATACCTTAAAATCATTTAAAATCATCCATATCACGTAATCATGCATACAGAAAAGCAAACATATATATTCACACATCACAACTCATACTTGATCACAAAATTTTCCTTTTTATCATTACTTTCTTTTTTCGTGTTACGGGTCGCGTCCTGACTAACGGCCCGATACTGAGCATTTTCAGACACGCTTCATAATCATTCTCTTTATATCAACTGACACATCACTGGAATATAATACTCACTTAAACATTTTTATTTCACACAATAGCATATAGTTCACATTTAAATACTTTTAATCTCTTTTAAAACAGGTCCCGTTCTACCGGACGACCTGACAACACAACTTATCCCCTAAGCTGACTCATCAAACTAGAACAGGTCATCTTACGTTTCCAGTTACTAATATAAAATAAAGACAATTAACCAACAAAATCATTTATACCTTTATTTAATCACATAATTTATAATTACACCACAAAATTATACTTTATTCACTTAATCATGTCGTGAAATTCCCAGTCGTCACAATCGTGGTGGATGAAATTAATACACAGATAATTGAAAAAATTCCAGGCACGATTTATACTTATCTTAGTCCGGATTCAATTGATGATGCTGGTGATGATGATAATAATTTCAGATCCGTATTTCCACTTGAGTATCTAAACTCTATCAATATGCCTTCCATTCCTAAGCATGAGTTAAAATTGAAGGTAGGAGTTATCGTCATGCTTATGAGAAACTTGAACCAGATTATGGGATTATTCCATGGTACAAGAATGATTGTGAAATCCTGTAGGAAGAACAATATTGAATGTGAGATATTAAATTGAGATGATTCCAAGTGACACGAACTGGCCCTTTGAATTTAAACGCGTTCAGTTTCTGATTCAATATATTATGCCATTAAAATTAACAAAAGTCAGGGACAATCACTTGATACGGTTGGGCTTTACCTTCCTAGAGCAGCTTTCTCGTATGGACATATTTAAGTTGCTATATCCAGAGTTACACGACCTGAAGGCCTCTATATTCTCATAGATAGTGATGATGGTAGTAGCACAAATATTACAAATAATGTAGTTTTTGAGAAAGTGTTTTACAATCTTCCAAATGTACACAATTGACCTGACATATTATGAAAATTTGATTGCATACTTCTATATTTCCTGCTTTACTCTGGATTTATTGTGTGTGATATATCAATGTTTTAAGTTCAACAACTAATATGTTGCATTGTTTTATGTGTTTCACCTGTGTATAAACATAATAATAACAAAATCTCTCCAATTAATTTGTTTATTAAAAATATGTATAATTTATTTAATTAATAAGATATTCTTAATGGTTAAATATAATGTACATATTTTACTGTTAATCAAAGGATTACAGTTTTCCTTTTTTTGGAAGAAACCCAATTGATAAGGTTGGTTAGTTGTCATAATCACATCAAACACTAATCTTAAGAATTATCAGCAAATTAAACCGAGATATTACTCTAATTCCCATTTAAAGGAATAGATTTGCACTATCAATTTCGAGCTAAATTATTGTCATCTCCCTAATGCCTTACTGGTGAATTATATTTTCAACAGTTTTACAAGAGCATCATCTTTTTTTCTCTCTCAAGAGTTCAACCATTTTATAAGATCTTCAATTCTGTAACTAATTTATACAGTTCTTAGAATATCGAATGTATAAATTGCTTACGTGCTGAGATTATCTATAATGTTTAAATATTCTTTTTTCTTGCTCTGCATCAGATTTACAGGCTCCACCACTGTAAGGACTGCTGATGATGATGTCATGATCTCGTCGTAAAAGTTTGAGTTTTTGGACCTGGGAGATTTGTTTGCACAAGCAAATAAATGTCTTCCTCAACAGCAGCCTGAATTTGTAATAGGTCTGGTAACGCACTCTATTAACTCAATATTTTCTTAATGTACTCATATGAAACAAGCATGCTATAATTATAAGACATTATACTTTAATATTGTGTAATTTTGTTTTTGTGTAAAACATATATTATTGGAGTTGTGGAGGAGTATGAAGGTTTGAACAAGCTTTCTACTAAATACGGAGATAGGGACATTGTGAAGTTTAGAATATGTGATTCAAGGTTGTGTGCATATGTATATGTAATCAGTAGTCTAATTAGAAATCTACATCGCATATTGCTATAGATTATTAACCTTACTCATATTTAATCCTATTTTGTAGTAATGCCCACAAAGTAACTGTTTGGGATGATCTTGCTGTGTCGTTCAACGATAAGATGGCTGGAAATCCCAAAAAACTGATCATTGCTATTTTAACAAGTACAAAAGTGACTACATTTATGACTAAGTAGTTCTGCAAGCAAACCTATTACACAATTATATACTTGCTGATTAAACAATTAACTTTATTCCCATATCCAGGTTTTGTTCACATTGGTACATTACCATCTACTTATCAATATATAAATCTAGATGATGAATCTGTGATAGATATGAGGCAGAGGTAACAAGTAAATATAGAGTTAAAATTAACTCATCGACCTTTTGCTCTATTTTTATTTTCTTCTATCTGTTTAGGTTGCTTGAAGAAGGTTATATAATGAAAAGAGAAAAATTGTTCCAAGCTAAACAAAATGAACTGGTTCCTACATTATTTGAAAAATTATCACTCAAAGACCTTAATGAGAATCTGACATACAATCATCTCAAGGTATTGCCTTTATATAATTTTCAGAAAAAGTATTTTATATATCTTTCCTTTTGTTGTTAAATATTACATTTTCATCATAACCCAGAAAAGAATTTGTCACACCTTTAAGATTATTAAGGTCGACGAGGAAATAAATTGGTGGTTTTATAGCTTTAACTAATTTCTGCACGAGGTTGAGCGCATTGGCACAATATTTATTTACCAATTGTCCTCGAAACATTCCCGTGTCTCCGAAGAGGTAATAAACTATTTGAATTTATTGAAAATATTTGTAGGCGTGATACTTTAAATTAAAGCCTAAAAAAAATTAGCTAACTATTACCTCAAGGTTCCTTATCATGTTTCTTGCAGAGGACGAGACATTTTCCTGTAATGTTGTTTTGAATGATCGAGCTTCTAGAAGAGTTCTTGGAACAAGTACTGCAAAGTGGTTTCTGATTACGATAAGGTAAAGAACTGTTATCCGAATATAGTTACACTGGCACCATGCTATACCACATATGCAATTTTATTTTCTATAATTATGTTTAGGATCCCTTCAAAGGCTTTCCCAAAGTGATTAGATCATTAGTCGGAAGAATAATTTCAGTTGAACTCGGTCTGACCAAATCAAACGTTGTTGGGGATAACAACCTCTTTTATGTTGAAGATATATATGAACCAACAATGAACACTCTAACTCCTACTGAATCTCCAATTTTGTCCGAAGATTATTCCATTAACATAGGTTTTGAAGTGAGTGAATTATGCGGTTAATTTACATTTGTGCTTTCTTTATTATTCTCTGCTAAATAATAAATATTGCAAACTTTCTTATTAAAGGTCTTTGCATGTGTAGTTCTCTGAAGGTGATGACGTTAATGGTACTCCAGGCTCTGCTAAATTTGTTACCAAAAAAATAAAAAAGGTACTAACAATACTATCATCTTATGTTAGACATCCTATGTACTTATATACCAAAGTGCTTTTCGCTAACTATTTAATTAACTTATTTATCACTCTAAAACTTTCTCCACCTAATTTAATTACTGAATATGTCACTTATGCTTGCAGGAAGGTTGATTTCATGCTTCAACTCCGAGGATTTTTCAGAACTTTCATATTGCTTATGGCTGAAATAATTTTTAGAGTTATCGTTCACGTGACAGTATTTGTAATTTCGATTGTATAACATCATTTTTACTCTGTTTCCATCAATTTTTGTAACGCCTGGGAAATATTATGTACTTTTTTCATCAATAAATAATTATTATGTGATTTTATGTGAATTTTGGTGAATTATTTGAAGATTGATATTAATATCTGGTTATTTATTTCTGATAAAATTTAGATATTTTAATTTTTAATTATCCAGAATTAAATATAGATAATTTTGGTATTTTTCTGGTAATTTTTGGATTATTATATGATTTTATAAGAATTTATAAAATTAATAATGATTATTTTTACATAATTATAAAATAATTTTTAGAACCAGAAATCGTCCCACTTCAATTGTTTTTGCGTTTTTACAACCCGAAACTCTTCCGAAAACTTCTTCCTAACCTAATCTGATAATTCTGAACACTTTCCGTGTTTTGACTTTTTCGATCCGGAGTACGGTTTGACCTGTACATCAGTGTGAAATTTTTGATACGCAAATCATTTTATAGTCCGATAAAAATTCGTATCCTCGAAAGGCGAGACATTATTACTTTAATTTCGTATAAAGTATTTTATAGGAAGCTTTGTTTTGATAATTATCCAATTCTGATATTAAAATCATATCGTCTTTTTAGTTACTTAGCGACTAAGTAACCTATTTTCGGATCCAATATGTAAATGTAATTATCGAATTATTAAACAAATAAAATATGTGATGGTTCTGTCAGCTATGTGTATTATTTATTGTTTGTGATTTGTTGGATGCGGAGGTTAATTTTTGTAATTTATTATCGAGTTGTATGAACTTAATTCATTTTTTAAGTGATTATATTGGATATTTATTCTTATAAATGTTAAAATTGTCTTTAAAATTATTTTTGTTGTTTTATAATTTTATTTATTATTTTTAGGAGTTTATAAAATTTAGAAATCAATATTTTATTTATTAATTAATTTTAAATGATTTTCTAACTTCATTAAATTGTAAAATCAGTATTAAATTCAGAAATACTTCAAAAATCATGAAAATTTTATTTTATTAACTTTTAAATACTTCGAGAATTTTAAAATTATTTCAGAAATTATCTGACTTTTATTTACCCGCGCATTTGTTCGTTAATTCATTAAATATGTAATTGCGAACATATTACGTATCCCAAAAACATTTTTAAAATTATGAAATTGATGTTTTATTTGATTCAGAATATTTGTAAAATTTAAAAATTGTTTTAAACGATATTTCGAGTTATTGCTACTCGTAAATTATATCGTGATATCGTTACATATGGGATAAAACAGAAAAGAAGAAAAAAATAATATAAAAATAAATATACACACCCTGCAGCCCCGCCTCTCTCCCTTCAATCTTCTCTTCCGATTTATTTTTCTCTCTCGGGCAACCTCTCTCGATTTCTCTCTTTCCTGCCCTCATCTCTCAATCTTATCTATCCCTTATTCCCTCCCCTCTTTATTATTCCCACGGTTCAGGTGAGTTTGGGGCCGCCGATCGTTCTCTTTCCGGCCACAGTCTTCGTTCTTTTCCGATTTAATTGCTTTGTCCCTGTTTCGGTTACTAATTACTCGATTACTTGTGAGTTATGTATATACATATAGGTGTATATGTGATTCGACGTGATTGTTTGTGGTTGTGTTGCTGCCGCCTCTCGGATTTTTCCGAGAGGAGTGGTGGCGCGTGTTATCGTTACTGTGTTGCCTTATACTGTGCTGCTTCCAGTTTGTTCGATGGTCCCGTTCTACCCGGCCGCGCGTGTGCGCGTGGGTCGGGGTTGTAGTGAATTTGCTTCCTGTGATTGTCCTGTAGTAAAATAATAATAATATTCGAATGAAAACTATTTGATTATTTAATCAAAAATATTGTTATTATAGGATAATGATAATAAATCGGTGGAATTCGTATGGAAACCCGAATTTAACGGGTACCGACGAATTTTATCGCCGTCGGCGATGAGCCTCGGCGGGCCGACAGTGGACAATGATGATTTTAATCTGAGTCCTAAATTATAAATAAATAAAATTAGTTGTAAAATAGATTTTTCAAAATAAAAACGAATAATAATAATAATAATAAACGAATACGTGTTGGTGATTGGGATTCTTGAATATTGGGATGGTAGTTGTGAATTGGATTGTTGTTGTGAATTTGACGTCGATTTGATTTCGACGGGTAGGCCGATAAACAAAGGAGACGCTGCCCGATTTTCGGTAAATAAATTCCGAAAATACGGGAACGTTGTAATAACCCTAATTTTTGAGAAATTTTGAAACCCTTATGAATAGTGTTTTTGCTGAACGAGAAAACTTTTCATGCCACGCTATGTAGGGGTTCTGTTATTGATCTTATGGGATATTATTAGTACTCTATGAAGTATATAAGTGTATGTAAAGATCGTCAGAATCCAATTCCGAACACTTTGGTTTTTCCCGGAAATCCACAAGATACGGAGAGAATTGAGTATAAGGTAACAGGATAAAAAGGATTGAAATTAAAGGATTATAGGAGAGGATCATAAAAGGAATATAATATATTGAGAAAGGTTAAGGGAACCTAAGTAATAAGATCCCGAGTATGATCCCTCAAACGATAAACGAGAACGAAAGTTAAGCGAACCGTATAGCAGATCAGCGGTCATTAGGCAAACGATTAGGAAGTTAATCAAAGGGATTAATGGGAGTGATGTCATCCAACCAATAGAAAGAAGACAAGGAAGGAAGGATGACATCATGTGGATGAGATAAGCATGACATGGGAAGGAGGAGGTGTGGTGGCTTTGTAACCACACAAATCCAAGGGCAAGAAGGTAATTTACTAAATCAAAAACAAAACCAAATCAACCAACCAAAAATCAAGACAAGGCAAAACACAAAATTCTTCTTCTTCTTCATGAAGCTCTCGGGTTCTCTTCTTAAAAAAATGGAAGTTCAAGCTCCTCCACTTATTATTTAGCAAGGTAATTATCCTAGCTTCTCCTAGTTAAGTTACATACTTCCTATAAGTTTAAGCTTCTAATTCCAAGCCAATCTTTTTCTATAAATCAAGGAAGAAGATGGTGAATAGTAACCTTCAAGAAATAACTTTAGTTTTCTTGAATTTTTATAAAAGATTAAGGTTATACAAGCAAGGATCAAGGTTCTTTTAGGCATTCAAAGCTCTTGGGTTGTGTTAGGAAGCTTCAAGGAGGTATAAACAACTTTCACCTTTAACTTATAGTTTGAACTTTGAGTTTTGATGAGTTTATGGATGGATTAATGTCTATATAGAAATATCCATGTATGTATAGCAAGATCCATGTATGTTAGATAGTTGGGTTGGATTTGTGGTGATTTTGGATATGAATCTTGGTTAATGGTTAATGAATCTTAAGTTATGGATTAGTAGATCATGTTTGTGGTTGAATGAGTTGGAAAACCTTGAGATTATGGACTGACTTTGCCTTGATATAAGTTGTGTTTGATGTATTGATGATGGTTGGGTGGTTTGTAGTGAATTGGTAAAGAATTGGAGTGGTATAAATATTGGTAATCGCGTAAACATAGCCGTCGTAATGTCCGATTTTCTTTGGACTGTTTTTGTGCATAGCATTAGGACCCGAGGACCCCCTGCTAGATTGTGACCACTGCCATGTTTAGGTAGCTCATGTTACGAGCTTCGTTTTGATATGTAGTTCGTTCGATTCCGATGCACGGTTTAGGAGAAACGACCGTTTCAAGTAACGGCGTTTCGCGAACGAAACTTTTTCCCTCGCCTTACTTTGAAACATAGGTTAAAGACCAAAAAGGGTTAATTAATGTATGAAACATTTATGGTAAGTGTTTTAGGCAGTTGGTAAGTCACTCGCGAAGGAATCGCTTTAAAACTCGTAAAGGTTAAATTATTAAAAATGGTGGAGCCGAGGGTACCCGAGTGACTTAAGCAAATCAGTGAGCGCAAAATCAAGCGTTAGAGTCTAAGTTAGTTAAAGTATAGATTCACAAGTGACTTTGGTTTAATTCCAACTTACTTGTTGTTTATAGGTTACCAGACTCGTCCCGAGCCATTCGTAACCCCCAGTCGCTCAGGCAAGTTTTCTACCCGATATACTGTTGTTGTGGTGTAAATATATGTATATGCATTATCTTGTGATAGTGCATGATTGTTATTAGCAAATTTTGCGATATATTGGAGCATGGTGATATGGTATATATGCATGCCTGTTTCATATTCTTGAGATATATATCTGTTGGTTTATTTGATAATACCTATGCTAGAGGATAGTTGTATCTTGCATATACCCTTAGTATAGGGACCCAAAGGTGAAAATATTTTCTAAAACCGGGAGTCGAGGATCCCGAGTAATCTTGTATATATGGATATGGATATATATATATATATTTATATATATATATATGGTGATAGTTTTCCAAACTATTAATCGAATAAGGTTTATTCGATAACTTTAAACTTTATTTTATTATTGAATATTATTTCGAATATTATTCGGGGACTTATGACTCCTTTTATTTATTTATTGAATATTATTTGAATATTCATTCGAAGGCTTATGACTCTTTTATATTATTTATGAATATTATTTGAATATTCATTTGAGGATGTATGACTCCTTTATTTTATTTAATGAATATTATTTATAATATTCATTCGAGGTATTATGACTCAGCTTATTTTATTTATTGAATATTATTTGAATATTCATATGAGGATCTATGACTCCGATTATTTGCGGAAATATATTCTTTATTTTATTAAAGAATAAGGTGTAAATAATCAAACTTATTTTCGATTATTCAAATAAAGATAATACTTTCATATAAGTATATCTTGGGTTATTTAATACTCGTTTCAAGTATAAATTTAATACTTCTACTTCAATTATTTTTATAAAGATTATTCTTTATGGGAATATTATTTAATTAATAATATTCAGATATTTTCTAATATTCTGGGGACTGATTTACTTCATTAAATCAGTCTTACTCCAAACACTCTTTAAAGTGTTTTCGAGTCTTCAAAATGATTTTTAAAAGTCAGAGCGGATCCCAAAACTCATTTTTATATTTAAGATCTTCCTGTTTAAAGGGGATTTAAATACTCGCTCAAAAAACCTGGGGAGTCCGGCTCTGTGGTGTATTTTATATTCGCAACAAGGTTGCAGATTTGGTAAATGAATTGATTACTTGCCCAACGTTCGGGAAGTAAGCCCCTCTCATTGAGTCGGCATAAGCGACAGGCCGAGGTACGGTCTATTATTGTGTAAGTGGCTCAGTGGGAGTCCATCAAATGCATAGGTGGCTGAGTGGCAGTCCAGCATAGGTCTTAATTATGACCAGGGTGATGACCAGTGGGGAATTCGTCCATCTACTAGTAGAAAAGGTTACTTATAGGTATCTTTGCCTGATCAGCGAGATATCGGGTTTATGCCAAAATTCTTTTCCTTTCCAAAATTCATTGGATGTTTCGAACTCTGTTCATACTTCACATAACAGAGGTTCCAGGAAATGTTTTCGGGATATATATATATATGTGGATATGTATATATATCAGGACTAAATAAAGTATCTCATAACTTTATTTCATTCAATAATATTTCAAAGATTGAATCTATTCAAATTTTGTCTTGTAGTCTCATCTATGTGATGAACTTTTGAAACTGATTATAACTTGAACGGTGGTAGTTCAAGTAGTATTGGGAAAGATATAAGTATATTGGGGTATTTGGTAACCTCATCTTTTAAACTTATATCTAATTAATAATTGTCTTATGCATGACAAAGATTTTCAGAAAAACGTTGAGACAAGGTTAGATATATGAGATCACCTTGCAACGATATTTTTTTTTATATACAGTTATACACTGGGACTTTGTGTATATTATGCATGGAAGAGGACTTCCAATATTTTGAAAAGTATATATGTATATATACTGAATATTTTGCGACTTCATCGCATTAAGATATCAAACTTGGTTCATTTCTTTTGACCAAGACTTTCATGAGTATTATGAGTAGGCTCATATATTGTAAATCATTATACATATTATTTTGGTGGGCTTGCTGCTCACCCTTGCTTTATTTCTTCATCACACAACAACAGTTAGGAAAGATGGCCAGACCCCAGCAGACCCAGCGCAAGCGCGTGGGAAGCGTCCCGCGTCTTCCCGTTGATGTTGTAGCTGCTATAGCTGCAGAGGTAGATCTATTGTAGATCAGACCATCTACTTTTGAGAATCAATTATGTATAATTATAACTTGTGGCAGATAATGGCAATTAACTGTAAATTTATCAAGTAATCATTTTGGGTTGTAATAACTTTTAAATTGTGGATTCAAAGACTTGTACTTATTTAAATTTCATCTCTGAGACTATAACGGGTTGTGGTGTGTGTTAGTGTGGGGTCACAGCATAAGGTTATTTATTATTAATTAAGTGAAGTGATATTGTGGAAAGAAAGACCGTGACGACCCGGATCCCCGACCCCGGATCTAGGGGTGTTACAGAAATGGTATCAGAGCCAAGCGTTATAAACCTCAGAGATGATGGGACGTAAAGATAATAAGTTCACTAAGCTAATAAGAACTCTTGCCAAGTTCATAGTCGGACTACCTAACGTAGTACTGACAGTTAAAACCCTTATGGGAACCCTTATAAATGTAGCGATAAGAAGCGTAGTTCGTTATCGTATAGAGTAGCGGGACTCCGAACCCTGAGGTTGAGGAGCAACAGCGCGATGATATTTTATTACTAATTGGAGATCGGATTGTGGATCCGATAGAGTGTCCTAATGCAGGACCGGATGATGTTGATATTAAGGATGTTGTCCTAGAAGGGATAGTTGCTGAGGAGGATCCCATGGAGGATCCTGACAAGAATGGATAAAGGGCCACTGATGAATTGATGACCATGGTTAGGTCAACTACCAGAGGTAGGATTGGTCGATCACTACCGGAGGTTCGTTCAAATTTGTAAAGATAGTAGCCCCCTTTAACGCGGCTTACTCATAAGACTGAGAAGTTCGAATAGACAGAGAAATGCGAGAACAGCTTTTAAGAACTGAAGCAAAGGTTGGTGACGGCCCCTATGTTGGCGTTGCCGGATGGAAAAAGGAGATTTTGTGATTTGTAAGTGACGCTTCGCATAAGGAATTAGGGTGCTTCTTAGCGCAGCAAGATAATCGCGTCTGCGTCAAGACAATTAAGGTAATATGAAATTCGATATCCCCGCCCATGAGCTTAGGCTCGTTGCAATAGTTTTACCCTAAAGATTGGAGGCACTACTTGTATGGAGAGAAGTGCGAGAATTACCTAAGCCATAAGTGCTCTAGTACATTTTCACGTCACAAAGAGCTCAACATATGCCAGAAGAGGCAGTTAGAGCTAACCAAGAATAATGATTGGGAGATTCTTTATCATTCGGGGAAAGCCAATATGGTGGCTGATGCCCTTAGTAAAAAAGAGAGACTCAAGATGATAATGCCTTTTGGAGAGTTTGTAAGAGATTTTGAGAAAATGGAAAAGATCATATTGTGCCATAAAAAGTTATGAATGAAGGTAGAGAGCCAACAATTAGATAAAAGATTAATATCGAGAAAGATGATAAGGGAATAATGAGGTATTCCTATAGAATTTGGGTTCCGAAAGTTCAAGAGTGTAAGGATGAGAACTTAGATGAGAGCCATAGTTGAGGAATAAGATTTAGAGCAAACCCTGAACGCAATAGTCAGGGAGGTCGCCATCAAGATAGAAGGAACCCATGACATAATGGAGTGGAAAAGGAGGATTTTAAATTAAAAGATGACCCCGATTATGGGGAGTAGGATGAAACATTTCATAATAAGGAAACAGAAAGTCGAGTAAGGAAAGGAGACCCGAGACGGTACTCCTATACGGCAATTCATAGACCTGTCTAGACAGAACTTAGACTATTATCCCCAACCACCACTCTGAGGAGACAGTGCGGTGGGAAATTCTTTCATGACCTTTAAGTCGCTAAGCTCTCAGAGTTCCAAGGAACAGGTTGACCTAGTCGAGGCAAGAGCCTGGCTAAAGGAAATATAGGAATCATTTGATATTCTAAATGATTGACGAACCACAAAAGACTGTTTTTGTCACTTACCCTCCTAAGAGAGAGACCACCTGCTGGTGAAAGGCCAAGGAAGGCACGGAGCAAGAGATTATAATAAACTGATTAAAGTTCAGCCAATTGTTTTCGGGATCGTAATTCCCAAGGTTATGGAATAGTGTAAAAGCTTTAGAGCCAGAACAAAGGCAGACGAGTATGATGAATTATGAATCTAAGCTGTAAAAGTTGTTAAGATTCGTTCTGAAGACGCGAATCCAGAATGACGGGATATTTGAAATCAATGCTTATGTTGTGTTGGTTCGTGAAATAATGATAAGAGAAAGGAAAATAAAAAGGAATTGAAGTGGAAAGGAATAAAAAGGCAACAGAGTTTGAGGAATGATAAGGGAGTTGGGTATGAGGAAACCCTAAAGACTCCTATTAATAGAAATAGAAAAGTATATGATCGTCAGGATGAGGGTGATTCACCATGAGTTAAAGTTGACGGTTGAAGGCATAAGAGATGCATATAGTTTATCCCCTGTAAGTTGGGAGGATTCGAGGAAACCTTGAGATAATTCGAAGGATAAATAATGAGACGCGGATAGACTAAGGGGATAAGAAAGTAAGAAATTAAGAAAATTGGATGAAGGAAGTGACCTTCAAGAAGGTAAAGTGTAAGACCGGTGGCATGATACCCAGAAAGGGAGACGCCAGATATGAAAGATATCCCAACATTGAGGTGACTGTTGAGATAAACAACAAAAGTAAATAAGGAATTATTAAGAAGAAGTTCACGTTGAACACGACCAATATCTTCCAGAACATCCATGTTATCGTTACCAGATTAGGCAAGAAAAGCGTATAACCGTTGTTATCTTTTGGAGGCCATTTTGATTAACCTCATTTTGTATACAGATGTTATTGTGAAATTAGGAATTTACTATCGAGGTGGGAATGATTGAATAAGATACCCATATCAGGGATATATGACTTTATTTATCCATGGAAGGATGCTTGTACCTTTTTAAAGGTGGAATTAAGGATAGAACATCGGTAACTTAAAACGAATCCCAGGGGAATGCATAAAGGTTGGCATTTCACCCTTGATAGGGATAGTATGAGTTTTGACAGTATGATTGGGAAAGGGTTAAGGTAACAACAACCTTTAAGAATCAGTGGAGAAATTTTGCAGAAGTATATAGACAATGGTTCTACTATTAGTAAATGGTATTGTGATATGCCCTGTATCTAGGGAATACAGGAGGAACGATTGAAGGATAACCTTAGAGGTTTTACAAGGAGAAAGGTAATATTCAAAATTCTCAAGAATAGAAATGTTGATAAAGGAAATATGACGTAATTATGATGTTGCCAAGTGGGGCACGTGTTAAACCACGAGAAAGTATGGATCGAACCAGTAATGGTCGAAATTGTTCTAGGCAATTAGGACTTAAGATAAAAGATGTTCTAAGTATAGTTGAGAGTCAGTCGTGACAGTGATTAACCTCTAAAGACTGAGGCAATAACTTATGGAAAAATGGTGATTTTTTTTTTACTCATCAGATTTTAAGGAATACATCTTCACATAAGCTGTGATTGAAATGAGGTAGAAAATTATTTGGAGGTGGTTAAAATGACATTGACTGTAAGGAAATTGTACTATCAGGAAAGGCCCAAGAGGTGGCCGACACTTTAAAGGTAAGAGGATAATTATAGGCACTTGTGCCAAAGGAATACAGTGATGATGGTTAAAACTGTGAAGGTTGTATTATGGTTTGGAAGATTGACATTCCTTCTGATGACTGTGCAATACCCAACCGTAATAGTAGTTAGTAAAGGTTTAATTCGTGTAATCGCCATGAGCGGGCTATCTATCTCAGAAGATACTATCTTGAGATAAGCCAGGACCATAGTTCAAAAAGGACTAAACAAACCTTTGAGTTAAGTCTTCTATTGAAGGCATATGATTAAGAATGGTATTAACCTGCTATCATTGCTTTGAGCGAAACTCTTCTGCAAATTTTATCTGCTTCATGTCATGAAAGTACGTCAGAGTTTGGAGTGTTCTTCATGAATTGTGATTGGTGGTTATGTTAACTCCTTAGGAGAATTAGATACGAGATGTATGGACTCCGTATGGTTAGTTATTAAGACTTCATGGAAAATGAATGACTACAGTAGGTCAGTGGTGGACCTTAGTAAGGCAGCAATGATTCTGCGAGTAATGAGCTGATTGCAACCGTGAGAGTTGTATTGGAATGGGTGTTGAGATTGAGTACCACTAATCGGGTAGTGGTAGTGTATAAGTTATCATTGATAGACTAATTAAGTAGAGTATCTACCTAGTGAATAATTATTCTTTCTTATCAATAGAGAGTCGTATTATTATACGAGGAAGGTTGCGGTGCAAGCATAGAATTCAAGTAACGATGATGTCTAGAATGAGATCCCAGATTCGATTTTCGATGTCGAGGGAGTTTCAAAGGTGATTATGTATAAGCTCAAGGAAGAGTGTGGGTCCATAGAATGATGGACGGGATAGCGAAAATATTTAGGCATGGGAAATACGAGGCTATAATGCTTGATGCTGATATAAATACGTATATGTTTTGTTCTCCTATGACAAACCTCTATAGTTCAGAGGTAGGTTCCAAGCCAGATATTTTGTGGCAGTATATTTTTTTCATATATACAATTCTCTTCAGTTCGTTCTTTTCTCTTCTTTTCATTTCATGTAAGCTGAGAAGAACAACCCTTCCAAAAGGGGAGGTATTGCCGAATGACTATCTATCTGTGTGATAGAAGCCGAGTAGGATACCAGCTATTGTTTAATTGCTTGTCAAGTACTAAAGGCTGGCCACCTTCTGTACTAACTATGCAATATAACAAGTGTTCATGATCATAGTGATCTCTCAACAAATTCCTTTACTTCTATTTGATTGATCAAATTTTGGAAAATAGAAACAACTGAAAAAGGAGTAATAAAGTGGTGGTAGTATGCGGAATGGGAACACATTCGTGATACTAAGGTTGACGTGGTTATTAAAAGGTTATAGAACGCTAACGAGCAAAAGTATAACCAGTATAATATTAGGAACGGAAGGTAGTAGCGATTACGAACTGGAAAAGAATGGGTATTGAGAAGCAGAAGCTCTAATGATAAAAGCTATAATGAGAGTCTGTGCAATAGACTTGAAAGAATTTGGAATGATCACTTAATTCGGATTGAGTTATCTTACGACAATAGATCATATGTCATTATCGAGATGTCGCCTTATGAGATCCTTGAGGGAAGATAATGTCGATCTCCCTTATGTTAGGATGAAGTTGTAGAGCGCAAGATGCTCGGACCCGCAGTAGTCCAAAGGACCAAGGATATGATAGATCTAATCAGAGGACGGCTGGTAGTAGCCCAAGATGGACATGATAAGTATGTTGATTTGACACGAAAGGATAAAGAGTATGAAATAGGGGACCTAGTAATGTTATAGGTATCCCTTGGAAAGGATTGATGAGGTTCGGAAAGAAAGGAAAGCTAAGTCTACAATTTGTTGGACCCTTGGATATATTAAGACGTTTGGGAAGTTAGCATATAAGCTAGCCCTAACCCCGAATATGTAGCAAGTTCATAACGTGTTCCACGTATCAATGTTAAGGAAGTGTAATTCGGATGCCAGTCAAATAGGGGCATATGAGCGCATAGATATGCAACCCGACGTAACCTATATGGAGCAACCAGGAAGGGTTATAGAGTGAAAAGGAACAAGTGCTTAGGAGAAGGATTATCAAACTAGGCAGAGTTTGGTGGTAGAACCACAATGTGGAAAATTGACTCGAGAGTTAGAAAGTGTAATGCTAAGAAAGTATCCCCATTTGTTTTCTATCTGATTCCGGGACGGAATCCTTTTAAGGAGGGGAGACTGTAATAACCCCAATTTTTGAGAAATTTTGAAACCCTTATGAATAGTGTTTTTGCTGAACGAGAAAACTTTTCATGCCACGCTATGTAGGGGTTCTGTTATTGATCTTATGGGATATTATTAGTACTCTATGAAGTATATAAGTGTATGTAAAGATCGTCAGAATCCAATTCCGAACACTTTGGTTTTTCCCGGAAATCCACAAGATACGGAGAGAATTGAGTATAAGGTAACAGGATAAAAAGGATTGAAATTAAAGGATTATAGGAGAGGATCATAAAAGAAATATAATATATTGAGAAAGGTTAAGGGAACCTAAGTAATAAGATCCCGAGTATGATCCCTCAAACGATAAACGAGAACGAAAGTTAAGCGAACCATATAGCAGATCAGCGGTCATTAGGCAAACGATTAGGAAGTTAATCAAAGGGATTAATGGGAGTGATGTCATCCAACCAATAGAAAGAAGACAAGGAAGGAAGGATGACATCATGTGGATGAGATAAGCATGACATGGGAAGGAGGAGGTGTGGTGGCTTTGTAACCACACAAATCCAAGGGCAAGAAGGTAATTTACTAAATCAAAAACAAAACCAAATCAACCAACCAAAAATCAAGACAAGGCAAAACACAAAATTCTTCTTCTTCTTCATGAAGCTCTCGGGTTCTCTTCTTAAAAAAATGGAAGTTCAAGCTCCTCCACTTATTATTTAGCAAGGTAATTATCCTAGCTTCTCCTAGTTAAGTTACATACTTCCTATAAGTTTAAGCTTCTAATTCCAAGCCAATCTTTTTCTATAAATCAAGGAAGAAGATGGTGAATAGTAACCTTCAAGAAATAACTTTAGTTTTCTTGAATTTTTATGAAAGATTAAGGTTATACAAGCAAGGATCAAGGTTCTTTTAGGCATTCAAAGCTCTTGGGTTGTGTTAGGAAGCTTCAAGGAGGTATAAACAACTTTCACCTTTAACTTATAGTTTGAACTTTGAGTTTTGATGAGTTTATGGATGGATTAATGTCTATATAGAAATATCCATGTATGTATAGCAAGATCCATGTATGTTAGATAGTTGGGTTGGATTTGCGGTGATTTTGGATATGAATCTTGGTTAATGGTTAATGAATCTTAAGTTATGGATTAGTAGATCATGTTTGTGGTTGAATGAGTTGGAAAACCTTGAGATTATGGACTGACTTTGCCTTGATATAAGTTGTGTTTGATGTATTGATGATGGTTGGGTGGTTTGTAGTGAATTGGTAAAGAATTGGAGTGGTATAAATATTGGTAATCGCGTAAACATAGCCGTCGTAATGTCCGATTTTCTTTGGACTGTTTTTGTGCATAGCATTAGGACCCGAGGACCCCCTGCTAGATTGTGACCACTGCCATGTTTAGGTAGCTCATGTTACGAGCTTCGTTTTGATATGTAGTTCGTTCGATTCCGATGCACGGTTTAGGAGAAACGACCGTTTCAAATAACGGCGTTTCGCGAACGAAACTTTTTCCCTCGCCTTACTTTGAAACATAGGTTAAAGACCAAAAAGGGTTAATTAATGTATGAAACATTTATGGTAAGTGTTTTAGGCAGTTGGTAAGTCACTCGCGAAGGAATCGCTTTAAAACTCGTAAAGGTTAAATTATTAAAAATGGTGGAGCCGAGGGTACCCGAGTGACTTAAGCAAATCAGTGAGCGCAAAATCAAGCGTTAGAGTCTAAGTTAGTTAAAGTATAGATTCACAAGTGACTTTGGTTTAATTCCAACTTACTTGTTGTTTATAGGTTACCAGACTCGTCCCGAGCCATTCGTAACCCCCAGTCGCTCAGGCAAGTTTTCTACCCGATATACTGTTGTTGTGGTGTAAATATATGTATATGCATTATCTTGTGATAGTGCATGATTGTTATTAGCAAATTTTGCGATATATTGGAGCATGGTGATATGGTATATATGCATGCCTGTTTCATATTCTTGAGATATATATCTGTTGGTTTATTTGATAATACCTATGCTAGAGGATAGTTGTATCTTGCATATACCCTTAGTATAGGGACCCAAAGGTGAAAATATTTTCTAAAACCGGGAGTCGAGGATCCCGAGTAATCTTGTATATATGGATATGGATATATATATATATATATATTTATATATATATATATGGTGATAGTTTTCCAAACTATTAATCGAATAAGGTTTATTCGATAACTTTAAACTTTATTTTATTATTGAATATTATTTCGAATATTATTCGGGGACTTATGACTCCTTTTATTTATTTATTGAATATTATTTGAATATTCATTCGAAGGCTTATGACTCTTTTATATTATTTATGAATATTATTTGAATATTCATTTGAGGATGTATGACTCCTTTATTTTATTTAATGAATATTATTTATAATATTCATTCGAGGTATTATGACTCAGCTTATTTTATTTATTGAATATTATTTGAATATTCATATGAGGATCTATGACTCCGATTATTTGCGGAAATATATTCTTTATTTTATTAAAGAATAAGGTGTAAATAATCAAACTTATTTTCGATTATTCAAATAAAGATAATACTTTCATATAAGTATATCTTGGGTTATTTAATACTCGTTTCAAGTATAAATTTAATACTTCTACTTCAATTATTTTTATAAAGATTATTCTTTATGGGAATATTATTTAATTAATAATATTCAGATATTTTCTAATATTCTGGGGACTGATTTACTTCATTAAATCAGTCTTACTCCAAACACTCTTTAAAGTGTTTTCGAGTCTTCAAAATGATTTTTAAAAGTCAGAGCGGATCCCAAAACTCATTTTTATATTTAAGATCTTCCTGTTTAAAGGGGATTTAAATACTCGCTCAAAAAACCTGGGGAGTCCGGCTCTGTGGTGTATTTTATATTCGCAACAAGGTTGCAGATTTGGTAAATGAATTGATTACTTGCCCAACGTTCGGGAAGTAAGCCCCTCTCATTGAGTCGGCATAAGCGACAGGCCGAGGTACGGTCTATTATTGTGTAAGTGGCTCAGTGGGAGTCCATCAAATGCATAGGTGGCTGAGTGGCAGTCCAGCATAGGTCTTAATTATGACCAGGGTGATGACCAGTGGGGAATTCGTCCATCTACTAGTAGAAAAGGTTACTTATAGGTATCTTTGCCTGATCAGCGAGATATCGGGTTTATGCCAAAATTCTTTTCCTTTCCAAAATTCATTGGATGTTTCGAACTCTGTTCATACTTCACATAACAGAGGTTCCAGGAAATGTTTTCGGGATATATATATATGTGGATATGTATATATATCAGGACTAAATAAAGTATCTCATAACTTTATTTCATTCAATAATATTTCAAAGATTGAATCTATTCAAATTTTGTCTTGTAGTCTCATCTATGTGATGAACTTTTGAAACTGATTATAACTTGAACGGTGGTAGTTCAAGTAGTATTGGGAAAGATATAAGTATATTGGGGTATTTGGTAACCTCATCTTTTAAACTTATATCTAATTAATAATTGTCTTATGCATGACAAAGATTTTCAGAAAAATGTTGAGACAAGGTTAGATATATGAGATCACCTTGCAACGATATTTTTTTTTATATACAGTTATACACTGGGACTTTGTGTATATTATGCATGGAAGAGGACTTCCAATATTTTGAAAAGTATATATGTATATATACTGAATATTTTGCGACTTCATCGCATTAAGATATCAAACTTGGTTCATTTCTTTTGACCAAGACTTTCATGAGTATTATGAGTAGGCTCATATATTGTAAATCATTATACATATTATTTTGGTGGGCTTGCTGCTCACCCTTGCTTTATTTCTTCATCACACAACAACAGTTAGGAAAGATGGCCAGACCCCAGCAGACCCAGCGCAAGCGCGTGGGAAGCGTCCCGCGTCTTCCCGTTGATGTTGTAGCTGCTATAGCTGCAGAGGTAGATCTATTGTAGATCAGACCATCTACTTTTGAGAATCAATTATGTATAATTATAACTTGTGGCAGATAATGGCAATTAACTGTAAATTTATCAAGTAATCATTTTGGGTTGTAATAACTTTTAAATTGTGGATTCAAAGACTTGTACTTATTTAAATTTCATCTCTGAGACTATAACGGGTTGTGGTGTGTGTTAGTGTGGGGTCACAGCATAAGGTTATTTATTATTAATTAAGTGAAGTGATATTGTGGAAAGAAAGACCGTGACGACCCGGATCCCCGACCCCGGATCTAGGGGTGTTACAAACGTAACCTATAATTATCAGAAACGTCAAATAATCATATATAATTATATTATATGAACTTAAGTGTGATTTAGACAAAATAATTTATATATTATCGATGACCTGTTTTTCAAAACGACGAATATACGTATTTTCCGAAAATAAATACCGAACCGAGTTTTTAAGATGTAAACCCTAATTGTTATGTGTATTTTAATAATACATATAAATATAAGTTGAGTTATAAAATCGCATGGGTAGAAGTGATAGTGGTATTAAGTTGAGTTTAAGCGATTATCTGAATTAGGGTATTTCAACCCTGAAGGTACTAGACTGAAAACCCGAGTATCGACATCGGACTAGGACCTATCTAGTGATTAGACGTTGAGATCAACGCAGTTCTAATTGAAGGGCCTGAATGTTGGGATCGTATCCAGACAGGGATAATAGTTTGACGATAAGGCCGAATGTTCAAGTCGAACCAAAGTCAACTAATAATAGTGATTAAAGCTTATTGAGGCAAGTATTCTTGATTTTTTTTAAATACTGCAAGTATTCCCGAACTTTCTTTTAAATACTGCAAGTATTCCTGATTTTTTTTTAAAATACTGCAAATATTTATTCGTTCCTATTCTAAGTTCAGAATAGTTAACTGTTTTATATTTCGCTGCAATTACTCTGATTATGCATGTTCTTTTATTCTTGTACCTATAATTCGATTGCTCTCTTGAGCAAATACCCATTCTTTCGGGTTATTTGTGAACCCTGAATTGGGATATTTTGAATTCAAAATAATTTGATATCAAAATACTCCACGGGCTGGATAGTGATACTGTGGGGATTAAGTTTTACTTAATCCTAAGGACCGAAACATAATCGGTGCTTTGAGATGGGCCGTAGTGCGTCCGACTGGATCTATACAGGTAGGTATAGATCTGCACTGTATCCTGACTGATCAGCAGGATATAGATGCGAACTAGTGTCCAGTCTAATTTGTTGTTGATCACCATTAACGACATTCTCTCTCGAAAGTTTTATGATTCCAAAACCGGACAAAACCCTGATTCAGGAGATGAAACGGGGAATCGCTTGTCACTTTTAGATTTATAGTGAAAGGCTGGTGACAGCCAATGGTTATTCGCTTAACTCACTCAAATAAATAGAATTGTTTAAAATTATTTTAAGATTTTTCCGGAAGTTTTTCCTTTGGTATTAACGTTTGAAACTCAAATTATATACTTGCTGGGCATTTTTGGCTCACTCTTGCTTTGTAAATTCTTATTTCTTCCAGAAACATATAAGGATAAAAGTGAATAGCTTTGATAGACAACAGAAGTTAGAGAAATCTCCGCTGCGAGAGGTTGAAGAAGTTAGAAGAATATGACAAGAGCATTAGTTCAAAGGTATTTACACTTGTATTCTAGTTGTTGTGAGTTATAGAAGGTTAGATTCTTGTTTAATACCATAACCTGTAAACGATCCGGATTCAAGGGGTAATTGAACATTCTTTTATTTTATGTAAAGATTGTTTCGTGACACCAAATCTTGACCCCGTATTTGGGTTGTTACAATTTTTATCCATGGATTTGATTTTTAATCCTTCATAAATGTGATCAGCGTCATCACACATATATAAAAGTTTGGTTTACAATATTTAAAGATTACCTTGATCATCTACGTTTAATGAAGCATGGTAGAAGCACTACTTTTATTATGTTGCGGTACTTATTTATCGAAGACCCTGTCGTACACCTTTTATTGTGACATTCAATGTCGTTTATGGACATAAGATTTTCTAATGGAAAGAAATATTTAATTTTAAATTGTATAGAAAAAAGATCATTTTTTGAAGAGAAGACATATTATTTAATTTTACGCGAACCATTTATGATGAGCAACTTTAAATTCATAGTAAAGTGTCAGACTATGTGTTTTAAATTTCCTGCATTGCTCAGCTCATTACTTTAAACAAACATCATTTAACTACATCAAAATGAAAATTTACAATATTTAACTAATTGCCGTATCATTATAGAAGTTTTCGCGTTTTTGTCCGTGAATAAAGTCAATTATGCTCCTTAATTTTGACATAGATCACTACCTTAATTATGGAAATCCTGACCTTAACGTTGGTTTGTTTAGGATTGTGATAAAGTGTGCATATTGTTTGTGATTTGCAGAGAATATCATAGCCTCTCAAAATTATCCTAACTGCCTACAATCAAGATGAAAACATATTCCTTAAAAATTGGTGTGATTGAGTACCTTTACCATATTCAAAATCGATCTTCTTATACTTAGACGGTACTATATATTCGGTATCTTTGATAGTTGTTCTACACTCAAATTATTGAAGAACATACAGGCTTGTACACATTCTCTTCAATTTCAACAAAAAATACTATACATAATACATTCATTGCTTAAACATTGCTCATCTTTCAGCCAGGTATGGATGACCATTAACATTTGTCCCATCTGAATGCCACTCAAATTGCATGGACATTGAAAGTTAGAGTGACAAGAATATGGAGGTCACTGAATGGTCATGGAGAGGTCTCGGGGCACAATCTTATTTTGCTCGACTGTGAGGTGTGATTACTTTTAATCTGTTGGAATTAATTCAGTGCACTACGTTTGTATTTTCATATACATTATTCATGTATATACTCTGTTTTGATTACAGAATACGTACATGGTTGCAGTTGTGTCACCTGCTATTTGGAATCAATTTTCCGGACTTTTGAATCCATGAACCTTATACCATATAAGGAACATAGGTATCATGCCTGCAACTGGTTTGTACAGGCCTGTACATAACACAAACTGCATACGGTTCCTACCTATCACTATTGTGGAGGTTGTTCCAGTGGATACTCTAATGATTCCACGACACAAGTTTGAATTGACTCCTCTGCCTGCTATTTCCAACGCTCTTTTGAATTCTAATTATGATGAGATGCCTGTTTACTCCACAGGTAGAGAATTTTAAACGTGGACAATCATGATTTATAAAGTTATCATCTAGATTAATTTACAATTTGAAAACAGATGTTATCGGTGTTATTGAGGACTTGGAACCAAAACGAAAAATCCTGAGCAGATTTGGTTCAAGGGATATGATTCGCTTCAAACTAAGTGATGGAGAGTAAGATATTCCATATTCTATTTATATAATCCAGATATGTACAATCAAAACTGTTTAGATTACCATGTCGTTACTTTGATTTCAGGACATATCACCCTCTTAATTTTGTGGGTAATTTCCCACCAAATATTGAGTTTTTATACCAGGATATAGGAACATAAATGAAAATTGTCATCCTTGCATCTGTCCGCATCAACATTTACCAAAGTTAAATTCTTGCTTTCCTGCATGTACTAATTGTTTTTATAAAAGTCAATAATTGTATTGTCAAATTCCATGTAAAACATTCCTAAATTATTGTTCTTTTTCTATTTGAAAAAGGCATAATTCGTATAGGGAATCTGCCTTCAACAAAATCTTTATCAATATTGACTATCCGGATGTTGTCACGTTGAAACAGAGGTATGCACATTAAATCAACTCACATTTATAAAATTATATAATTTAGTATTCGTACTCTAACTTTGTGTTCATTCTGTCATGTGATTATTGAATATCGATAACTGATGCATTAAAGAGTTACTGTAGCTGGAGCTTTTTATTTTATTAATTAGTTTATGATATCAACCTAAAATAAACTTTTATCGATTTATGGAATAAACGTGCACATTGTTCTACAACATAAATTATTTATTATTATTCAAAGTGTATGTTTGTCATGATTTTGGATTTTTATATTATTTATTTAAATGTTATTATTATATTTAATACAAACATGACATATTTACCATATTGTAATTATTGTCACACATATTGAATTTAAAAGATTAGTTTAATATGTATTGCCATGTGAAACTCAATAGTAATGACTGTGTATTAGTAAGTGGAGCAATTGATTTACAACATATTACCTTTAATAGTTGATATTATTATTAAGGATTCCGTGATATACTTATGTAAGTAATCCAGTACTTAGATTACTGTTTTTACTTTTCTTTAATTGTACAAATTGTACAAGTTATTAAACTTAAGATATACAATATTGATTGCAAATTTATAATTTCTAAGTCCTCAATAAACCTTATGAATGTTGTCGTTGCAACAATAGAGCTTTTCCATTGTTCAACCAATAAAATCCATAATATAAATACATCATCACAAATTTGGAAAGTCTTTTAAAATTAGATTACATTCAATAACCTCCTTCATTTAGCTAGAAAACCAAATTTCAAGTAAAATAAACCATAATATTAATACATCATCTACCAGACAGAAATATATTGATCACATTGATCTAATATGAAATTTAGTGTAGATTAAACAAACTATTCGATAACTATATCGAATATTAAGTCTTCTTGCTGAAAAGTAAAAACCAAGGTATCGTCTATTTGTAGCTCATTATCCGTCGCAAATTGGTTCCATCCAGCAGAGAATCGAGGTAATCCAGTAGAAAACACTACCTTAACATTCCATTAAAAGCCCCATCCTCAGAGTTAAAGTTTCACCACTTATCCATGTCCTACCATTTGGCTGTATAGTTGCTGGGATATACTGAAAAAATATTTAGTTATATCAATTAGCCACAACACGAGTAAAATTTATATTGGATTTGCAAAATTAGTCTAGGTAAAATGATCGAGTAATGTAACAATACCACTACATGACATGTGTTGTTCACATTTGAAGCTGTCATTGTTGTGGTGAACTCCATTGCCATTAGTTCATCATTTTCCTGATCACTTATATTATCTTCTGCAATATCATCAGCTATGCCTTCAACATCCATATCCAAGTTTTCTTCTTCTTGCTGAATTCCTGCTTCAAGAACTTCTGCAGCATGATCAGTGTCAACTATAATATTCATATGAAAAATATCTTCTACTCCCTCAATTCCACCTGGAAGCTCTTCATTAATATCTACAGAGAAGTAATAAAAGGTATTAATATTATTATTTTCATCACCAGCGTTTCCATTATTAGCGTGTGACTGCATAGCTTCATTAACTACTATCATTTTTGGAAAAATATTATCTGACTAAAAAATTGGGATCCAAATCATCAGACAAATAAAATGGTATTTAGTATTTAAAGTAGTACCATTTCTTGAAGAACAATTGACCATAAGTTTCTCATTTTTGGAACTATAAAAAATGAAAGTGTCAAACTTCCCAGATCCTCTGTAGGTAAGCAACATGAAATCCTTCTTCTCGAACATTTGGTCATTTACTAGCTCCAGTAGATCAGAAATCTTCCCAGTGGATTCAGAGTACTGACAATTGTATATCTTTCCATTTTGCAGGATCAATTATACTTTGGCAGGAATCAACTTTCCAAAAGAGTTGTCAAATTTTTCTAGTATGGCCTGTCACAAGCATCATAAGTATCGATAAGTTAAAAAAACTACTATTAATAGAGAAATAGATAAAAATCATATTGTGGGAAAATAAGTATTGCTAAATTAAAAACTTACTATTACTCCAGACTCTATTACATCGCCAATACCGAATACCATGAATTTACAACCAATCCCACTTATTATATCTACAAATTAATTATCGGTATCCAAGTTCAGTCATAATGAAGAATAAAACTTAAAATTATGTCTTCTAAAATAAATACGTAAAAGCTTTGTATAAATGTGTAGTTACCTCTACAAGTTAAATGCGATCGGGAAACGACTCTTGCGGAATTATGATCCACTTCAGTTGCATCAGGATTTAGTGCACATGCCATAAATTGTCCAAGGCCCTCATGTGTGAAAATCATAATTATAGCCGAATACCGGCTAACTTCTTTGAGAAACCATGTAAGGTTAACAAAACTGTGTTCCTCTTCTGAATACTTGACATGAATTTCACGACCGCTTGGGAACCGAAGCCAAACATTTTTTGGTATCACACTTGCAAATGTTGTAGCCAACTTCTCTGGTAGTTTTTGTATAAGTCAATTAAATTCTAAACACCAAATATTGTGAACCATATTCGCAGCAAAATAAAAATTGCTGCCAAAGTTAAGATATGAAATGTGTACAACATTAAATGAAAAACGTACCACTACATTTTGTGCATAGTTATCGGATTTAAGAATAATAAATCCTGAAAGCTTGGGTTGATTAATATCCACATAATAATTAAAGGATAAGAATACGTTTATATACATATTAAAAAAACAATTAACTGTATTCTATAAAAGTGAATTGATATGATCACAAACCATCTTCTGTTTCTGCTTCAATTTCAGATTTGTTTTTGTAATATTTCCATCCTTTCTTTCTAGCAATGAATTACAAAATTCCTGCATTGGATCGATGCCATTGTCTTCTTCCATTAACAAACTTTCTCCTCTTTGGCCACTAACAAATTCATGTTTAACCTCCATTTCTATAAAACTGTAATATAGAAACATCAGTACAATAATTATAACTTTAACCTTCAT
The DNA here is from genome assembly GCF_009905375.1 of Apium graveolens. NCBI lineage: Eukaryota > Viridiplantae > Streptophyta > Magnoliopsida > Apiales > Apiaceae > Apium > Apium graveolens. Next base: position 57,841,900 of record NC_133656.1, read on the forward strand.
CAGATATTGCCACATTGATAAGTATCATACCTTCATCAGAATCTAAATGAACCTGTAGAAACCAATCTCCTCATATCATCTCTTTTCCTCTAATACGCCTTTTTAAATAATCAACCTCAAATCCATCTTCTTAAAAAATACTAGCTGGAATGATATTGCTATCATCCATAGTAAATAAAAGTGTATCTCTTTCATGCAAATGAAATATCACTAGCACATATCCAAGGCAGTAAAAATATCCATTTGCCGAGTTGTATGAAATGAAAGATTCATGCCCTCCAACCCGTATTTTCTCTATCGTCTGGAGCTTTTGACTGTATTTGTACCGCACCAAACTTGGTACAACCTTGGAAAGAAATAATAAATAATTTTATGTTTACGAATTACGCATAAAAGCACAAACATGAATAAACGCACTGTCACACCCCCAACTTAACAAACAAAATATATAACTAATACAATATTTAGAAGAGAGTAAATACAACTGAATCCAAGATCTTACAGTTTAGGGTTTGGAATAGCCCAACACTACCATCTATTACAACTGGTTTTAATATCGAGTCCTCACGCAAAACTATCTCTTATTCTACCTGAACACGGACATACGCATCGGCGTCACAGGTCTTACGTGTTGTCTGCTTGAATCTAACCATAGCTGCTAGCTGTAATATCAGGGTAAAGCAAGGAGTGAGCCAAATGCTCAACAAGTGCTAAACTATATGATACACAACATAAATCGAGATATGTATAACAGAATGATATTGTGAAGATATAACCAATAATAACAAGAGATAAAACTATGAGTGATGGCATTATTTGCTTGAATCAAAACATTTTCAAAATCATAACTTAATCAAAATCATTTTATGACGCTACGGATTACAGCCGATGATCAGCCGCGAAGTAATCCCGAACCTCGCTGGGTTCTAAAACATTAATGGGATCCCTAGGCAACTTTTAAGCCTACAATATAAGGGTGGAAAGGACTCGCGTCTCAGTCCAGATCCACTATTCAAAGAAAACATTTATCCCCCTTTGGGACTGAAAATCCACATTTTAATCATTTCAAAAACTGATACTGATTTATAATAAAATCTCTTAAATAGTAAACATTTTTATCAAGGGATTATAGATCAACTTGAAACACTGGAAATATGACACTAAATCTCAGGGCCATGATCCACTAGACTTTACTATATTATGGTAATTGAGAGGTTTCCATAAACAAGAACTTTGACAAGGAAATTTAGCAAGGCTATTGGATAATATGAAAAAGTAATGCCAAACTAGGCTTAAAGCAATGGTTTTCAACAAGGTAGAAGTACTAGAACATCAAGAAGGTAAGCTTCATGAATACTAGGGGTGTTAAGGTATGAAGAAGATGATCTATAGCTCAAGGTATATCAGGATTGTCGAACTTTAGGGTAAGAAAAAGGGTTATCAATCAGTTATGAACAACTTTAAAGAATATATGGCTTTTAGGTATCAAGGTAAAGTTTCTATTGGGGTTCAAGCATCAGGGTGAGATGTCAATATTTTAGGGATCAATAGCATGATAACCAAGAGGTTCAATCAAGTATTATATCAAATCTTTATTTTATCATGGCATTCCAATTACTATGATATACTAGCGTAATACAACTGTTGCAATATCAATATGTACTTGTGGGTTCATGGAATTTCTATAATAATACAAAGATAGATTTAAATATCGCTTGGTTCAAGTATATCAAGATGACTCAGGATAATCGCATCAATATATATGAATTAATTATTACACATTTGCAGTGATTACGAAAGACAGGGTGAATCACTTGCCTTGAGAAAGGCTGGTCTGGTCTGGCTGGTAGGAGCAACTGGAAGCTTCACTCGACCTTTATGGCAAGTTTACCCTCGTCTCGAGATCCTACATAAATAATAATAATCCTCATTATAATGTATTCTCACCAACTTAACCTATTTACAACTCGAAATTAAACACCAATGGCACTTAGGCCTATATGCACTCAATTTATAATTACCTTATAAATACCATAGTCCACATAGCCACATATACTCACATATCATATTTTAATATCAAATAATATCACACACATCATAATGCAACACTAGGCTTGGATGATCTCGATCCCCAACTAAGTCACTTGATCGCTAAACTAGACAAAGTCTTGAACTTTGGCCTCCTAACTCGATGTGCCTTTACTAAACTATACAAAACCTATTGACCTCACTTGGGTCTTTCACTCTACTGGCTTTAAGCTATCTTGCAACCATAGCGGTCAACCTAGGTCTTACTCATAAGTGCTCTAAAACTATGTGTTAAGTGAAAGTGCTCACTGGAGTAAATTTCAGAATGACATCTATGGTTTCTTGAGTGCATTAGACACTCTTAAACTACAAGTTTACCTCCAAAACTTCTACACTAGACTATTATGACCATAAGGCATCTCCCAAACTTGATTTGGCTCAAGGGCCTAGCTTGGGCCTCCTTGGGCCTAAGCTTAAAGTCCATGGTTCCCCTGTTTTTCTGGGCAGAAAACGCCCTGACTTGAATTAACTTGTGACACATGGTTCTAACTCAAATCCTATGAACTATGGTTGGAAAAACTCCTCTGACACTCCCTCTAACTAAGGCCCAACAGGGCCTAATAAGGTCCTACCCATGACATGGTCAAAACTTCCTATTTCTAAGTTGCAACAAAACTGTCCCCTGCTGGACAGATTTTGTGATCCCACTTATGCACCTAACCAAACGACTTGTAAACCTTCAAAAAACACCTAAAACCTTTTATATACTCCTAATGCTAGATTCTGGTGGCTTGGGCCTTAAAGTGCACAACAATGACATGGTCAAAACTCGCTCTAAACCTCAGGGTACCAAACTGATTTCTGCAGAAACAAATACTCTCCTTTCACCAAGGTTCTTACTTAACAAACCCAATCAACAACAACCAAAAACCCAACCCAAACCTTAACTAAGGTGTTCTACTGAACTAACTACCTTACACTCAAAATAATCTTGGTGGAGATCATCCTTACCTAAGGTGCAACATAGCAAAACAAAGGAAATCACATTACATAACTTACAAGGCATTAAGTTTTTGAAAACGACAAGTTATATATTTTTTTATAAATATATACGAATTAATACCACATATCAAGTAGCACTAATCAAGATTAATATCTTATCCCTACTGAAATTAAGGCTTACCAACAAAATCAATCCACATGATCAAAAACTTCCAAAATTCCAAGAGAAATCTACATGCATGCATAACTTCGAGTCTTATAAACCAAAACAACATGCTTTCCAAATAAATTTTACCATGGAATCAACATGCAAGCCTAGCATAAGCTATAACTAGATGATCACTTAGCATGCAAAGGGTTTTATCAAGTTTTTGATACAAAATTTATGTTATCACCACCAAAAACAGATAAAATTGAAACAAGACAACAAAACATCCTCAAGAACCATTCATTCGGCTCCCTCAAGGTCATGGCCGAATAAAGTGGAAGGGAAATGACCATTTAAAATCAAGAGACTCATTCTCATGACTTGGCATTTCACCATTCCTTATAGTTCTCTCAAATACAACCTTAAATCCATAAGAATCAAGATTGTACTTTGAGTTCCAACTAAAGCTTTGACATGCAAAATCAAAACTTAAACTTTTCACTCAAAACTCTTTGAATTATGTATGATCAAGATATATGAAGTAACACTTACTTGAATGGAAGGTGGGAGCTTGAATGAAGAATGAAGAAAAGGGAGGGGGGTAGGGCTTCGGCCAAAAAGCCGAGAGGAGAGGGGGAGGAAGGAGGAGTGTGGAAATGGTGGAGTGAAAGTGGGGTGATAATCATATTGGTTTGGTTTTTATTTGACCACAAGTGAGTGGATATGAGAATTTACAAGAGTAACCTTCCAACATAGTTAGGTAGATTTGCATGCAAGGACAAAGTGGTAATTTGGCTAGTAGAATGAAAGTGAGTGGGGTTGGAAATGCCTTCCTTGCCCCTTAGTTGAATGGAAGAGTATTTGTATGCAAGGGTAACCATGTAATTTGATAATTATTAAGCAACCAAATTTTCAAAGATTTATTTTTATATAATAAAATAAAAGTTCAAAAATTATAAAATTTATACCATAAAATAACTTGGATTTTTAGAGATTTTATAAAATCATTTTCAAAATTTGTGAACAAAATATCTTTTAAAAGAAAATTTTTCCAAGGCTTAGAATATTCCTTATAAATCAAAAATAAAGGAAATAATTAAACTTTTGCTTTGAAAAAAATCATATACTACACATAACAATTTTATAATGCAGAAATTTTCTCTCACACAAACGTAAAATCAGTGAACATATTTTTTATTCGGCTTTAATATTATACCAAATCCATAAATAATATTACAGGAAAATGCCGGTCGTAACACGCACAAACATATACATATATATATGCTCTTCAACTATATCACATAGAAAACTACTTACAAATCCTCCACATGCCAGAATATCTTAAGACACAATTTTCAAGAATGATTTTGCCGCAAACAATTTTCCTGCCCCACAAAAAATAAATTTATAAGTTTTAACTATTGTACAATATCCTTAATTCAGAAATAATTTATATGTAGAAATTACAATAGTTAATTTATGACATTACTTCTATCGAGATCTTTATCATAAACTTCATGTTTATAGATGCAAATTTTCAGATTGTTCACATTATATATATCATTTTATATTCTATACAAGACAATAGAATCACCAACTCCAAGTCCTGTGTCTGATACAAAATCAACCCATCCTTTCCCAAATTTACAATGTCCTCCAACCCTCTCCACCTCGCATTTCCATTCCTTAGTAGTAAACCTCAGACTGACAGAGTTCCCACGTTTCAAGTTTTTATAGAAATTCACTGTTCCTGGCTTCAGTGTCTGACATATATACAAATAATTGCTCACATATTCACCATATACCAACTGATATGAAAGTATGAATTTGAGCTGATATGAAAATAAATCTAAAATATATCATACCAGATCAATCCCATCATCTTGCAAGTCTGTACTATTTATGCAAATAAGGTAAGATTCACTTTTGTTCAGAAATGCATTATAAACTAACAGAGCAATAGATTTCTGAAACTCAATGTTTCCATACACAACCATGAATTCTTCATCTTTCCATTCAGGTTTATTTTTCTTCCACTCATTTGGATGTATGGTCGGGTAGTTTATTTCAATCGACTTCCTTATATATCTTCACATTAAGAACTCCATCCCCATAATAATCAAAGAGAACAAAGTTATATATCTTAATGCCATAGTACTCCATAGACCTAGTAAAATGGGTCTGTATTTGAAAAATCGAACCGAAATTTATGGATCTGAGATCCGATCCAAGATCGAAATAATATAATCCGATAATTATCTGAAAACCAAATTAAACCAATCCGAAAATTATCTGAACCAAAAATTTAACCAAAAATGATCCGAAATACTAGATCCGATTATAAATTAGAACCGAACAAAATTGATTCATATAATATTCGAACTGAATATGATCCAAAATAAGCAAACTTCATACTTAAATGTATCTTATATTCGTGATAATTTAATTATTTAATTATAAATTAATATAAAAGTAAATTATATTATATTAAAAGTACTACAATTAATAAAAAGATATTTTTTTTAAGTTTTAAAACATGAAAAAATAAATAAGTTATGATCCGAAATATCCGAACGGAATTTAATCTGAACCGAGTTTTGTCTGATTTTTATCCGAATTTCATCCGCTTTTGATCCGAATTAGACCCAAACCGAATCACATCCGATCCGAATGACCTCTAGGTATATCATAATCCGAAAGTGGAACCGATCTGAAATAGATCCTATCTGAAACCGATCTAGTTATTCGATTTTCCAGGTCTAGTACTCCATAAAATGAACAAGACCATATATTTACCGACTTCTGAATCATATTGAGCACGCCATGTATGTGTTTTACAGTATATCTTCAAGCGATCTGGAATTCTTTAAAAACTTTGAAAATTCTGTGGCACTCTCTGATCAAGTACCATTAAATCTAATAAATTTATAGATTATAAAGAAATTAAAACTATATAAATGAACGCTGTAAAGTCTACACTTACAATTTGCCCAAAATCAGAAACTTCTACATTTGCTACCAGAAAGCTACATATACTATCTTTATTGTCTGTACAGTTAGTATTATGTTAATGTACTTAAATAAAGACAGTATATCGACTCAAGGTTAAATTTTTACCTAAATCTTCTACATTCTTCGCTCTAGAATCTGATGCTTTCTTCATCTATAATTATATAATAAATTTATTCCAATCAATATAAAGCACGAAATTTACTTAAAACCTACATGGATGAGATACAGAGCAGAAATTTCACAGGAACACTACATGCATAAGATACAAAACTATAATATTACTTAAATCGGAACAAACCATGTTCGTAAATTCTATAGAGCATTAATAGATTAAGTTAAGATATATATACATAAAACTCTATGAATCAAGAAATATAAACTATATATCAACAACTGATTCATAGCTCCATTGCATATATATATATATATATACTGTATGTAAGCAATATAACTATAAAATCAAGAATTGATTCATACCTCCATTATAGACAACGAAGTTGAATGAACCGAGAATGCTATCGCCTTCTTTGTAAAAGGAAGTTAGCCTTCTTGCTTAATGGAAGTTGAGAATTTCAAAGTCACATCAGTTTGCTTATCTGGGCTTTTTTTAAGACAAGTATTTTGTACTTTTTTGGGTTTTTTAATCTCAAAGTTAACGTTATTTGTGTTGTTTGGGCTTTTTGTCTCTTTTGGTGTTTTCTCTTTTTTTTTTTTCCTTTTAAAAAAAAGCTTTTTCTATAAATTACATAAATATATTATATTTCAATATAAGAATGATTTTGTATATTTTTTGATTTTGAAAAAAATTCTTGCAAAATATTATATTGTATATAGTATTTACTTTATGTCTTTGAATATTATTAATTAAATAATACGCTTAGCCGATTATGTCGCACTAACTATAATCACATTTCCTAATGAAAACGTGAGAAGAAATATGTTACGACATAAGAAGTAAGAGACTTTTTCCAAATTGGTTAAAACGTGAAAAGAAAAAAATCAAAATTAAATATCAAGATTTGACGATAAAATATAATATCTATTTTGAATATCAAACATAACCAGAATCTAAAAAAAATCAATAAAATTGAAAGATAATAGTTTTCCAGCTACTTAGGGAAGTACAAAGACAATCAGTTATGCCTTGGTTCTAAGACTTTTTGTTAATGGTTATCAGTCTAGATATAATAAAAAATCAAGATGGATGTAATGAAGGCTCTACATATTATAATGACTCTTCCAATACAGTATCATAAATAGCTACAAGGAGAACTGCTTTTTTTTAAAAAGCTCCTGTCATGATAAAATGCAGCAGTCCTAGATTATATGTTTATTTTTCTTTTTATATTAAAATCAATTTGGTAAAGATTAAATCAAAATCTTTCTAGAATAAAAAATAGGATGTCATGCCCAAAAAAAATACAAATAAATAGTATCTTCAAGATGATCATTTTTTAAAATAAATTAAATTTACTATGTCATGTAATTAGTGTCAAGTTCAGAAAAATCAATGCAAATTTTTATTTTGTCAAATTTAAATCTGTAAATCGAAATATAATGACACCAAGAATTAGTTTTGTATTATTTTCTTTTTATTAGGAAAATATTGATTAATATTAATATTATGGGAAGATGTAAGTTTTAGAACAAATATTTATTAGGATATTTACATTAATCTATTAGTGAAAAATAATTTATTTGTAATCTACCGCCCTAAATACAACTTGATAAATGTATTTCTCTAAATTAAAAGGAATTTCAATTTTAATTTAAAAAAATATGCTTAGAATGACGAAAATGTGGACTTATGACAATATAAAGGTCGACTAATAATTCTAATACATAAGTTATAAATTAATAACATATTTAACAATATACTATTTATATTGATTTTAAATATATATATATATATATATATATTAATATGATTTTTAACATAATTCCGTTCTTTTATCTTTACATCATTGTTTTACTCATACATTATTATTGTCTTTTTTAAATAATTACTTTCTTTTATCTTTAGTTTATTTTATTATATGATTATCTTTAGTTTATATTCTAATATGATTTACATGATCTTTTATAAGTAAAATATGTTTTTGGGAATAAGTACATACAAATTAATATATTTGTAGTTTATTCCCCCGGATAAAAAAATTATATTATACACAGAAGGAAAGATGAAACGTTCACAACCTTCTGTCCAAAACAACTGCACAACATAAGTGTCCATTAAGTCTTTACGCATTCCTTTTCTCTAAATCTCAAAAGTAACAAGTTAACTACATCTTCCACCAAAGCTTTCTCAAATGACTGATTAAACTATTTTCAATGTTTCACTTGAGTTGATCACTCTTCTTTTTTCTCACCTTATTTTCCAGATAGGAACCTTTAGTTTTTTCGTGAAGCTTTTGTTAATATGGGAGCGTAAACAACCAAAGAAACATATCAAGTATGTCCTTAAAGCTCTTGACTGGGATAAGCTATATGACTTTCATCAGCATCAAATGGGTGACCAGTTTTATGGCTTCGTTTCTTATTGTGTTAGACACAATGTTCATCATGCAAGCTTTTTTAACTCATCTCTGAGACTGTTGCAGAGGAATAATGTTCAATATAATCTTGAGGTTTTATCAAATCTATCTTCTACATATTTCCCATCCATATTTGCTTACATTTTCTTTAAGGCATTATATAAACCAACTAAATTAGATAATACTGCTATTGAAATGTATATGATAGTCACTAGTATTCCCAAACAATCTAAACAAGAATTACAGAAGGGGGGTTGAATGTAATTCTGGCTTCTTTTCAATTTTAAGAACAGTTCTTCAATAAATATATAACTGTGTTTGATTTAGCAGTGATGCGAAATGAAAAAAGTATAGAAATCAATACACAAAGTATTTAAATACAAGTACTTAAAAACTTTCTAGTGGATTTAACTTTTCCACCAGAGATATATATTAATATGAGAACTCTGTGATACAATATTTGCACACAACTACTTAGAAGTTGAACTTACAAAGAATAGAGAAATTCTTTACAGGTGTAGCTTTTTCTATTTCTCTGGTAATTTCTTACTAACTTGGATAATATTCAACTTGCTACACTTGGTTTATATATCACCAAGATATATGATAAAGAGAAAAACAAATAAGACAAAATGTTTCTAGTCTAATCTCATGCTGCTTCATTTCTCAATCTAACATCTTTCAATATCTTCAGTTTAGCATGAAAATGGAAATGCTTCTTTGTTCTCTAAAACCTGAATTAGGCTGCCACATTCCATTTGCTTACAACCAACGCATATGACTATCAAGTCACTATCAACTGCTTTTTTGAATTTGATCATCCGTTGAAACTCAGATTGATCATCCGTTGAAACTCAGATTGATCATCTGTCGAGACTTAAGTTGATCATCCGTTGAAACTTTGTAAATCATCCATTGAGATTGTCTTCTTGGCAGTTGACTCCATTTTATTTATACAAGATTACAAGGCATCTAATATTTACAGTTAACCAACCTATCTTGCATATCAATCTAGTAGTCAACATGACTTAAACATTCTACAACATCTAGTTCATTAAGCTATTTAAGTATGCAGAAATGTGCTACTAATCTTATTGTCATATAAGCTACTCTTTTAACGGATGTTGAATTGATCATCCGTTGAAAGCTACAAACTTCACTTAAATAAAATCTACTAAGTGTTTTGTTCAAGTTATCATCAAGTACACAACATATTCTGTGAAGATGGTCACCAAAGTAGAATAGCCTTCATTGAGGATTCTGTGAAGTGCCCATATAATCTCTCTACCACCCTTATACCTGAAGACTTGTCTCTATAGAAGGTGCTTGTAGGCATCAATAAATCTAACTTTTTCTAGCTCATCCAGATAGAGATCTATGTTTGAAAATTCTTTAATGTCACAAATGTAGAGTTGATCTCCCTTGTTGACAGTAGGTTTAGGTTTGGCCAGTTGCTTGGATTGAAGCTTGACAGGCTTGAATGTTTTGACTGCTCTTTTTTTTGTCTTCCTTGGTTTGGCAAAGATTGGAATGTTTATATCGGAAAGAGGCAAGCTGTCCCAATCTATAGGCTCATTCTTGGGAATTACAGGTTCACCATAGAAAGTGATGTTTGGATCAACCTTGAATTCAGCTTCCTTCATTGTAGGTATGGCTGGTTGGCTTGAAGTTATAGATTGGACAGACATGTAGTCTTCCTTATCATCATTGAAATACAGCTTCCTATTGTATGTGAGTTTGTATCTAAATCTCCTTGTCTGCTTTGGCTTTTCTTGCTTTCCTTCAACTGGATTCTCAGATGTCTCAGTTGGCAATACAACTTTTATGATTGCAGGCTTCTTGGCTTGGTTCTTGGCATCTAAAGCATCTTGCTTTTGTTGTTATTTAAGCCTCACCTTTTCTTCTCTCTTAGCCTCTGCAAACTGTGGATGTCCGGCCATTACACAGATTAATTTACCATTTATGTAGATCTTAACAATCCTTTTCTTTAGCACCGAGTCTATGGGATCTTTGAGGAAAAATATGGACCTTCCAATCAGCTTCTTTTCATCTGGCCTAGGGGTTTCATAGGATAGTTAATTAATTTTCTTTAGCACTGAGTCCAGTGGATTTTTGTCTGAATTCTTTGGATAATTTCTTTTTGGCTTAAAATTCACACTGGCCTTTGGAGACTTGATTATTGAGGGCTCCCCTTTCCATGTTCCCTAGGCTCATCTCATTAACTGAAATTTGTCTCAATTGAGAGAAGTGAGAAAAGACCTTGTCTTGCTTCCCAATTGGACCAAACTTCTTCTTGATGTTATCATCAAGCTTCTTCCATTTTGCATCAAGTTCTTGCTCAACTGCTGCTACATCCACCTTTTGCAATTTTTCATTTGATTTCAACTTAGCAGCTACTATCTTGATCAGATTAATATTGTCAAGAGCTGGTGGCTTAGTGAAAGCAATTAGTGGCACAATCACTTTACTGACTTGAATGTTTAGCACTTTCTCCACCTCACTTGTTGACTCCCCCTGGCTAACTTGAATGATAGAGTCTTTCTCCCCCTTTTGTTAGCATCAAGTTGAGTTGAAGTTGAGGTTTATGCAGCCACTAGTTTCTGAAGGAGCAGAGTTTTTTGGGCTTGATGTAGATGGATATCAGTAATTGATGTTTCCAGGGTCTTGAGCCTTTTGTCTATGGAGTCCACTTTGCTGGCTAGATCAGAGTTTTTCCTAAGTTGTCTGTTGATATCTAGCATTATTTTGTTAGGAAAGGTAGCCTCCAATCTTACAGTAATATCCTTCTTGATTGATCAATTTATGTCTTCAGCTCAGTGACATCTAGATTTTGCTTGAGAGATTGAATTTGGTGTAGTTGAAGAGAGTTTAGATGTGCTTGAAGAAGTCTCTTTGTGTTGGCATTTGTAGTAACTTGAAGAGCTGTCTGAGTTTGTTGAATGATGTGAAAAAGAGTGGATTTGAAATGGTGCTCATCACATTCTTTGGAAAACACCTAAGATGGCATATTTGATCTGGATTTAGGGCCTGCTTCTCCCCTATATCCATGGAATCTCCTTTATGATCATCTTCATTCCTAAATATATCTTCAGAACCACCAGTTGGATAATCAACATCATCACCAGCTGTGGATGGCATGGCAGTGATAGCATCCTTGGCCCTTTGCATAGAAGCAGGAGTGTGTACCAAGTTCAATGTCTTCTCAGCCTCCTCATTGCCATGTCCAGCTAGAATTTGATATGCTGGAACAAGATGAGTAAATGTCTCAGGATCCAAAGAGATAGAATCTATTACAATTTGATATTCTTTCTGAAACAATTTCTCCTTTTCTACATCACTGACATTCATTGACTCACTAGCAATGGTTTCCACCCTTATCTATCCTGTACCTGCTTTTCTCTCATGTTCTCTCTGTTTTTGCATCAAGGGCTCCCCTTGGCTTCCCACCCTCACACCCTCACCTTCACCTACTAAGGTGGGACTCAACTCACTCACTTTTGCCAAGATGGAAGAAATAGCTTGCAGATGTTCACTCTTTTCCTCTCCTTTTTCCTGAGAGCAACTCGGCCTCTCACTATGTTCACTCCCTTCCCTCAATCCTAAGGGTGACTGTACAACCACTAGATCATCTGCACTTGTAACAGTAGTTGAAAATTGAAGTGGTGCAGTGATGTTCAACGGATGAGAAACATCCGTCGAGGTAGTAGTTGAAAGTGTCAACGGATAACTGCTGTTAAGCACATCCGTCAAGATACAATCACTAGTTGACGGATGAACAATATCCGTCGAGATAGTAGAAATGACAGAGTTTGGAGTAGAAACTACTGTAGAATCTGTGGTGATTGATTTGAGATTTTGCACAATATTCTCAGTAGAATCAGAAAGAAATGGCTAGTGAGCCAACAAATCATCTAAAAGGTGATGCTCACTTGTAGTAGATTTTGGCTCCTCCATGAGAGTTAAAGATGGAGAATCAGGAATTGATATGTGAATCATGTCCACATCCAGAGAATTTATGGGTGAGTTTTGAGTGTGAGGTGCTTCTATAACTAAAGATTCCAGATGTGACTCCACATTTACAGGAGCCACATCAATCTGAATTTGAGAAGGTGTTATAACTGAGTCTTTGACTACAGTTTGCACAGTGTGTGCACCCTGTGTATCCCTAAGGGTTTTAGATTTCTTTTTTCTGGTATAAGTCTGGGGTGAGCTTGTGTCCCTAACCCTTTTGGCCTGTGCTCTTGGCTGAGAGCTTTGTTCAATAGTAACATCCTTTTGGGAAGATGCAACTAGCAATGAGCTTATGTACTTATTAAGCATTGCAGTTTATTGGGAAACTGCAGTGTGGCTAGGCTGGGATGCACTCACCTCTCCATCCTTATTCTTAGGGCTTATTTGATGTTCACCCTGTCCCTCACCAGACTCACCTCCCTTCACACTCCCCTCTTGGTTTTTAGTGGATTTTACAACTAGTTTCTTTTGAGAGAAACTAGAGGGTGCTTTCTTTGACTTGGATTTGGAAACTTTTGATTTTGTGGCTTGGGTAGGCACCTGTTTGGTCACTGACACAGGTGCCAGAGCCACAGTTGTTGGAAAAGAAGTAATAGGTTGGGAAGTAGTAGGGGCAAAAATGTTTACCTCACTTACCTGAGGCGGTTTCATGATTGGCATGTACACAAGAGTAACATCCTTGTGATGATTTGCCCTGTCCAAATCAACAATAATTCTCCTCTTGGACCTAACAATCTAACTTGTTTGTTGGGTTCTCAATTGAGAGATTCTCAGAAACAAAATTAGCTAGCATCATGAAGAATCTAGTATAATAAATATTCTTAGACCTCTTCTTAATATCCCCTAATTTACTCCCTATTTCATACATAACAGAAGTGCTAAAATTGAAGTACTTATCACTAAGGAGCATATAAAGCATGTGAACAAGTGAGTAAGATACATCATCAAAATTGCTAATTTTTCCAGAAAACACTTTAATGAATGAATCACACAGAAAACTCCATTCTTTTCTAAGACCTAGTCTCCTAACATCACCTAACTTAGTGGCATCAAGAGCATAGCCCATATAAACTAGCATATTACTCACATCAGTGTCTGTGTGTGGAGCAAGTGTGTTATTTTCAGGAAATTTAAAGCATTTTTAATAGCATCACAATTAATATAGTGTTCATTACCTTTGAGAGTGAAGGTAATAGTTTTGTCCTTAGAGTTGAACACTGCTGTAGTCCAAATTTCCTCGAAAACTTCACAGTAGATGGTTGGGGACTTAAGCATGGCATAACTCAATTTGCAGTTCAGTATGGAGTCCATCATCTTGCGATAATCTTCAGATGTCGGAATTTTCTTGTTCACCAGAGCCACAAAGTTGTTCTTTTCATAGACGAACCCAGTTGAGAACATGATTTTGACTATGGGTGCCATTTCTGTGTTTGAAATTAGTTGCAGAAAGAGAGTATTTTCTTTGGAGAAGAGAAGAGTTAGAGAAAGATAAAAGAAAAGAATATAAATGAAATAAACTTTTATACTTTCTCAGAAATAAACTGTCAAAAAGTAAAAAGTAAAATAAAGTAACTAATCAAGTTAACCCAAAATAGCCTTTTAAAAATAGAGAAAAATGTCAAAATTCTAAGCTTATCCGTTGAAATATACATACAGGCTGTAAATAATTTGACGGATAATGCTCAAAATTAACAGCTAAGATTGAGTGCAATTCGACGGATAAAGATTAAAAGTACTCAGAGTTATAATTGATACTTCGACGGATGATATAATTCAACAGATATTCATTTTCAACGGATAATGAACATCCGTCTTGATACAAATTCCGACTTAGCCAAAATTTTATCTTAGACAAGAGATATCAACTTTTACTCTGGCTGCATTTTAACATGCTTAGATACCAAAATAGACTAAGAGTAATTAAGCATACCTAACTCACTTACCAACCTAGTGAAGGTGGATTCATCAAGTGGTTTGGTAAAGATGTCTGGAAGTTATTTTTCACTTGGAACAAAATGAAGTTCCACATTACCATTCTTAACATGCTCCCTAATGAAGTGGTACTTGATGTCAATGTGCTTGGTCCTTGAAAGCTGTACTGGATTTTCAGAGAGTGCAATGGCACTTGTATTATCACAGAAAATAGGAATCTTATTCACCTGTAGACTATAGTCCAACTATTGATTTTTCATCCATAAAATATGTGCACAACAACTACCAGCAACAATATATTCAGCTTCAGCTGTAGAAGTAGAAACGGAATTTTGCTTTTTATTGAACCATGATACTAGCTTATTTCCTAGAAATTGACAGGTTCCTGTTGTACTTTTTTTATCAATTTTACAACCTGCATAATCTGCATCTGAATAACTAGTTAGATCAAAACCAGAATCTCTAGGATACCAAATGCCAAGTTTTGGTGTTCCTTTGAGATATCTGCAAATTCTCTTAATAGCTATTAAATGAGATTCTCCAGGATCAGCCTGAAATCTAGCATAAAGGCAAGTAGAAAACATTATATCTGGCCTACTAGTTGTCAAATATAAAAGTGAACCAACCATGCCTCTATAGCTTGAAATATCCACAAACTTTTCAGTAGTGTTTAATTCAAGTTTAGTTACCGTGGCCATGGGAGTTTTTGTAGATGTACAATCCATTAAGTCAAACTTCTTCAAGACATCATAAATATATTTGGTTTGACTAATGAATATTCCATCACTAACTTTCTTAACTTGTAAACCAAGAAAGTAAGTTAGTTCTCCCAGCATGCTCATTTCATATTTACTTTGCATCAGTTTGGCAAACTTTTTACAAACTTTTTCATCTGTAGAGACAAATATAATATCATATACATAAATTTGAACAAGTATATGTAATAACCCCAATTTTTGGAAATTTTTGTAACCCTTATGAATAGTGTTTTAGCTGAATGAGAAAACTTTTCATGCCACACTATGTAGGGGTTCTGTTATGGATATTCTGAGATTTTATTAGTACTCTATATGGTATATAAGTGTATGTAAAGATCGTCAGAATCCAATTCCGAACACTTTGATTTTTCCCGGAAATCCACTAGATATGGAAAGAATTGAGTATAAGATAACAGGATAAAAAGGATTTAAATTAAAGGATTATAATAGAGGATCATAAAAAGGAATATAATGTATTGAGAAAGGTTAAGGGAACCTAAGTAATAAGATCCCGGGTATGATCCCTCAAACGATAAACGAAAACGAAAGTTAAGCGAACCGTATAACAGATCAGCGGTCATTAGGCAAACAATTAGAAGCTAATCAAAGAGATTAGTGGGGATGATGTCATCCAACCAATAGAAAGAGGTCAAAGGAGGGATGATGACATCACAAAGTGATGCAAGCATGACATAAGAAGGAAGGAAATGTGGTGGATTGTTAACCACACAAAACCAAGGTTAAATTGGTAATTAACCTAAAATAAAACAAATCTAATTCAATCAACCAAGCCAAACATTTCATTTCATCAAAACAAAAAACACAAAACCTCTTATTTCTTCATTGCTCTCGGCTTTTGCCATTTTCAAGAGAAAGAAATTTCAAAACTCAACATCAAGGCTTCCTAAATTGGTAAGATAATTCCCTAGTCATCCTTATGCATAGTTATGGCTATCTTATGAGTTTAAGCCTTCAATTCTTTCTCAATCTTCTTCAAGAAATCAATGAAGAAGACAATGAATACTGATTTCAAAGTTTTTAACTTGATTTTTTCTTGTTTTCCTTTAAGATCCAAGCATCCCTAAGACTTCTCAAGGCTTCTTAAGGCTTCCTAGCTACTCCCACCACTTCAAGGAAGGTATATCATCTCCAAACCCTAGATTCCTTTGTATAATAAGATGATTTTGATTGTTATGGTGATATAGTAGCTTAATGCTTGTGGTTTAGAGTTTGGGTTGGAGTGGTAGTGAAATGGAATGGTGAATCTTGTTGTTTTGGTTAAAAGAACTTAAGTATAGTTAAATTCAAGCTTAAGCATAAGTATAAATGTTAATATTTAATTTATTGGGGATGTTATGATGTGATAAGGATGGACTTTGGTTGTATGAATGGATTGGGGTTGTTTGGTGATGAATTGGAGTGATATAAAATTGGGTAATCACGTAAACATAGCCGTCGTAATGTCCGATTTACTTTAGGCTGTTTTTATTCTTAACATTAGGACCCGAGAACTCCCTGCTAGATTATGACCATTGCCATGTTTAGATAGTTCATGTTACGAGCTACGTTTTGATATGTAGTTCGTTTGATTCCGATGTACGGTTTAGGAGAAACGACCGTTTTAAGTAACGGCGTTTTGCGAACGAAACTTTTCCCCTTGCCTTACTTTGAAACATAGGTTAAAGACCAAAAAGGGTTAATTAGTGTATGAAACAATTATGGTAAGAGTGTTATGCAGTTGCTAAGATACTCATGAAGGAATTGCCTTAAAACTCGTAATGGTTAAATTATTAAAAATGGTGGAGCCGAGGGTACTAGAGTGACTTAAGAGAATCAGTAAGCGCAAAGCGAGCGTTAGAGTCTAAGTTGGTTAATGTATAGATTTACAAGTGACTTTGGTTTAATTCCAACTTACTTGTTGTTTATAGGTTACCAGACTCGTCCCGAGCCATTGTAACCCCCAGTCGCTCAGGCAAGTTTTCTACCCGTTATACTGTTGTTGTGATGTATATATGTATATGCATTATCTTGTGATAGATGCATGTTGGTTAATTAGCAAATTTTGCGATATATTGAAGCATGCTGATATGGTATATATATGCATGCCTGTTTCGTATTCTTGCCATATATATCTGTTGGTTCAGTTGATAATACCTATGCTAGAGAATAGCGGTAATTTGCATATACCCTTAGTATAGGGACCCAAAGGTGAAAACATTTTCTAAAACCGGGAGTCGAGGATCCCGAGTAGATTATATATATATATATATATATATATATATGGTTATAGTTTTTAAAACTATTAATCGAATAAGGTTTATTTGATAACTTTATTTTATTAATGAATATTATCTTAAATATTCATTCGAGGACTTATGACTCCTTTATATTATTTATTGAATATTACTTGGATATTCATTTGAGGATGTATGACTCCTTTATTTTATTTAATGAATATTATTTCGAATATTCATTCGAGGACTTATGACTCCTTTATATTATTTATTGAATATTACTTGGATATTCATTTGAGGATGTATGACTCCTTTATTTTATTTAATGAATATTATTTCGAATATTCATTCGAGGGCTTATGACTCAGCTTATTTATTTATTGAATAATATTTCGAATATTCATTCGAGGGCTTATGACTCAGCTTGTTTTATTTGTTGAATATTATTTGAATATTCATTTGAGGATCTATGACTCCGATTATTTGCTGAGATATATTCTTTATTTTATTAAAGAATAAGGTGTCGATAATCAAACTCACTTTTGATTATTCAAATAAAGATAGTACTTTCGTATAGGTATATCTTTGGTTATTTAATATTCATTTCAAGTATAAGTTTTAAAACTTCTACTTCAATTATTTTTATAAAGATTATTCTTTATGGAAATATTATTTAAATAATAATATTCAGATATTTTCTAATATATTGGGACTGATTTATTTTGTTAAATCAGCATCACTCCAAACATTCTTAAAAATATTTTGCGAGTCTTCAAAATGATTTTTAAAAGTTAGAGCGGATCCCAAAACTCATTTTTATATTTAAGATCCTCCTTTCGAAGGGGATTTAAATACTCGCTCAAAACCTGAGGGATCCGGCTCTGTGGTGTGTTTTATATTCGCAACAAGGTTGTTGTTTTGTTAAATGAATTGATTACTTACCCAACACTCGGGAAGTAAAATTCTTGGAACAATTTAATCCATTAACAGGCATCGCCTGGGAAATATCGGTGAGTTCTCCTTTCCAACTAGATACGACTTCTTGGTGGAGCCGTATCAACAAGTTTCTACTTGGGGAAAGGGGGAACGAGCTTTACGTTTCAGAGTCATGGATTTCATCTGAACTAGGAGTGGCGTAAGTGGTCGAGTAGCGCCGGCCCAGCCTTATTATATTGGCCCAAATGGCCTGGAAGTTCCGCTAAGGCGGTCCATTCCTTAGGAGTTTAGTGTTCGGTTGACAAGTAAATCCGACAGGTTCTCCTCTACATGTAGAAAATGGTGGGGTTGTACTACTACGACTGATCATCGTAAGTGGTCTTCCTGGCGCGGCAAACTCCCGTAATGAGTTCATCATCCAATTGGATAATTTCTGCAACACTACCCAGAGCACTTCGATAGAAAGGCTACGGTTGGGCGATTGTTGAGTGTTGGCAGGGTCAAGTTTTTAAAATGATGTTTGCATCAAATGAAGTATCTCATAACTTCATTTTATTTTGATGATATTTTAAAGGTTGAATCTATTCAAGTATTATCTTGTAGTCTCATCTATGTGATGAACTTTTGAACTAATTATAACTTGAACGGTGGTAGTTCAAGTAGTATTTGGAAAAGATATAAGTATATTGGAGTATCTTGTAACTTCATCTTTTAAACTTATATCTAGTAAATGATTATCTTATGCATGACAAAGATTTTCAGAAAAATGTTGAGACAAGGTTAGATATATGAGATTACCTTGCAACGGTATTTTTATACAGTTATACACTGGAACTCTGTGTGTATTATGCATGGAAGAGGACTTCCAATATTTTGAAAAGTATATATATATATATATACTGAATATTTTGCGACTTCATCGCATTAAGATATCAACTTGGTTCATTTCTTCTTAACCAAGACTTTCTTGAGTACTATGAGAATGCTCATATATTGTAAGTTATTATAAATATTATTTTGGTGGGCTTGCTGCTCACCCTTGCTTTCTTCTTTCATCACACAACATCAGATAGACAAGATGAACAGGACCAAGCTCCCAATTCGCGAGCGGATAGGAAACGTTCCGCAGTTTCCTATAGGCATTGATGTCGCTGTAGCTGAGGTAGGAACTACCAATAGGCTAGGCTTTCAACTTTTGATGTATCAGATTATGTATATTTATGAATTGTAATAATGGCAAAGAAATGTAAATTTATTCAGAAAACCTTTTAAGGTGTATTGGTAGATAATTGTGGAATAAAATGACTTCTGATTATTTTTGGATGTTCATCTCTGAGACTATAACGTGTGGTGTGTGTGTTTATTGTGGGGTCACAGTACAGAGTAGTTGATTAATTATTAAGATTGGGTGTTATTAAAGGAAATGGAACTCGTGACAACCCGGATCCCCGACCCCGGATTTGGGGGTGTTACAGTATACTAGAGCCATTAACATTCCTAAAGAATAAAGTTTTGTCAACAGTACCTATGGTGTGTTGGATTTTAATCGCAGCGGGGGCATGGCAAAACACTTTTACACATATAAAATCCGAATAAAAGCATATAAATCGTGAATAAAAATTCGAGGGATCGAATCTAACCTTTTAAAATAATTCGGAGACAACGATCAGAGATCCTTAGCAGTTGCTCCTCAAGTGTGAAGCACTCCACCGGTATCCACCAAGAAAACGATGTTAAGGAGGAGGAAGGAGGTGGAGAGAATTAGGTTTTCCAAACTTTTTGGGTTTTCGGGTTTGATGTGGGTTAGAATAAAATTAGGGTCTATAATAGTGTATTTATATGCAAAATTTACAGCTGAAATTTTCCCATAAATATTATTATTATTATCCCATTTATTATTCTTATTAATAATTAAAACACCTTTTAATCATTAATCCTTTTTCTAAACACTTTAGAAATAATTCTCTCTCTTGATTTAATTTCCAAAAATTAAATCCTTTAAATAATATTAAGAACTTTTCTTAATTAATTTATAATCAATTAAATCTCATTTAATCAATTATTAAATTTGCCAATTAATTATTTATTTCATAAATAAATAATTATTAGCCATTATTAATTAATTCCTCCATCATTAAATCATTCTCTTTTTATGGTGTGACCCTGTAGGTTCAATATTAAGCCGGTAGTAGAAATAAATAATAAAACTATTTTTATCATTATTTATATAAATTCTCTAATTTATTAAATATGATTAATCAATTAATCACATTTATTCTACATCGTGAGGAATACTTCTCAGCATATCGCGACTATCCGGATAATATGAATTCGCTGCTTAGAATACCAAGAACCTATTCAGTGAATAGTTACCATACAATAAACTCCTTCTACCCTATAATGTCCCGATTAAACACAAGGCATGGATCTCGTGTCAAGCCTATCTAATTCAATCACTTTGCTTACCATTTACTATGCGTAGTTCTATGCAAATTAGAAACTCCTTTCTAATTTCATTCACTCTGGCCAGAGATTTCTGAACTAGCATAAGTGGATCAGCCTTGAACATTCGCTTCCTTCACTGGAAGGGGTAGATCCTTTATTGATCATACACTATCTTCGTATACAAATTCCTATACCCAGAAGAGCCCTAATAATTGTCCCTGGAGACTAAGAACTAAACCAAAGCATAGTTCAGTGTACACAAGATGACTATGATGATCTCAAGTCTAAGGATACTTGTACAACTATCACTATATGAACAACTGCTGACACGTGAGTGAACTCCATCAGTTGTTCAGCTGTGCGAGTCATGTTCAGTGAACTTATTCTATAATAAGCACCTACATACTAGCTATAGTGTCACCACACAAATGTCTATGAGAACAGACATCCTTCATAATGAAGCAAACATAGTATGTACCGATCTTTGCGGATTATTAATTACCAGTTAGTAATCCTATGACCATAAACTATTTAAGTTTAGAGTTATCATCTTTTTAGGTCTCACTATTATGATCTCATCATAATCCATAAAAAGCTTTACTCTAAACTATGGTATATCTTATTTAAACACTTAAATAGATAAAGCCCGTAATAAAAACAAAACAAGTCTTTTATTAATATCAATGAAATCAAAACAGATTACATAAAAGTTATTCCTAAATCCTCATACATGATTGGACTTAGGACATATTCCTTTCAATCCCTCACTTGTACTAAAGCCAATCACTCTGGTATCTAATACCTATCCTGTCATTATGACGATCAAAGTGACTTTCATAAAGTAGCTTTATGAGTGGGTCTGCTATGTTGTTATGTGTGTCAACTCTAATTCAATACAATACAAGAAATGTTACCGCGCTCCCACTAACCCTTTTGTAGACGCATGGTTCATCTGCGTTTTTGATAAAATCAAACTCTTTGATTGTCTCATCAAAATGAATGTTCCATCTTCGAGAAGCTTGCTTTAAACCACATATGGTTCGCAGTAGCTTACACACTAGGTTTTCATTTCCCTTGGAAAGAAAACCATCTGGCCATCTGCCAGATTTCATAGTCGTAGTAAGCAGCATTCGCTAGCAAAATCCGAACTGATTTTAACAGGACTATAGGTAAAAAGTTTCATCAAAGTCAATCCATTGCCTTTGTTTGAATCCTTTTGCCAAAAGCCTGGCCTTATAGGTCTCCACCTGGCCATCTGCTATAATCTATTTTTTCTATACCGTATACATAGATTCCATTCTGGATTTCATGGCACTATGCCATTTCTGTGAGTCAACACTACTCATAGCCTCATTATAGGTCACAGGGTCGTCATCATCAATGATCGACAACTCATTGTCATTCTCAATGACAAGGCCATATTACCTCTCAGGTTGGCGAGACACTCTCCCTGATCTATGAATGGGCTTTTCCACAAAAAGTTGTTCAGTCAGAACAGGTGTTTCCACTTGATCCGTAGCAGTTTGTGCTTCTTGAACTTCATCAAGTTCAATTTTGCTCCCACTGTTTCCTTCAAGGATAAACTCCTTTTCCAAGAAGGTAGCATGTCTGGATACAAACACCCGATGATCGGTGTAAAAGTAATACCCTAAAGTCTCTTTAGGATATCCCACAAAACTACATTTTACGGATCAATATTCCAGCTTATCTGGGTCAACTTACTTGACATAAGCTTGGACATCCCCAAATCTTAACGTGTTTAAGACTCGGTTTCCTTTCTTTTCATATATCATACGATGTTTGAGGAACAGATTTTGGAAGGCACCATATTCAGTAAATATGCCGAGGTTTCCAATGCATAACCCCATAGGAATACTGAAAGATTTGCATAGCTCATCATGGACCGAACTATGTCTAACAAAGTTTGATTTCTCCTTTCAGATACCAATCTGGAGGAGTCCACTGGGAGACTATACCATTTACTTTGAGATAATCTAGAAACACTCCATTAAAGTATTCACCACCTCGATCTGATCGAAGAGTTATAATACTATGTTTGGTTGTTTCTCCACTTCATACTTATATTCTTTGAACTTTTCAAAGGCCTCAGACTTGTGTTTCATCAAACACATATCCGAATCCAGATCTATCATCTATGAAAGTAATGAAGTATGAAAATCCACCCATGGCTTGCGTAGACATTGGTCCACATACATCTGTGTGTACCATTCCTAGCAAATCTGCAGCCCTCTTTCCATGTCCACTAAATGGAGACTGCAGTGCCACAATGAAGTGAGATTTTCATCATCCCTTTTCTTTTATTAGTTTGTTCAATCTGAAGTAAATTATGTCACATATATACAGACCATTATTTAACGCACCACGTCCATAAAGAATATTATCTCTAAGAATAGAACATTCATTATTCTCAATAATAAATGAAATCCAGCCAAGTCTAATATGGGAATAATATTCCTCACAATCGAGGGAACAAAATAACAATTATTTCAAACAATAGTCTTGCCCGTAGGCCTATGTAAATGAAATGATTCTACATCTTCAGCAACAACTCTTGCTCCATTTCCATCAGTAGAATCACCTCCTCTTCCTCAAGAGTCCTACTTCTCCTTGGTCCCTGCAACAAATTGCAGATATGAGAACCACAGGCGATATCTAATACCCAAGTAGAAATTTGATTTAATGACATATTCACTTCTATCATGAACATACCTGAATCAGAAGCGGTAGTCTCACTACCCTTCTTCTTCTTCAATTCTGCAAGGTAAACCTTGCAGTTCCTCTTCCAGTGCCCCACCTTGTTACAGTGAAAGCAAACAATTTTGCTCTTGGGGTCTTCAGCTTTTGGTGGAACCGGCATTTTCTCACCCACTTTCTTCTTCTTGGAACAGTTCCTCTTCCTTTTCTTAGGATTGGAACCTTCACCAATTAGAAGAACAGAACTCTTCTTAGAGGGAAAATTCGATTCCGCAGTCTTCAACATGTTGTGGAGTTCAGGCAGGCTGACATCCAACTTATTCATGTGAAAGTTCACAACAAACTGCGAGAACGAACTCGGAAGCGATTGCAAGGCCAAGTCTTGGCTCAGCTCCCCATCCATAGCAAAACCAAGTTGTCCAAGATGTTCAATCAAATTGATCATCTTAAGTACATGGTCATTCACAGATGATCCCTCAGACATCCTACAACCGAACAGCTCCTTCGATATCTCATATCGAGCTGTCCTCCCCGCCACATCATACAACTCTTGTAGATGCATGAGGATAGTGTGAGCATCCATATGCTCATATTGCTTCTGTAGCTCAATGTTCATGGAAGCTAGCATGATGTATTGAGCAACATTTGTATCATCTATCCACTTACGATACACAACATGTTCATCATTATGTGCATCACTAGCAGGTTCGGTAGGCTTAGGTGAGTCAATCACGTATTCCAGCTTCTCAATCCTGAGAACAATTCTCAAGTTTCGAAGCCAGTCAGCATAATTAGGACCAGTCAATTTGTGAGCATCTAGTATGCTCCTGAGTGATAGTGCAGAAGACATAACGTACAAAGTAAATCTGTAAATGATAAACACATAACAACACTTAGCAAATATTCGATTTCATTTCAAAACACTATATGAATCGGGTCTTTATTCATAAGTGGCTCCCACTAGTTTTCCTAATTTATTCAACCCCCTACATGAAGAATTAAGCATTCATAATGCTAGTGGGAATAGGGATCCTACATTCCATTACACAACCCCGGCTGTGGCACGAAACGCCATGTAATGTTCAATAGGCAGACAACTCTTGTCAATTACATCTAATGTTATTCCCTAATCAAACTTTAGCCTCTTGAATAATTGAGTCACGGCTGTGGCACGACAAACTCAATATTCTAAGTCAAGTCTAACCCAACATTCCGTACAATTGAATCAGTTCCCAAAGGCCCACGGCTGTGGCACGTAATGACCTTTAGATTCTTATTCAATGTACACATCTCTATGTAATAGACAAGTATTTCTTATTTCGAAATCAAAGCCCTCGGCTGTGGCAAGAAACGACAATAATTCAAAAATAAGAACTACTTTCTACCATGTTGGAAGGCTATGACCGACACAAGCCCGTTGTGTCATTGGCCAATTACTACTTGATATTATTTAATTTTAGAGGGATTATATTACGTTACAATCATAATCATATTATAAAGAGATTCTTCCTTTTAAATTAAATATTTCAAATCAATAATCAATAATCAGATGATTCCCAGATCGGGTGGAGCATTGTCAAGAGGCGTCACTTAATAACCCTGTCTTACAGATAGAAATCTGTTGTTGACAGAATCATCCTTTCTCTCATATCGAAAATTCATATTCAATTACGTGTTTCATAAACACAAGAATCTCATGATTGTATTCATAATATTATTATTAAGGTTATGAAACAATTTCACTATACTAGGTTGCCTAACAAACGCTTTATATTTATTTAAGTTCACCTAAATCTATCATTGCATGATAAACTAAGCATATATCACATATATCAACATGAATAAACATCAAGGTAGGCATGTTACATCATCTAGCACATTAGAACAAGCAATATACATCTCTATGTATCACAAGAAGCATTTAAAATCAATTCAAACGATCAAAAACAGCTTTAAAACACTTCATGGAATATAAATAGTTCAAAACTTTTATATAAACTAAAATTGATCACTCCATTAGATCCGTCTCGGAAAAACAAATCCAACGGTATATTACACGCCCAAAATGGAGTTACGAAACTCCGAGAAAATCAATTTTAAAATCAACAGACGGGCTGTAACGCATTACAGGAACGCGTTACAAGCCCTGTAACGCATTCCGGTGATGCGTTACAGCCTTTTAAGCCATTTAAAAGGTGTAACGCATTCCGTGAATGCGTCACAGCGGTGTAACGCATTCCCGAAATGCGCGACACCCTTATTTTTTTTTGTTTTTCAGCTGCCGCCTATTTTTTTTTTCCTCGATCAGCGTGCCTGACAACTCTGTCTTCTTTCTTCTTTCACGCAGCATACAGATTATGCAGAGCAGATACAGTACATATATATATATAATTATTTAATTACGAATTTTAATTGCAACAATTTCAAAAATTCATAATAAAAAATCAATACATCCTAAAATTATGAAAAAAAATACCCAGACGATCTACAACACTTGTAGAACCCAGATCAACATTAAAAATTATTCTGAGAAACGATTTCTCATCAGACAAATTTAATCCATGATATAACTTGTAAAAATCATAATTAATTCATACAAGCACATAAAATTCTGAAATTTTTACCACAGATCTATATGCATACAACCTATGCTCTGATACCATTGTTGGATTTTAATCGCAGCGGGGGCATGGCAAAACACTTTTACACATATAAAATCCGAATAAAAGCATATAAATCGTGAATAAAAATTCGAGGGATCGAATCTAACCTTTTAAAATAATTCGGAAACAACGATCAGAGATCCTTAGCAGTTGCTCCTCAAGTGTGAAGCACTCCACCAGTATCCACCAAGAAAACGATGTTAAGGAGGAGGAAGGAGGTGGAGAGAATTGGGTTTTCCAAACTTTTTGGGTTTTCGGGTTTGATGTGGGTTAGAATAAAATTAGGGTCTATAATAGTATATTTATAGGCAAAATTTTCAGCTGAAATTTTCCCATAAATATTATTATTATTATCCCATTTATTATTCTTATTAATAATTAAAACACCTTTTAATCATTAATCCTTTTTCTAAACACTTTAGAAATAATTCTCTCTCTTGATTTAATTTCCAAAAATTAAATCCTTTAAATAATATTAAGAACTTTTCTTAATTAATTTATAATCAATTAAATCTCATTTAATCAATTATTAAATTTGCCAATTAATTATTTATTTCATAAATAAATAATTATTAGCCATTATTAATTAATTCCTCCATCATTAAATCATTCTCTTTTATGGTGTGACCCTGTAGGTTAAATATTAAGCCGGTAGTAGAAATAAATAATAATAAAACTATTTTATCATTATTTATATAAATTCTCTAATTTATTAAATATGATTAATTAATTAATCACATTTATTCTACATCATGAGGGATACTTCTCAGCATATCGCGACTATCCGGATAATATGAATTCACTGCTTAGAATACCAAGAACCTATTCAGTGAATAGTTACCGTACAATAAACTCTTTCTACCCTACAATGTCCCGATTAAATACAAGGCATGGATCTCGTGTCAAGCCTATCTAATTCAATCACTTTGCTTACCATTTACTATGCGTAGTTATATGTAAATTAGAAACTCCTTTCTAATTTCATTCACTCTGGCCAGAGATTTCTGAACTAGCATAAGTGGATCAGCCTTGACCATTCGCTTTCTTCACTGGAAGGGGTAGATCCTTTATTGATCATACACTATCTTCGTATACAAATTCCTATACCCAGAAGAGCCCTAATAATTGTCCCTGGAGACTAAGAACTAAACCAAAGCATAGTTCAGTGTACACAAGATGACTATGATGACCTCAAGTCTAAGGATACTTGTACAACTATCACTATGTGAACAACTGCTGACATGTGAGTGAACTCCATCAGTTATTCAGCTGTGCGAGTCATGTTCAGTGAACTTATTCTATAATAAGCACCTACATACTAGCTATAGTGTCACCACACAAATGTCTATGAGAACAGACATCCTTCATAATGAAGCAAGCATAGTATGTACCGATCTTTGCGGATTATTAATTACCAGTTAGTAATCCTATGACCAGGAACTATTTAAGTTTAGAGTTATCATCTTTTTAGGTCTCACTATTATGATCTCATCATAATCCATAAAAAGCTTTACTCTAAACTATGGTATATCTTATTTAAACACTTAAATAGATAAAGCCCGTAATAAAAACAAAACAAGTCTTTTATTAATATCAATGAAATCAAAACAGATTACATAAAAGTTATTCCTAAATCCTCATACATGATTGGACTTAGGACATATTCCTTTCATGGTGAAATGATTTTCTAAGAGAAACTTTGACAAAGTGTCATACCAGGCTCTAGGTGCTTGCTTCAGTCTATAATGTGCCTTCAAAAGATAGTAGATATATTCTGGAAAATTTGGATCTTCAAAACCACGAGGTTGACTGACATAGACTTCCTTCTCTAAATCTCCATTCAGAAAGGCACTTTTAACATCCATTTGATAGACCTTGAAATTGGTATGGGCTGCATAGGCTAAGAAAATTCTGATGGCTTCAAGTCTTGCAAAAGGAGCAAAAATTTCATCAAAATCAATTCCTTCTTGTTGACAATAGCCCTTAACAACCAATCTAGATCTGTTCCTGACTACTATGCCATTTTCATCCATCTTATTTCTGAATACCCACTTGGTGTCAATAGGATTCTTTCATTTAGGCTTGGGTACCAGTTTCCATACTTTATTCCTTTCAAATTGGTTTAGCTCCTCCTGCATAGCCAAAACCCAATCAGGATCCAACAGAGCTTCCTCTACCTTTTAGGCTCTTCCTAAGATAGATAGCCAAAACCCAATCTTTCAATCTTTTTATCATCAAACACAATATGTACAGATTCCATAACAATGATGGTTCTGAGATTATAGACTCTGTATGCTTTTCCAACTGCATATCCAACAAAGATTCCCTCATCAGCTTTGGCATCAAACTTTCCATGTTGATCAGTTTGATTCCTTAAGATATAGCATTTACAGCCAAAGACATGAAGAAAGTTTAATGTTGGCTTCCTGTTATTGAACAATTGGTAGTGTGTCATGCATTTTTCTTGATTAACCAAAGAAATATTCTGAGTCTAGCATGCAGTATTTACAGTTCTGCCCAAAAATATGTTTGTAATTTTGATTCTTCTAGCATTGTTCTTGCAGCTTCAATAAGAGATCTGTTCTTTCTTTCCACCACTCCATTTTGTTGTGGAGTTCTTGCTGCTGAAAACTCATGCATGATCCCATTTTTTTCACAAAATAACCTCATCACAGAATTCTTGAACTCAGTTCCATTGTCACTCCCGATCCTTCTTACTTTGAAATCAGGATGATTGTTGACTTGTCTTATGTGATTGATGATGATTTCACTGGATTCATCATTGGATTTGAGAAAGTATGTCCAAGAGAATTTTGAGAAATCATCCACAATTACTAGACAATATCTTTTCCTTGATATGGACAATATATGATGCCTTAATCTACTTTCCTTTTTGACATACATCACACAATACATCCTTTGAAAATTCCACTTGAAGAATACCTCTTACCAAATCTTTTCTGATCATTTCATTCATAGTCTTGAAGTTTAAGGTGGGATAGCTTCTTGTGCCATAGCCAACTTTCATCTTGACTTGCCTTGCTAAATAGACAAGTGATAAATGCTATATTTGATGAGTTGAAGTCAACTAAATACACATTTCCTTTTCTTACTCGAGTAAGAACCACTTTGTTGCTTTTCTTGTTGGTCATAACACATGCTTCATAATTGAATGTTACTGAGTTGCCCTTATCACAAAGCTGGCTGATACGCAACAAGTTGTGCTTGAGTCCATCCACTAGGGCAACTTCCTCAATGATGACATTATCCTTTGAAATCAAGCCATATCCCACAGTATAACCCTTGCTGTCATCTCCAAAAGTGATACTTGGGCCAACTCTCTCCTTGAACTCAGTGAGCAGGGTAGAATCTCCAGTCATGTGCCTTGAGCACGTACTATCCAAATACCAAAGATTCTTTCTATTTCCCTGCACACAAAAAAATCAAATCAAGTTGATTTTGGTACCCAAGTTTCCTTTGGTCCTGTTTTGTTAGCCTTTTTCTTAGTTTTCTTAGGCTTTTCCTCATTTGACTTAGACATTTGAAGTTCATCCTTAGTCAATTAAGTAAAGCCCTTAAAACCATTCATCATTACAGAATTATCATGCACAGGCTGGTTGACATGGAAAGGCATATTATGTGTAAACATGTTATTCCAGTATGGCATGCTAAATGGCATCTGTGGCATAATAAATGCAGTATAGTAAGAATTTTGTGCAAATGACATATTAGCAAACTGTGCATTCAAATTTTGTGCAGACATAACATTCACAAGCATTGTAGACATACTGGGAAATGAAGGAGGTGCCGACATGGAAGCAGGCATAGCAAGTTTGCAATTACAGACAAATGATTAACACTACCACACTTAATACAGATTTTCCTTGGAGCATATTTATCAGGTGTGTAGTTTTTATGTTTGTTAATTCCTACTTTCCAATTTCTATTGTTTTTCCTTTTAGACTCTACTTTCACTTCAATTTTATCCAATATGTCATTTAATTTCTTAATAGACAGATGCCCTACATTAACTCTTTGTTCTATTTAAATTGACTTGTTTCTCCTGGAACAAAGTTCTTAGAAACTGATCCATATTTTTCATTTAATTTAGCTAGCTTGGCTTTGCTGACTGGTTTACTTTCACTCAACGGATGTGGCTCATTGTCTTTCAACGAATAATCCTTTTGATTATTCGACGGATAATATTCATCATCCATCGAATCCACATCCGTTGAAAGTCCTTCAACCAAATTGAAATCAAGTTTCTCCTTGCTCTTTTTCCAGGATGCATCACAGAAGGATTCTATTCCTTGAACTTTAGTAATTTGAGCATGGACATCTCTGGATGATTTCCATGCCTTAATTATTTCATGTTCTCGTTCAAGCTGCTTTATTAAAATATCCTCTTTCTTTAAGGATTCAGTCAATTCATCTTTGGCATTCTTGCACTTTATTTTTAGTTTTTCAAACTCAATAAATTGAGTTTCTAACACAATGTTTCTTTCACTTAAAAACATATTGTTCACTTTAAGTTTAGTGTTTTCTTTGGTGAGAGACTTGAGTGTAACACGTAGATGATATAATTCAGTAGACATGTCATTTATGACATCATTACACTCAGCTTTAGATAAATAAGCTAGATTAGTGGTGATTACCTAATTACTTGATGACTGACCTCTGTTTCATCTGATTTGGCCATAAGTGCTATATTGACATAGCTTGTATCTTCATCCTCTTCTAATCTATCTGCATCCCAGTCATTTTCATGTGTGATGAAAGCCCTTTCCTTTTGTTTGAGCAACTCAAAATATTTATGTTTATAATCAACAGGCTCGAACTTCTTTTTACCAGAATAAGACTTTCTACATTCACTAGCAAAATGACCTGCCAAGCTTGAAACATTTGAATTTAGACTTATCAACCATGTTTCTGTTTGACTTGGATGATCCAAACTTCTTCTTGAATTTGAGCTTGGAAAATCTCCTGGATAGAAAAGCAAGATGCTCATCTATGTCATCCATGTCATCTTGACTAAGATTGTCTTCATGTTCAGCTACTAGCTTTTTTTCCTTGTCTTCACAAACTCTAGAGTTTGGTGCAAATTCAACAGCTTCAACCTTTATCTCCTTCTCCTTTTCTTTCTCATCAACTAATGCAATGGAACCTCCTTTCCTTCTTCCTTTCTCCAGCTTTTCATCTTGCTCTATTTCAAGCTCATAGGTCTTTAGAATCTCATACAGTCTATCCAAGGTGAACTCCTTGTAATCTTGAGAATTTCTCAATGAGACTGTCATAGGCTTCCATTCCTTTGGCAGAGATCTAAGGAATTTGATGTTTGAGTACTTTGTTTGATAGACCCTTCCATGCAATTTTAGAGCATTCAGTAGTGTTTGAAATCTACTAAAAATATAAGTGAGTGACTCACTTTCTTCACTATGGAAATGCTCATATTGCTGAATGAAAAGTTGTATTTTGTTTTCCCTTACCTGCTCAGTTCCATCACATATAACTTGAATTGTGTCCCAGACATCCTTAGCAGTTTTGCAGTTTATGATGTTGTCAAACAGGTCACCATCAACACCATTAAACAAAATGTTCATGGCCTTTTTATCCTTATGAACTTGTTCAATATCTGGATCAGACCATTCTGCTCTAGGTTGTAGCAGTTCTTATAGGGATATGTGGACCTTTCTCAATGCGGTCCATATATGCTTAATCTTGAGATAGGAAATGCAGGTGCATCTTCACCTTCCAGTGGTGATAGTTGTCTTTTTCCAGGAATGGAATCTTTACTCCAACATCTTTTCTGCTCATCGTGTTAGTTGTGATTTTTAAACTCTTTGTTCTTCAAGAGCTTGCTCTGATACCAATTATTATTCCCAAACAATCTAAACAAGAATTACAGAAGGGGGGGGGGTTGAATGTAATTCCGGATTCTTTATAATTTTAAGAACAGATCTTCAATCAATATATAACTGTGTTTGATTTAGCAGTGATGCGGAATGAAAGAAGTATAGAAATCAATACACAAAGTATTTAAATACAAGTACTTAAAAACTTTTTGGTGAATTTAACTTTTCCCCCAGAGATATATATTAATATGAGAACTCTGTAATGCAATATTTGTACACAGCTGCTTACAAGTTGAACTTACAAAGAACAGAGAAATTCTTTACAGATGTAGCTTTTTCTATTTCTCTGGTAATTGCTTACTAACTTGGATACTATTCAACTTTCTACACTTGGTTTATATATCACAAAGATACATGATAAAGAAATAAACAAATAAGACAAAATGTTTCTAGTCTAATCTCATGTTGCTTCATTTCTCAATCCAGCATCTTTGAATATCTTC
The DNA here is from genome assembly GCF_009905375.1 of Apium graveolens. Classification (NCBI taxonomy): domain Eukaryota; kingdom Viridiplantae; phylum Streptophyta; class Magnoliopsida; order Apiales; family Apiaceae; genus Apium; species Apium graveolens. Next base: position 57,874,673 of record NC_133656.1, read on the forward strand.
AGTTTAGCATGGAAATGGAAATGCTTCTTTGTTCTCTAAAACCTGAATTAGGCTGCCAAATTCCATTTGCATACAACCAACGTATGTGACTGTCAAGTCAATATCAACTGCTCTTTTGAATTTGATCATCCGTTGAAACTCAGATTGATCATCCGTTGAAACTCAGATTGATCATCTGTCGAGACTTAAGTTGATCATCCGTTGAAACTTTGTGATTCATCCGTTGAGACTCTTCTTGGCAGTAGACTCAATTTCATTTATACAAGATTACAAGGCATCTAATATTTACAGTTAACCAACCTATTTTGCATATCAATCTAGTAGTCAACATGACTTAAACATTTTACAACATCTAGTTCACTAAGCTATTTAAGTATGCAGAAATGTGCTACTAATCTTATTGTCATATAAGCTACTCTTTCAACGGATGTTGAATTGATCATCCGTTGAAAGCTACAAACTTCACTTAAATAAAATCTACTAAGTGTTTTGTTCAAGTTATCATCAAGTACACAACATATTCCTAGCAATCACCAATACTAATATGAGAGGAAGAGTGAAAGAGATTATTACTCTGCTCTCAGACATGTACGGTAACATTGCTGGAAATGATCTTCTTCTACCAGAAAACAAAAATATGTCCAAATGCAAGGAGTACTAAACCGTTAGACCTTCTAGATGGACCTCCGCTTGAGATAGACTTGTGGAATTCACTTTGCACTAGAGCTGTCCAAGGAAACTATCAGGAAGAAGGTGAATTATGGCCAGAGGGTTTGAAGTTGGCGCATATTTGGAACTCAAAATGTCACAAATGCACTCTTCAACTGAAGCTTTTCAAGATTTTACTTTATGCTATGAATTATTAAATTTACGCAATTTATTTGTGTAAACTTTAATTGAACTTATGTATCTCGAATTTATATCCATCAATCTATATGACATCTTCCTATAACCTTATTTTGATTACAAGATTCTTGACGTCTACGTTGTGCATTCATAGCTTATAGTTGAATTTTGAACTTAATACATCTTTCACAAATGTGTTAATCTATGACAATGCTATTAATGTCTGCATTTTTAAAATTATAGGTGATAATGCTTGATATGGTTCATCCTAAAAGCTCACTTAAAAATGTGCTTAATATAGATGATCCTGAAAACTCAATTAAGAAAGTGCTTTCACTTAAGAAGCTCACTTAATTTAGGTTGTAAAAGGTGAAAAAATAAATGCTTATTTGTATTCATTTTTCATTAACTTAGACCTATGATATACACTCTGTCCAACACATGGTTAGATGATCCGAATTTAAGAGTTTCATTTGGTTGTAATTTTTTTCAATAATGTCTTTCAGTTGCATGCCTGGTTTTTTCTTTTCTGTGTATCTAAAACTTGGTGTCTTGCAGGTGAATGTGCTTGACTCATGAAGAGGTTTACCAACTACTTCTAATTAACTTGCCTAAATTGACATATTGAAGCAGTATGCTATTGATTAGAAAGTTACTTAGGAGTGCAAGCATGGTTACAACTGAAACTGATAGTGCACTAGCTAATCTAATAGCACTAGAGTGTTGTTGTAATATGTTTCATAAATTTTGAAATGCCAGATCTGAACTATGAGGCATACATCAATTATAATGTAATTTTGGTTTAAAGCTTACCATTATTTTGCTGGAATTCATTACTTTGATATATATATATATATATATATATAGTTGTATTAATTTACATATATTGTGATCACAATTTCCAATCACATATACCATTGCCTGTTTGAAAGTTGGATAAATAAAGTTTGTTCTAATATAATTAATTAATTGGTACTGAACAAACTTATTTAATTTCTAATAAAGAAATTCAATCACAATTACTAATTCATAAACTATTATAACATATATTGTTTTATTTCTAATAAAGACAACTAATTGATAAACTATTATTACTAATAACAATAGATATTATTTTATTAAACTTTTAATATAAAAGTTTCAATAGTTGTATATGTATTTAAATCTTACCTTAGTTTTCATCATATGTAGTTTAATTTTACATAATATAATCTTCTACAATATATAATTTATCTTCGATGACATAGCCTATGAACCATGCATTTTAAAATTATGTTTCTAATGTAATACTATACATATCAATTGATTAAATCATGTGCGAAGAAATTACTATTATTAATATAATTTTGTCCACATAATAATTCTCTTTTGGACACATATTTATGATGAATATTGCAATCTAAAGTGTTCCAATAAATTTAGTTATTTAAAATTCCACAACTATTTGGAATAGACACATCTCCTCAATTTTTCTATTTTTTTAGGTATTTAAAACTCTTCAATTATTTGGAGCAGACACATCTATTGAATTCTTTTCTTTATATACTAGCAATAATCATTTATAATATCTCATATAATCAAGTTATACCCATAAACAGTTAACTTTTGTGTTATACATTTAAGGAGAATGGAACATGTTGAGCGTGTATGACAATTTCCTCCTAATGGTTGGGTGAAGATCAATGTCCATTGTGAGTTTATTAAGAATGTTCCTAAAGGCGATAATAGAAATGGTATTGGTTCTAAGAGATGCAGGAGGTCATCTTCTCAGTGACTTACTTATGGCACAATTCCAGGCCTTACAAATTTTAATAGTGCATTATGGGCTATTCTATTAGGCTTACGCTGTGGATTCCAAGATTCTTACGAATGGGTTATCATTGAAACCGACAATATTGTTAGGGCGAAAACACGCACTAATATTCACGCAAGTATACGCGTTCGCAAGTAATATAGAATACTTTCTAGTTCGTTCCCTCAGAGACTCAGACTAAATTATTGTCTAATTAAACTCACTCACCAATGTATGATTACTTCTCAATATTAAGATAATAACACTTAAAATTGTTGATCAAATATTAACTATAATTAACTACTTAATTAACCACTTAACTAACACTTCAATTTATCAATAATAAAACACTCATGAGATCACAACTTCATTATTACTTCCTTCTATAGCCATTGTTATTACCTTTAGCATGTGACAGTGATGACATTAATCGAATAACACGAAACTGATAAAAGCCAACTTTTATTGTACTAATACCATTCTACCAAGCATCCACAATTAAGATAGAAGTTGAATAGTCATCAATTATGTTGAGTTCCTATATGTCTACAGAAATTGACAACACAATGATTTAAGCACAAGTTATCCCTTTTGATTACATAGAGCAAATAAAACTGTTAGAGTTACCCACTAATCATGCACAACGTACATGAACCTATGCTAGCATGGCAAGTTCTAAATCTCAAGATCCACCGTCGCTTCACAAGAGATTAACACCCTATCTTATATGTTCGCGACGCACATAAGACGAATACGCACAACCAATACTAGATATCATGCAATCATCATACACTAAAGTATTAAACAATTAACTAAAGAATTCCATAATAAATCCGTGGTAACCCCATGATCACGATTAGCCCATAATAGAACTTATCGCCATCATGGGTTCATATGAAATCATGACAAACAACACAAGAAAATAATAACTACACTAATTATATTAAAACAGAGTATGTCACAAGAGTAAATAAGTCAAAGCAAGAAAACTAGCATCCAACGTTACAACGAAACAAGAATCACAAGAATATATGCTTCCTCTTCGTTGCGGTGTGCTAAATCGGTCTTCTTCCTTATCTCCTTCGCTTCTTGCGTAAAACACAATCTAAAACATAATCCCCTTAATACTCTCTGTGAAAACGTCTCAAATCTACCTATATAATAGTCCCATAAGACTCAGATTACATAGAAGTTGGAAGCCACACAGAAGTAGAAGTCTAAAATAATTCAGCTTTTTCCCCGACCTTGCGCGGCCGCTCAGCATATCTGCGCGGGCGCGCAGGCTGCTGCGCGGGCGCGCAGGACCCTACTGGAAAAATTCCAAGCTTGCTCCGTTTCTTCGCCGTAATCTGCCCATTCCTTTCCTCTCGCAATGGTGAACACATGCCAAGGCTTATTCTTGATGATTCCTCCCCCGAAATGCAACTAATACCCTGAAATGCATAAACACTAGAAAAACGCATCAAATACACAAAATACTTGATTTCAAGACACCAATTTAAGCCATTTTAAGACGTTCTAAGTGGTATAAAATGCCACTTATCACACCCCCAAACTTAAATCGATGCTTGTCCTCAAGCGTCACAGACTCAAAAACAAATAAAAATATGCATGAATGCAATCTATATGAAAATGCAACGATCCCCCTTACTATAATTAACCAACCAAATTGTCACATCTCAACGAATGCAGTTAGACAACTAAAGATCAATAAACTCATGCAACCGGACATACAGCCAGAAACGTGGTGTGTGCAAATGCTTAACAGATATGCTTCGGAACTAGACCAATTACTATGACTAGACTATCCTCAAGGCAATCCTACGATTATACAAAGAATAAAAATTCTAGGCACAAAGTGATATACAACACTACAAGAACTCTGGAGCTTACTACGGAATCGAGCTTTTTATTTACAACTCAAATGCTTATTTGACTGTGCAATGAGTGAGGTCCACAAAAGACTTATACAATGGTATCCATGTAACGAGCGTTAGGTTAGCGGATCCCAGACTCTAAAAGCCTTAGGTCACTAGGCACAAAGTCCCCTAAGAACTTAATAACCCGAATACCAAAGAGCCCACTCTTGATCAATTATGCAAAAAATATTTATTTATTTATTTATTTATTTATTTATTTTTTTATAACTTCTGAGCAAGTGCGTTTCGCTCCATCTTACTCAACCCTAGACTACTCGCAACATAAGCGAGCCGGCTACTAGCCATTTGACGCCTAGCCACAACTAGCAAAAACTTCCATATTTTTTTCTCCAAAAATTTTTCTTTTCATGTTTTCATCACTAAGAACCTATAATCGAATTCTAAGCATAATAAATAGATTGACCTTGAAAACAACCAAATCATAACAACAATCTAGCCCTTACGCATTCTTTAAGACTTAGTGGACTTACAATTGTTTCTAGCATGCATATCAACCTACACAACTTAATATCACTTTAATGCTATCACTACACTCGCATCAATATCACAATTCAGTCGATAAATCATTGTAAAAGGGATCATAGTAAATGCATGAGCTACATGACATTCATAAAAAAAAACTATATGGCATAAATTATGCAACTATATGAACTAAACTATCATGAATATGCAACTAAATGACACACACACAATATTCCTTAACTACCACCCCCAAACTAAAAATCTTCACTGTCCTCAGTGAAAGTAGTAGAAAGGAACACAGGGTATACCTACTCGGAGTCATCATCATCATCACCCTCAGTGGGTGGAGTATCAGGCGGTGGATATGCAGAGTCCTCACCAAAAACTGGCCACTGGATATCAGCTCCAAGGCCTCGAAAAGCAGTCCTTAATGCAAGGGTGAGCTCCTGAGCAAACCTGCTCTGCGTCTCATACATGGCATCCATCCGCCGTGAAAGCCTCCTATACTGGGCATCACCCATCCCAGCACCCTCCTGAGCTCTCGACGAACCAGCCTCACCACGCCCTGGCCTAGCCATAGTAGCAACTCGTGCTGGACGCCCTCCTGGAAGACGATAACCCAGCCCATGCTCCTCAGGCTCACCACCGGTCCACTCCTGCATCCCATTCAGAGTGACCAGAATCTATCGGAGCTGCTGGCAACTGCAACTGCTCATGAGCCGGCCAGTTCACTCCCACTGCTCGGCATAGCTTCGTAACCGTGGATGCATAAGGGATGTTCATATGCTTTGCTCCCCTCAAAAACTTCAGAATTCCTTGGTAGATAAACTCACCAAGGTCCACATAGTATTCCTCATTCAGAATTCCCCACAACAGCTGTGTTCTCTCAACTATGACCTCGTGTGCATGTGAAGAAGGCAAAATATTAGCACATATAAATGCATTCCATGCACGGGCATACCTGTTCATGGCGATCGCCAGAAAGTGACGATACTCATTATTGGCTGGACTGCGGTTCCAAACTGTGCCCGGTCGACAGAGAGTCGCACAAATCAAATCCAAGTCAAAATCCTCAGCAGTCTTTTCATTCCAGTTCTCCTCCTCGGGCTTCCTCTCTCTCTGTCCAATCACACGGCGAATCACCGCAGGATGATAATCAACCGTCAGCCCACGGACTACAGAAAACCCATTCTTTTCAGCCTTCGCGTTCGCGTAGAACTCGCGAACAACGCTCATCGGTACTGCTTCGGGTGACTCACAAAAAGCTATCCACTCCTTCTCTGCAATCATGGGCAACAACTCACCATCCCTCCCTGATGGTAAAAACCCCCTCTCCTTCAGAATCGGCTTCCCCAACAGCCTAGTGTACTCCTCCTCCGCAGCTCTGTCAGTTAACCGAGGCCTTGCAGCAGTGCCCCTCGATGAATCAGCAGTAGGAACTGTGCTGCTGCTGTCAATAGTGCGTGCTCTCTTGGGTGCCATTGATTCGTGAATAAAAGTGTGTAAGAACTGATTTTTGATGTTTGTGAGAGGGTTTAAGTGTAGGAAATTTTGTGAGAGATATATAGGATAGGTGTATGTATATATAGGGTGTGGATTAGATTAGGGTTTGGGAATTAAGGGATAAAATGATGGGGTAGTGGGAATAATTCGTGGGTTTATGGGCTACAACTGTTTTTGTGTTTTTGTTTGTTTTTTTTTTCTGAACTGTAAAAAAATTTCTGGAACTCGACCCCTGCGCGGCTGCTCAGCATTTCTGCGCGGGCGCGCAGCAAGCTGCGCGGCCGCTCAGCATAGCTGCGCGGGCGCGCAGAGGGTCTCTGGAATTTTTTTTTTCAGCCCCTGTTTTCTGATTTTTTTTGTGTTTTTGGATAGGTTATTAACTTCTAAGGGTTCCTGTAACAACAATTCATGGGTTGCCTCCCACGCAGCGCTTCTTTTTCGTCATTAGCTTGACGTTCCGTACCTCTCTCAAGTAGTCAACAAAATGGCACTAACCACCTCTCGGTTTGCCATGTCCCCATAGTAGTGCTTCAACCGCTGACCGTTAACCTTGAATGCTTGGTCCGAATCATTCTCAAAAATTTCCACCGCTCCATGTGGAAACACAGTTTTGACAATAAAAGGTCCAGACCACCTTGATTTCAACTTCCCAGGAAAAAGTCGGAGCCGAGAGTTGAATAAAAGAACTTGTTGCCCTGGCACAAATAACTTAGGATGTAGCTTCCTATCGTGCCACCTCTTCACCTTTTCCTTATACATTTTGTTATTCTCGTACGCTTGAAGTCGAAATTCATCAAGTTAATTAAGCTGAAACATTCTTTTCTTACCAGCTGCATCTAAATCCAGGTTCAATTTCTTCAATGCCCAGTAGGCTTTATGCTCAAGCTCCGCCGGTAGATGACATCCCTTACCGTACACCAACTGAAACGGTGACATCCCAAGTGGAGTTTTGTATGCTGTTCTGTAAGCCCAAACAGCTTCATCAAGCTTTAAAGACCAATCCTTCCTTGAAGGACAAACAACCTTCTCTAGAATATGCTTTATCTCTCTGTTAGACACTTCCGCTTGACCATTTGTTTGCGGATGATAGGCAGTAGCTACTCGATGATTCACATTATAACGCTGTATCATAGAAGTGAACTTACGGTTGCAAAAATGCGATCCTTCATCACTTATGATTACCCGAGGTGTTCCAAACCTTGTGAAAATTTGCTTATGAAGAAAATTTAGTACTACCTTTGCATCATTTGTCGGTAAAGCTTTAACTTCGACCCATTTTGAGACATAATCGACTGCCAGCAAGATGTACTGATTATTGCAAGACGAGATAAAAGGTCCCATGAAATCGATTCCCCACACATCAAAGACCTCGACTTCAAGCATCACATTTAATGGCATCTCATCCTTCCTTGACAAATTTCCCACTCTTTGGCAACGATCACACCTTAAAACAAACTGATGAGCATCCTTGAACAAAGTAGGCCAGAAAAAACCTGCTTGCGGAATACGAGCTGACGTCTTCTCACCTCCATAGTGTCCACCATAAACCGTGGAATGGCAGTCTCGTAATATCCCCTCCGTCTCACAGAACGGGATACATCTCCTGATGATCTGGTCAGCTCCCTGTCTAAACAAATATGGTTCATCCCACATATACCACTTCACCTCATGCAGAAACTTCTTCTTTTGAGCGGATGTCAAATTAAGAGGCATTATATTGCTGACGAGATAGTTTACAATATCTGCAAACCATGGTTCTTCCTCCTGAATTGCAAACAACTGCTCATCCGGAAAAGATTCATTGATTAACGTCCTATCTTGTGAAGTAGAATCGGGATTCTCCAACCTAGAGAGATGGTCAGCTACTTGATTCTCAGTACCTTTTCTATCTTTGATCTCTAACTCAAATTCCTGAAGTAAAAGCACCCAACGAATGAGTCTCGGCTTCGAATCCTTCTTAGAAACCAGATAGCGAATAGCTGCATGATCAGTGAATACTGTTACTTTCGTACCAAGCAGATAAGATCGAAATTTCTCAAAGCCAAAGACTATAGCCAAAAGCTCCTTCTCAGTAGTGGTGTAGTTCAATTGGGCCCCATTTATAGTCTTACTCGCATAGTAGACCACATGGAAGATATTTTTCTTGCGCTGTCCCAGAACTGCACCTACCGCATAATCACTCGCATCACACATCATCTCAAACGGTTCTGTCCAATCTGGTGCTGTAATAACTGGTGCAGTGATCAAACTCTTCTTGAGAGTCTCGAATGCTGCCAAACATTCATCATCAAATTTGAAAGGCACATCTTTCTCAAGCAAATTGCACAACGGCTTAGATATCTTTGAAAAGTCCTTGATGAATCGCTGATAAAAACCCGCATGACCAAGAAAACTACGGATTCCTTTCACAGAATTGGGTGGGGGAAGATTTTCAATGACTCCCACCTTGGCCTTGTCCACCTCCAGACCCTTGCTAGAGACCTTATGCCCAAGGATAATGCCTTCACGCACCATAAAATGACATTTCTCCCAATTAAGCACCAAATTAGTTTCCACGCATCTTTTGAGTACGGCGCGCAGATTATTCAAACATTCATCATATGAGTGTCCAAAGACGGAGAAGTCATCCATGAACACTTCGACATTATTTCCAATCATGTCAGAGAATATAGCCATCATACATCTCTGAAAGGTGGTCGGGGCGCCACATAACCCAAACGAAACTCTACGAAAAGCAAATGTGCCAAATGGACAAGTGAAGGTAGTCTTTTCCTGATCCTCTGGTGCAATACAAATCTGATTATACCCGGAATAACCATCCAGAAGACAAAAATACTCATGACCCGCCAATCTGTCAAGCATCTGATCAATAAATGGAAGGGGGAAGTGATCCTTCCTTGTGGCTTTGTTCAATTTTCTATAATCCATGCATACTCTCCATCCTGTAACTGTTCGAGTAGGGATGAGCTCATTCTTTTCATTTGCGACCACAGTGATACCTCCCTTCTTAGGTACATATTGTACGGGGCTCACCCACGAGCTGTCAGAAATAGGATAAATGATGCCTGCATCTAGCCATTTCAGAATTTCTTTCTTCACCACCTCCTTCATGATGGGATTCAGTCTTCGCTGCTGTTCCACAGTTGGCTTACTACCTTCCTCTAGCAGAATTTTATGCATACAATATGAAGGACTTATCCCCTTGATGTCTGCTATGGTCCATCCTATAGCCGATTTGAATTCTCTCAAAATCCTTAAGAGCTTGTCTTCCTCACTACCTGAAAGGTCAGATGAAATAATAACAGGTAACGTAGATGAATCACCTAAAAAAGCATACCTCAAGTGTTCAGGTAATGGTTTGAGCTCCAAGGTAGGTGCTTCCTCTATTGATGGTTTGAGCTTCCCTTCAGCATTCTTAAGGTCAGAAGTACCAAGAGATTCAAATGGTATGTCCAGCTTTCGCTTCCATGGAGAAGCGTTCAGATATTGTAATTGCTCGTTGCTATCTTCATCATCGCTGTCAAAATCCCCCAATAAGGCATTTTCCAATGCATCAGACATTAGCATGTGCTCGAGTTCCGAAGTAACCGCAGAATCAATCACATCCACTTTTAAGCACTCCTCATCTTCTGTAGGGAATTTCATTGCCTTGAATACGTTGAAGGTCACATCCTGATCTTGGACCTGCATAGTAAGTTCCCCTTTTTGCACATCTATCAAGGTACGACCAGTAGCCAAGAAAGGCCTCCCCAAGATTATGGGAATCTTCTTATCTTCCTCAAAATCCAGAATAACAAAATCTGCTGGAAAGAAGAGCTTATCCACCTTGACGAGCACATCCTCAACTATGCCCCTTGGGTAAGTAATGGAACGGTCCGCCAATTGTAGCGACATGTATGTGGGTTTTGGATCAGGCATATCCAGCTTTTTAAAGATCGACAACGGCATCAGATTAATGCTTGCTCCCAAATCACAAAGGCACTTGTCAAAAGTTAGATTGCCAATGGTGCAAGGAATGGTGAAGCTTCCTGGATCTTTCAGTTTTGGTGGTAACTTTTGTTGCAGAACAGCGCTGCATTCTTCCGTGAGAGCAACGGTTTCAAGGTCATCCAGTTTCACCTTCCTTGAAAGAATAGTCTTCATAAACTTCGCATAACTATGCATTTGTTCCAGAGCCTCAGCGAAAGGTATATTAATGTGAAGTTTCTTGAACACCTCCAGAAACTTCCCGAACTGTCTATCCAGCTTTTGTTGCTGCAATCTCTTAGGAAAAGGTGGTGGAGGATAGAGCTGTTTCTCCCCTGTATTAGCCTCAGGTAGAGTGTGTTCAACAGTAGTCTTCCTTGGTTCCGCCGCTTTCTCCTTTTGCTTAGATTCTTCTTCTCTAATTTCAGCTTCTACTTCTTTTGCCTTTTCAGCCTCAGCTACTTTTCCAGACCTTAAGGTAATAGCCTTGACTTGCTCTTTAGCTTCCTTCCTGCCTGGTACTTCCGTGTCACTGGGAAGAGTGCCAGATTGACGATTGAGCACTGCATTGGCTAATTGACCGATTTGATTTTCCAAGGTCTTGATAGAAACCGCCTGACTCTTGCACAACAGCTTAAGTTCCTCAAAATCAGCACTAGTAGGTGCAGCCGCACTTCCCTGTTGAGGATATGATTGCCTTGTAGCATACTGCTGTGGTTGCTGGAATCCAGGTGGGTTAAACTATTTACTCACTCTTTGCTGATATGGTGGCTGAATAGCATTCTGATTATTCCCCCAGCTGAAATTTGGATGATTTCTGTTATTAGGATGATAGGTCGCTGGCACAGGCTGCTATTGTCGCTGATAATTATTCACATACTGAACAGATTCGTCGACAAGAGAACACTGATCCGTAGCATGAGAACCTGCACAAAGCTCACAAACTATAGCTATTTGATTAACTCCATATGTAGCCAGAGAATCAACCTTCATTGATAGCGCTTGGAGCTGGGCTGCAATAGCGGTGGCTGCATCAACTTCCAGAATACCTGCGACCTTGCCTGACGTCATCCTCTGAGTTGGGTTTTGATGCTCATTTGCAGCCATCGTCTCTATAAGATTATATGCCTCAGTATAGCTTTTAGCCCATAAGGCTCCTCCAGCTGCTGCATCGAGCATGGGCCGAGATTGGGCCCCCAAACCATTATAAAAACCAGTGATCACCATCCAATCCGGCATTCCATGATGTGGACATTTTCTCAACATTTCCTTGTAGCGTTCCCAAGCCTCGCACATAGATTCTGTAGGTTGCTGCGCAAACTGAGTAAGAGCACTCCTCATAGCAGCAGTCTTTGCCATTGGATAAAACTTCACCAGAAACTTTTGCGCAAGATCTTGCCACGTAGTGATGGACCCAGCTGGTTCAGAATATAACCAGTCTTTAGCCTTATCCCTCAGTGAGAATGGGAAAAGCCTCAACTTGATAGCCTCATCAGTCACGCCATTATACTTAAAAGTGCTGCAGATCTCGACAAAATTCCTTATGTGCATGTTGGGGTCTTCAGTTGCCGCTCCTCCAAAAGAAACATAATTCTGCACCATCTGAATAGTGCCCGGCTTGATTTCAAAGGTGTTAGCTTGAATAGCCGGATGAAGGATGCTTGACTGAATGTCATCAATTTTAGGCCGAGAAAAATCCATAAGAGCTGGATCAGCTTGAACAATACGATCTCCCATGTTTACTGGTTCTTTCTGCTCAGTTCCTGAATCCGAATCCTCAAAATCTAACTTCTCCGGAATATCAAGAACTTCGTCTGTCTCCTCAGCTGTATCTAAAGTCCTCTTGCGAGCACGAGAACGAGTTTGCATAAACGCTTGCTAAAGTACCTGAAATACAACCGAAAAGAGTAAGTAACTACTACGTCCTAATCACTGAGTCCTAATGACCAATGATGGTAAGTACATAAACTAAACAAATACGCCGAGTCCCCGGCAGCGGCGCCAAAAACTTGTTAGGGCGAAAACACGCACTAATATTCACGCAAGTATACGCGTTCGCAAGTAATATAGAATACTTTCTAGTTCGTTCCCTCAGAGACTCAGACTAAATTATTATCTAATTAAACTCACTCACCAATGTATGATTACTTCTCAATGTTAAGATAATAACACTTAAAATTGTTGATCAAATATTAACTATAATTAACTACTTAATTAACCACTTAACTAACACTTCAATTTATCAATAATAAAACACTCATGAGATCACAACTTCATTATTACTTCCTTCTATAGCCATTGTTATTACCTTTAGCATGTGACAGTGATGACATTAATCGAATAACACGAAACTGATAAAAGCCAACTTTCATTGTACTAATACCATTCTACCAAGCATCCACAATTAAGATAGAAGTTGAATAGTCATCAATTATGTTGAGTTCCTATATGTCTACAGAAATTGACAACACAACGATTTAAGCACAAGTTATCCCTTTTGATTACATAGGGAAAATAAAACTGTTAGAGTTACCCACTAATCATGCACACCGTACATGAACCTATGCTAGCATGGCAAGTTCTAAATCTCAAGATCCACCGTCGCTTCACAAGAGATTAACACCCTATCTTATATGTTCGCAACGCACATAAGACGAATACGCACAACCAATACTAGATATCATGCAATCATCACACACTAGAGTATTAAACAATTAACTAAAGAATTCCATAATAAATCCGTTATAACCCCATGATCACGATTAGCCCATAATAGAACTTATCGCCATCATGGGTTCATATGAAATCATGACAAACAACACAAGAAAATAATAACTACACTAATTATATTAAAACAGAGTACGTCACAAGAGTAAATAAGTCAAAGCAAGAAAACTAGCATCCAACATTACAACGAAACAAGAATCACAAGAATATATGATTCCTCTTCGTTGCGGTATGCTAAATCGGTCTTCTTCCTTATCTCCTTCGCTTCTTGCGTAAAACACAATCTAAAACATAATCCCCTTAATACTCTCTGTGAAAACGTCTCAAATCTACCTATATAATAGTCCCATAAGACTCAGATTACATAGAAGTTGGAAGCCACACAGAAGTAGAAGTCTAAAATAATTCAGCTTTTTCCCCGACCTTGCGCGGCCGCTCAGCATATCTGCGTGGGCGCACAGGCTGCTGCGCGGCCGCTCAGCATTGCTGCGCGGGCGCGCAGGACCCTACTGGAAAAATTCCAAGCTTGCTCCGTTTCTTCGCCGTAATCTGCCCATTCCTTTCCTCTCGCAATGGTGAACACATGCCAAGGCTTATTCTTGATGATTCCTCCCCCGAAATGCAACTAATACCCTGAAATGCATAAACACTAGAAAAACGCATCAAATACACAAAATACTTGATTTCAAGACACCAATTTAAGCCATTTTAAGACGTTCTAAGTGGTATAAAATGCCACTTATCAAATATACAAGCATATCCAAAATGCAAATATTACAAAGAAGAAGGGATTATACCCTATACTAGGCAGAATTTTAGACTTATTCTTTCAAGGCTTAATGATAAGAATATCCGTTATGAACTTAATTTGGTTCACCCTCATAGGAATGCAGTTGCACGTCATTTGGCAACACTTGGAAGACAAGATACACATGACCTTCGAACATTTGATAGGCCTGTTGCAGATATACAGAATTTCCTAAACATGGATTTAGGTATTGGGCCGGAGCAAGCAAGATTTCAAGACTTTGAAGTTAATGATCCCGAACCAGCAAACGATGGTCAGGTTGTGCAAGTATAAAAATCTTTCAATTTATGTGAATTTAATATATGTAGATCATGTAAGGAAAACATATTTGTATATATAATAAACTGCATTTGTAATTGTCGTTCAATGTATATATATCTTTTTAATCATCTACAGTAAACATATCATGATAGGAATCCAACATAAACAATCAATCCTATTTGCATTTTTTGCATAAAAGCGTTTATTGCTGTCCTCCAACTTGAACAATTACAATACATCATCACAGCATGTCGACTGGAACATAATTTATATATTTCGAGCATAATTATCTAATAATATGCAAAGCGTTTCACTTTCTTCAATCAACATATCAACACGAGCATTCAAATTATTAAGATATTCTTTCCACCCATCTCTAAACTTTTCAAATGCACTTATCATTTCTTCCGTGTTCTGTTTGAAGTTTTTCTCATGACCACGTAGAGATGTGTATGTATCACCTAGGAATCTGAGTGAATTCCCTGTATAAGAATGTGGAATTTTAGTACTACTTTGTGATGACTCTCCATATTTTTTCCTTGATCCATTCTTTAGAGTATTTTCTATTTCACTGTGAAACATTGAAACTAAGTCCATTCAATTTGTAATATAAAGCAATATAAGTCATAAAAAGAGATAAACATTTAAATATTACTTGATTTGTTCCTCAAGGCCAATAGAACGAGCAACCAATTCAGATTGCCTATTTTCCATTGTAGCATACATCTCTGAATAGAAAATCTTTGTTTCTTCCATGTCATTATTTGATGACAACACACGTTATAGCCAAATTTTGCAACTCTTGCTCCGCTACATTCTTTATGCCTGACCATCTCTTCCTCTTTTCACTTCTTGAAGTCATTTTATAATCTATAGTATACAACTAAATGTTAAAAAACACCCAAAGGTATATATACATGTGAGTATGTCTGGTAGTTTTGGGGCAGTTATTTTCTAATCAATTAAACAGTTACCATAATTTAGAATAACCGAATTATAGTTATCAATTTTATTTATTTTTCTGATTTCAACTGTCATGTTACTCTAATTTTGTGATGTGTCTTTAAAGAATATGCTAATTAGCTCCTCATTCTGAGAAGATACTTTAAAAAAGGTTTACAAAAAACCATGTTACATGTGTTGGAGCATACTGTGAATATTCACATAATCATTCTTTTCCTCATGCTTTGAGATTATCACTTCTACTGCAAGAGGATATGAATCATGATCATTATATGCTTTGGATTACTCATACATCAGCCTATGAATGCGGATAAGGGTATGTATATGAGTTTCTCAGCATCAGGAATGTAATTAGTATGTGAATATGCATCCTACTATTTTGGTCAATTATCTATTATGGTTGGATCTATTATATCTTGGAAATTGTATTTAAATACTATCCTCTTTAATCTTTAGTAGCACGACATCAAGAATTGAAGTGGATTTTTTAACATTACTCACATTTTTATACTTCTTGAACCTGTCTATCTATACATTATTCAAGTTAGATAGAAAATAAAGAGGGATGATTTTTCACTTTATCTGTAGTAATCATCTATTCTCACAGAAAAATATATTGCATTTGCAAAAAAAATATCCATATGTTGTAATTTGACAATGTCCGTGATATAGTTAACGTTAAATTGCATTTTCTAACTTTATAGCGACTATGATTTACCTAACAAAGATACGTACCAACTAAAGAATTTTTTAAAAAAAAGATGTAACAATTTTTTGAAATCAAATTTCAACCAGCAGTGATTTCCAAATAAAATGTTTCTACATTACAATATCCAAATCAATTCAAACACACAAAGGTTTATGAGAAAAATCCAAAATTATATTAAACATAACAAAATGAAAAAGGTTCAATTTACAGTACGCATATGAGTCATCAACTTGAAAATATATCTAAACTATATAGTAGTCTGCTATTGACAATAAAACGGCACTCCAGTAATAATATTAAGGATTCGGTTCAATGTCTCATCATCACCTTGAAAACCTAAGTCACATATGCAAACACAAAATTACAACATCATTCTATGTAATTTAAAGCATTACCACATGAAACACGTTCCAATTGATACAAAGAGTATTTCGACAACATCAGAATATCAAATCTCAGTCTCTAAACTAGCTTGATACTGTTAAGTAGCAGAATCAGATCCTATGAAATATATGGAGGAGAATTACTAATTGGGAGGATTGACTTCAATGTTAAAAGTTGGAACAACATTGTCTTGCTCTAATGTTAAGCGCAGATTGTCATCTTTCTTTAAGTCAAGATCTTTGACAAATTTGCTCCATCCACGTGAAAATATGGCAATTGTACTGTTAAAACTATTTTTATATCCCAAACTCCTTGGACCGTTCTGAACTTCACCATGTCTCCTCTTTTCCATATTTAATCTCGAAATTTTATAGTTCTCGGAATATGCTGCACAATAATTGAACATGTTAGCATAATTTGATCAGTCTATTCCTGAACATAATACAACAAGGTATTCGAAGTAGTTATATTATAGTCTTATATATTATTATTTTCTACTCCATGACATTTAGAGTTCAAGAGGCTTCCTGCCAATATTTTAGAAAACTGAAGATTCTTGTCAGCTTGCGCATCATGTGGATTGTTATTTTCCAACAACTCCATTTTTTGTATTCCAGCATTGTCCTCTACAGGATTATCATATCCTTTCACCTCCATTTCACTTGACACATCCACAATTTCCACATTTTCTTCTAAGTACAAATATAAGACAATGTAAAAAACACGACCAGTGACTATCTAAAAGGAGCCTGCAAAGTAAATAAGGAAACAAAACATATGGCATACCAATCTCAGCAGGTGGATCTGGAGCATTATCTTCAAAGAGAAAAAATTTGCCACTAGGCAGACTCCTCCCATTACTTTTGACTGTGGAACGTGTAATTTCCTTTCCTTCACACATAAAAATCCATCCACACAAGCCACCATTCACATCAAAACTAAATAATATCATATCATTTTCTACAAGACCAAAATACTTAATCAATTTTTTTAACCCATAAATTATTCTTACTTTAGCATCGTATCTCACATCCCATGGAATCCCATTGATTACAATATGTTCAATACCTGCTTTTCAGTCTCCTGGCCTACAAACCTCGGGATTGTCTGTTACAATGTTCAAACATAAAAGAATTACTGATCATTTACTAAAAAGATACAAGAATATTATAAAAAACAATAAGTTACTCACAACATATCCAAGCTTTAAAGGGCCCTAAAAGAATCTTATAAAACGATCTTCTTCCATTCCTATCCCATGTTTGTTAATCATCCAATTTTAATTTATTAGTTAATATATTTGTATCTTCTAGGTATTTAAAAAACTGATATTTCAAATAAAGTGTTGTACCCTCATAGCAATAATAAAAGAATTGTACGATACCTTCTATTTTCTCAGCTTCCACTTCTTTCTTTTTAAAAATAAAAAGTAGAACAATCTCTTGTAGCTCTTCAGCCATATTTATAGCTACTACATCACCTGCGCAAATATCCAACTCCTTCAGAACTCCAAACCATCATTTCCCAAACCAACACTTTTCTTCAACCCAATGGATGAGTACATCCCATTTTCTGCAGCCATGCTTCAAACAGATCTTGGACAATCCTTTCCATCACTTATACAAATTTTCCAAATGAGTAGGCAGTTCATGTTCAATTGAGCACATTGAATATTAGATTTAAGATAAGTAAAACCAATGTTTATACATATGAGGTAAATAATAAATGTATATAAAGAGAGAGTGGTTACCATATTCTCCAAATCCTCCATACTTGAATATTGTCTGATCACCATCAAGGATTGTGCAGAATCAAGTCTTATAACATTAGAGTGAATACAAGAAAGGTACCTATCAGTGCCATCATGATTATGACAATATATAAACTCATCCATCATCCAATTGTTATAGTTCTCTTTATTGAAAAAAAGCATTGGTTCAACCAAGAGATGCGTAATCGAAACAACCATATGGTTGAAACGATGGACAATAAAGTTGTGATACCCATAATATTCAAAAACAACAACAAAATACATCTTTAAATCATAAAATCTCATAAATTCTTGAAACAACATAATTTCTTTCGATACTTATCATAATTCACATTCCAAACAATTATCTTGCACTTTAAGTGTAATTGGGAATGAAGTTTACTCCGGAATTTATCAATAAAACTAGATGGAACCCTCTGCAATTTTGGATAGATTACATAGTCAGGTACAATATAATTTCAACTCCTTAATAACGTTTAAATACAATAAGTCAAACACTTACAAATGCTTCATCTTCATCTCTCTCGAAATTTACAGAAACAAAGCCGCCTAACAGTTTTTGTCCTCTATCTACATTTAACATTGATTAATCATGTATACTTAATTTTTAATTCAGCTTCCAACAAGCAATAAAAAACATTGCATGACATATTACCCATATCCCAGTCAATATTCCATGAGTCGTGCTTTCTCTTAAGTTCCTCAACATTCAAATTTAAAACTCAATCTAAAATAGTTTATGCAGAAATATTAATAAAATCGTGAATAATCTACTGGTGGAAATCTTAATAATTTGCTATACACAAGTACATGCATCAAGCGGTGAACTACTGTAATCAATTTGAAATCAAATCATTGTCTATATGACTCTGAACTAACACATGCAATCAACATCAATACATGGAATACTCTTATGCATACAAATGGAGCATTATATATACTGAAAACTTATATTTGAATGAAAATTAAAGTCATAATCAAACTATTCAACGTAAACCATAAAACTAAGTCATGACAACTAAAATATGGATGGATCAGGTTACTAACCTCCATAAAATGTTCATAATCTTCTGATTTAGAGAGTTGGTTTGCGTGATTTGAAATAGTAGCTATCGATACTCCACAGAGCTTTGTTCTATGTTTTGTTGGCCGTTATCAACATTGTTCAATAGGCCTAAACCCAATACTTTGTTAAAGATATGTTGGTGTTATGGATAAAAAACTAGGATATATTAATTGCTGTATTTATTACTAGGGTTCGTGAGCTTCGAGGCTCGATTTGACTGCTCTTGTGTCTCGTGACTCAATTTGCCTTAACAAGATGCCCACGTACCTTGCTAATTGCCAAGGATCAAGTCAAAAAACGTAGTTCTAATTTGTGGGGTAAGACCCTTATATAGATATTGAAAGTCCTTGAATCGGACTAGATTTAGGAGACTTGGTGGGCAAGTCTCTGAATTAGAATGGACTTTGGAGTACTAAGAGGTAGGAAACTAATTCCTTATCCCATGAGGTTCCTTGAAGGCCAATCTTTAAGGAATTATATTCCTAACTGGACTTTATTTATTAGGTGATTTATCCCTTATTAATTAAATACAAAATTAATTAATATTCAGGGTTTTTGGCCCTTTTAATGGGCCTAGCTGTCAGCCCAATTCTGATATAATTAATGCGATATTAATTACACAATCAGGGTTTATTTTATTCCCTATCATATGCCCCCCAACTTCTGGGAAACCGTAAAAAGATTTCACAGAAGTTAAGTTCATTCGTCCCTTATAGGGTATCATTTTTGCATAAAGTGTGGAGCGACCTACACATTTACAACGATTTGCCTTTGTACATAACTTCAGGGATTTTTTGGAATCTCCCTATCACATTCTTTTACCTTTATTCCTATTATTTATGAATTATCTGATATTTTTCCCTTGGGTTCCAGGAATTTTCCCTAAATTTATGGGAATTTTCCTTAATTTCTATGATTTTCCTTAATTTCCAGGAATTTTCCCTTAATTTCTAGGATTTTTCCTTAATTTCCAGGAATTTTCCTTAAATTTCTAGGATTTTTCCTTAATTTCCAGGAATTTTCCTTAATTTCTGGAATTTTTCAAGGTATTTCTATTTTTCCAGAAAACATTTCTAATTTTCCAGAAAATATTCATAATTTTCCTCCCTTTTTTTTATAAAATACCCCCTTTTTTCGACCCGGAATCCTTTTGACCAGGATCCTGGTCGAATAAGGCTTTAATATGCCCTGGTCGAAGCCTATTTCGAGCAGGATGTTTCGACTAGAATTCCTGGCCGAATTTCGGCAAGGAATATATATATATATATATTTTGCTGCTTCGAATTTTGACCAAATAATGGTATCATATAATCCTGACCGAAATTCGGTCAGGATTTTTTTGCTAATCCATTTTTGATCGAATAAAGCCCCCATTATTTTCTGGTCATGCATACTATCAATCAGGAATTTTCGACTACAACCTGACCGAAATTCGGTCAAGAGTTTTTTGCTGATCCATTTTTGACCGAATAAAGCCCCCATTATTTTCTGGTCGTGGGTAATTTCGAGCACATGGTTTCGACCAGGAATATAGCAAACATCCTGATCGACTTTGGTCAGGATTTTTTATAATAATACATTTTTGTGGGTTCGGGCCTCCTTACTGGGCCTTTTTTTTTAACTGGGCCCTTTCTTCTGGGCGTTAACCTCAATTGGGCCTATTCTTTGAAAAACTCTAAGTTTGGGCCCTGTACTGGGTTTGTTGTATTCTTCAGGCCCAAAAACGTTTTTGGGCTTTTAAGGTTTTTCCAAGATCCACATATTCTAGTTTTTTCCTGAGTTTGGGCCCATGATTTGGGATGGGCTTTAATTTTCAAATCCACATTCCAGAATATTCTGGAATTCTGAAGTTTATTCCATACTTATCATTTTTACTTCCAATTTTTTCTGGATCCTTCCAGAACTCCCTCAAAAATATATATTTAAATCAAGTTTTTATTTTTATTCTCCAATAAACCCCTAGATCCTTCTAGACCCTTCTATTTGCTGGCTGGGGAGTCTATATAAGAGTGAGGGGGGAGTGTGATTTCACTCACACTTCTCATTTCACTCTCCCTCACTTCTCAAAAACTCCTCTCCTCTCAAACACTCTCAAACACTCCTTTCCGGCAATCCTTCTCCGACCTTCCTTTTCTTCCAAGGTTTTAAGTCCTTTTCTTCTATCAATGGCAGGCAAGAGTTCTGAGAGAGCGGCTAAGATTGCCCCTGCTTTAAAACGAGGTAATAATATCGAAATCCGTTCTTCTTATATGTCATTACTAGACATGATTAACACTAGGGGAGATGAATACCCTTCCAATGCACATCTAGATTCATTCGATTATTGTAACACATGGCACACTATAGATTTTGATAAAATGAACGCACTTTATAATGTTCGTCCCCCTCTTAGGCTAGTTCCCGTTGACGGTGGTGATCGTACTTGCCACTGGAAACCCGACACTCTATTCATTTATACAGATTCCCTTTATGTTGGGCATAGGTTTCCTTTCCACGATTTCATTCCTCACTTACTAGCAGACTTGCAAATTAACCCCTGTCAGCTTCCTCCAAATGCTTGGAGAAACATTTTATGCTTCATGGTCTCGTGTCTTAGGGGAGGTTTTCCTTTGTCAGTAGCAGTCTTTAGGAAAATCTTTCAATGTTATAATAGCTCTCAAAGTATCTGTGGTTGGGTCTATATTAAACAAAGGCCCAAATGTAATATTTAATAGTGCTTCCATTCCCGACAATAACCAACACTGGAGGAGTAGTTTTGTCGGGTTAAGGTGGGAGAATGGGGACTGGGGCACCCTCTTCAGATCTTCCTTCGGGAAGGTTAGCAATGGTAGCCTCAAATCCATTCATCTAGCCCCCGAGGAGACTATTATCTATAATGAGCTCATTCGGGATGATGGTGCCACTCCCAGATGGACTCTATTAGAGGAGTTTTCCCTTATCCAAGTGGGGCTCTTCTCAGTTTCTGCTCAGGGTATTTTTCTTCCCTTCTTGCTTTTACTTTCTTTCATGCATTATTGACGCCACTTATTTTTATTTCTCTTTTATCTTTACAGCTGCTAAGGAAATCAACGAGGATAATGTGCCTGTCATTGAAGAAACTGCGAGGATGAAGAAGGTTCGGCTTGAAGGCTTAGACACCCGGGGGAAGGCTTTGGAGCCTAGATTTTAAGGAAGCACAAAGAGCCTATGGTGGAGGCTTCTTTCGGGGGAACTGAAGCCCTAAATGTCCCTGTTTCTGCTGTTGCTCCCCCTTCTGTGGCCACTGGTACCTTCCAGCCTCTTTGGGGGTTCCGTCGTGGGGATACTGTGGTTTGATCCACAAAATATGCATGGGATTGGTCTTACCATGGTGTGACCACCAAGGAATTTACTGACATCATGGCTGGCCCAGATTTGGAGAGGATAAAGCTCATGGGTGCTCAGTCCTTGGCCTCGATATGATCCTTTCTTAAAATCCTACTTTTTTTATATACTCGTATCATCCACTTGCCTTACATCCTTGTTTATTGTTTCATTTCAGTCTAATGCTTACTTCCAAGCTGCTGTGAGGCAAGCTGAATCGTGGAAGAGGGCCTCAGATAAGGCTGATAATTCCCTTAGGAAGTAACAGAGGAAGTATGCTTCTTTGGAGAAGAAATTGAAGCATAAGGAGAAGGAGCTTGGAAAATCAAATGCTGAGCTGGTCGTGCTGAGGGCTGAGAAGGACAGGGTGATCGATAAATATTTGGACTCGGAGGAGTTTACTCAGTCTATGAGGGTGAGGGATGACTCGGTCTTCCCTGGGTTTTTTAGGACTGGCTGGGACACGACCCTTGGAACCGTGAACGAGGCTTGTCCCGATATTAACCCAATGGACTATATCTGCCCTGATGATAAGGCTTTACTACAGAGGTTTCGCACCCGAGTGGTTGTCTCAGACCGTGCTCCTCAGGACCCACTTCTTCCTCCGCCCGAGTCATCTTCTCGGCCTTCAGCAGATCATAGCTCTTCTTCCTCCGGGACCACTGAGACATTCAGCGAGAGTGGTGGAGATGATGATATCGATGCCGAGGGGACCTCCACTCCTTAGAGCTTTGCTATCCCTGCGTGGCTTATTTATTTTACTTTGTCTTTGAAACTATCTTTTTTTATCAAACTTTGTATTGCATATTCGAATCTGGCTTATTTATCAAAGCTTATGTTTTTATCTTATGCACTTAGTTTACTTGTTATGCCATATAGATTTTAAACATATTTCGGAAACTTTCTAAATTTCATAAATTTGGGACTCATCCCTTACACAAGTCTTAATAAACCTCAATCTTTAAAGAGTAGCCTTATAAAACTAAAACGTAAAATCCTAAGCAAGCAAAGCTTCAAGGTGCTTTTCAACCTTCTTGTCATCTTGACATGTGAGAATCATGCTTAATCATTTTACATATAGTAAACCTTCAGGTTCTTTGCATTCCAGGTTCTTGGAACTTCAAAACCATCCATAGTCTCCAGCTTGTAGGTTCCTCTTCCTTGAACACTTTTGGCCTTGTATGGTGCTTCCCAATTTGGGGCAAGTTTTCCTTTCTGCCCAACACCGAAAGCTTCCACCTTCCTCAGAACCAAGTCACCTTGCTTGAAGAACCTTTCTTTAACCCTTAGGTTGTAGTAGAATGACGCCTTATTATAATATTCCATTACCTTCGCATGTGCCTTATCTCGTACTTCATCAATTAGATCCAAAGTTAATCTTTGCCCTTCTTCATTTTCCTCAGCATTAAAAACTTGTATCCCGGGAGACGAATGTGATATCTCCACAGGAACAACTGCTTCTGCCCCATACACTAACATGAAAGGAGTTTCTCCAGTTGTGATTCTACAAGTAGTTCTATAGGCCCATAGTATTAGGAGTATTTCATCCACCCAGTTATTCCTCGACTTCTCGATCCTCTTCTTTAGTCCATCCACGATTATTCAATTTACCACTTCCTCTTGCCCATTGGCTTGCGGGTGAGCTACGAAGGTAAATCGTAACTCAATCTCGTTTTCCTCACAATACTTTTTGAATTCCTCATTATTGAACTGTGTTCCATTATCGCTAACTAGGATACAGGTAATTCCATATCGGCACATGATATTTTCCCATAGAAATTGTGCAACTTGCTTAGTTGTGATTTTGGCCAAAGGCTTGGCTTCAATCCACTTAGTAAAATAATCAATAGCTACAATCAGGAACTTCCTTTGCGCTGTGGCCATGGGGAAAGGTCCAAGTATATCCATTCCTCACATGGAAAAGGGGATGGGAGAGTTGATGGAAGTTAACATCTCGGGGGGTTGTCGAACAACCGGTGCATGTTTCTGACAATGATCACATTTCTTCACATATTCTTTGGCATCAGCCATCATCTCTAGCCAGTAAAAGCCTAAACGGGTTATCTTATGAGCCAGTGCTCTGCCCCCAGGTGTTGCCCGATACCTTCGTGTACCTCTTCAAGAGCCAAACGTGCCTCATCGGGCCTAAGACATCTTAAGTAAGGAACCATATAAGATATTTTATACAAAATCCCTTCAATCAAGGATTATCTCAGTGCTCGAACAACCAACTTCCGTGCTTCGGTCATAGCATTTGGCAGCCAACCAGTTTGAATATGGGCCTTAATAGGATCTATCCATGACGTCCCCAGCCCTATAGGAGCTACGAGCTTAACATCAATGCTCCGTGTTTTCAAAACGTGGAAGTATACACTTCCTGAACTTTCCTCTATCTCTGATGAAGCAAACTTTGACAATGCATCCGCCTTAGCAGTTTCCTCCCTTGGGATGTGCTCAACATGGCATTCATCGAACTGTGTCATCACAGCCCTTACTAGGCGGACATACTTAGCCATTGTATCATCCCTTGCCTCAAACTCTCCCTTGACCTGGGATATGACCCAGTTCGAGTCTCCACAGACTTTTAAGTTCTTGACTCTCAGTGTTCCTGCTAGGCCGAGGCCAACTATCAGAGCTTTATATTCTGCTTCATTATTTGTCGTTGGGAAGTCTAGCTTCATAGTATATTCAATCAAGAACCCATCGGGGATTTATAAAACTAGCCCTACTCCGCTTGAATTTATTTTTGATGCTCCATCAAAATAGAGAATTCAATATTCCTTCTCCTTACCGTCCTTTTCTTTATCTACTTTATCACTTTCTGTGCCTTGAGGTATAGTATCTTCCTGCCCCCAACTTCTTTCTTGGTTATGGTACATTCCACCATGAAGTCAGCCAATGTCTGGGCTTTTATTGTCGTTCGTGACTTGTACTTGATGTCAAATTCTCACAACTATATTGCCCACTTAATCAGCCTCCCACTAGCTTTGGGACTATGAATAATATTTCTCAAGGGCTGATTTGTTAGCACTTCAATTTTATGAGCCTGAAAGTAAGGACGCAACTTCCTTGAAGCCATTACCAAGGCTAAAGCAAACTTCTCAATAGTTGAATAATTCAACTCAGCCCCATGCAGAATTTTGCCAACATAGTATACGGGTTTTTGGACTTTAAGTTCCTCCTTAACCAATATAGCGCTCAAGGCATTTTCTGAAACGGCCAAGTACAAGTATAAAGTTTCATTCAGAGCTGGCTTGGCCAACAATGGGGCCCGAACCATATATTTTTTTAACTCTTCGATTGCCTTCTGGCTTTCCTTAATCCATACGAAATCCTTGACCTTCTTCAAGGACTTGAAAAATGACAAGCACTTGTCCCTAGATTTGGAGATGAACTGCCCCAATACAGCAACTCTTCCAGTGAGCTTTTGAACATCTTTGATAGTCTTTGGGGGCTCCATGTCCAAGATTGCCATTATTTTATTGGGATTGGTCTCGATTCCTCTCTTGGAGACCATCAGTCCCAAAAATTTCCCAGATCCCTGTAACACCCCCAAATCCGGGGTCGGGGATCCGGGTTGTCACGAGTTCCATTTCCCTTAACAACACCCAATCTTAATAAATAATCAACTACTCTGTACTGTGACCCCACAATAAACACACACACACCACAAGTTATAGTCTCAGAGATGAATATCCAAAAATAATCACAAGTCATTTTATTCCACAATTATATGTCAATACATAAGTCCGGTACATCATAAGTTGAAAGCCTAGCCTATTGGTAGTTCCTACCTCAGCTACAGCGACATCAACGCCTATAGGAAACTGCGGAACGTTTCCTAATCGCTTGCGAATCGGGAGCTTGGTCCTGTTCATCTTTTCTTTCTGTTGTTGTGTGATGAAGGAAGAAAGCAAGGGTGAGCAGCAAGCCCACCAAAATAATATGTATAATGATTAACAATATATGAGCCTTCTCATAGTACTCATGAAAGTCTTGGTCAAAAGAAATGAACCAAGTTGATATCTTAATGCGATGAAGTCGCAAAATATTCAGTATATATATATATACATATATACTTTTCAAAATATTGGAAGTCCTCTTCCATGCATAATACACACAGAGTTCCAGTGTATAACTGTATAAAAATATCGTTGCAAGGTGATCTCATATATCTAACCTTGTCTCAACGTTTTTCTGAAAATCTTTGTCATGCATAAGATAATCATTTACTAGATATAAGTTTAAAAGATGAAGTTACAAGATACTCCAATATACTTATATCCGAATACTACTTGAACTACCACCGTTCAAGTTATAATCAGTTTCAAAGTTCATCACCCAGATGAGACTATAAGACTTGAATAGATTCAATCTTTGAAATATCATTATAAATAATGAAGTTACGAGATACTTCATTAAGTCCTGATATATATATCCATATATCTCATACATTTCTAGAAAATCTCTGTCATGTAAAGTATGAACAGAGTTGTAATATCCAATGAATTTGGAAAGAAATTTTTTTTGGCATAAACCTGATATCTTGTTGATCAGGCAAAGATACCCATTAAGTAACCTTTTCTACTAGTAGATGGATGAATCCCCCACCGGACATCACCCTGGCCACATAAGGACCTTGTGCTGGACCGCCACCCGGCCTCTTACGCGTTGATGGACTGCCACCCAGCCACTTACACTTTGATAGACCGTACCCCGGCCTGTCGCTTATGCCGACTCAATTAGATGGACTTACTTCCCGAACGTTGGGCAAGTAATCAAATTGTTTTCTCAAAACAGCAACCACGTTGCGAATGTAAAATACACCACAGAGCTGGATCCCCCAGGTTTTGAGCGAGTATTTAAATCCCCTTTGAAAGGAAGATCTTAAATATAAAAATGAGTATTGGGGTCCACTCTAACTTTAAAAATCATTTTGAAGACTCGAAAACATTTTTAAGAATATTTGGAGTACTGCTGATTTATTAAAATAAATCAGTCCCAATATATTTAGAAAATATCTGAATATTATTATTTGAATAATATTCCCATAAAGAATAATCTTTATAAAAATAATTGAAGTAGAAGTTGTAAGACTTATACTTGAAATGAGTATTAAATAACCAAAGATATACTTATACGAAAGTACTATCTTTATTTGAATAATCGAAAATAAGTTTGATTATCGAAACATTATTCTTTAATAAAATAAAGAATATTATTAAATAATAAGCGGAGTCATAATACCTCGAATGAATATTATAAATAATATTCATTAAATAAAATAAACGGAGTCATACATTCTCAAATGAATATTCAATTAATAATCAATAATAATATAACTGAGTCATAAGCCCTCGAATGAATATTCGAAATAATATTCAATAATAAAATAAAGGAGTCATAAGTCCTCGGATGAATATTTGAAATAATATTCAATAATAAAATAAAGTTAAAGTTATCGAATAAACCTTATTCGATTAATAGTTTTGAAAACTATAACCATATATATATAAAAATATATATATTATACTCGGGAACATCGACTCCCGGTTTAGAAATATGTTCACCTTTTGATCCCCTATACTAAGGGTAAACTCAATACCGCTTATCTCTAGCATAGGTATTATGCAACTGTAAGCATTTTAATCAACAGATATATAATCCAAGAATATGAAACAGGCATGCATATATACCATATCACATGCTACAATATATCGCAAGAATTTGCTAATAACAAATATGCATTTATCGCAAGATCATGCATATACACATATACATCACAACAACAGTATAACGGGTAGAAAACTTGCCTAAGCGACTGGGGGTTACAATGGCTCGGGATGAGTCTGGTAACCTATAAACAACAAGTAAGTTGGAATTAAACCAAAGTCACTTGTAAATCTATACATTAACCAACTTAGACTCTAACGCTCGCTTTGCGCTTACTGATTCTCTTAAGTCACTCGATTACCCTCGGCTCCACCATTTTTAATAATTTAACCATTACGAGTTTTAAGGCGATTCCTTCGCGAGTGTCTTACCAACTGCCTAACACTCTTACCATAATTGTTTCATACACTAATTAACCCTTTTTGGTCTTTAAGCTATGTTTCAAAGTAAGGCGAGGGGAAAAGTTTCGTTCGCGAAACACCGTTACTTAAAACGGTCGTTTCTCCTAAACCGTATATCGGAATCAAACGAACTACATATCAAAACGAAGCTCGTAACATGAGCTATCTAAACATGGCAATGGTCAACATCTAGCAGGGGTTCTCGGGTCCTAATGTTATGAACAAAAGCAGTCTAAAGTAAATCGGACATTACGACGGCTATGTTTACGCGATTTCCCAAATTTAAACCATTCCAAAACCATCACAATTCAACCCCAATTCACAACCCAACCAAACCTCTATACAAAATACATTAAAACAGCCCCAAACCAACTCATTATAATCCATTTACTTACTCCTAAAACTTGAATTTAAACTATACTACATTCTTTAACCAAATCTTAAGATTTCAACAAATCAATCACCACCATTCCAACCCAAACTCTTAAACAAACAAGTTTCAAGCTACCCTTTACCCTCACAACCATAATCAACCTAATATACAAATTAAAGCTAGGGTTTGGAGATGGTATACCTTCCTTGAAGTGGTGGGAGTAGCTAGGAAGCCTTAAGAAGCCTTGAGAAGTCTTAGGGATGCTTGGATCTTAAAGGAAAACAAGAAAACATCAAGTTAAAAACTTTGAAATCACTATTCATTGTCTTCTTCATTGATTTATTGAAGAAGATTGAGAAAGAATTGAAGCTTTAAACTCATAATATAAGAATTGAAGCTTTAAACTCATAATATAGCCATAACTATGCATAAGGATGACTAGGGAATTATCTTACCAATTTAGGAAGCCTTGATCTTGAGTTTTGAATTTCTTTCTCTTTGAAATAGTAAAAAGCCGAGAGCATGAAGAAATAAAATGCCTTGTGTTCTTGTTTTGATGAAAAATGAATTGTTTGGCTTGGTTGGTTGAATATTTGATTTGTTTTTGGTTAATTACCAATTTAACCTTGATTTTGTGTGGTTAATATTCCACCACATTTCCTTCCTTCCCATGTCATGCTTATGTCATGCTATGATGTCATCTTTCCCTCCTTGTCTTCTTCTCATTGGTTGGGTGACATCATCCTCTCTAATCCCTTTAATTAACTTCCTAATTGTTTGCCTAATGACCGCTGATCTGTTATACGGTTCGCTTAACTTTCGTTTTCGTTTATCGTTTGAGGGATCATACCCGGGATCTTATTACTTAGGTTCCCTTAACCTTTCTCAATATATTATATTCCTTTTATGATCCTCTCTTATAATCCTTTAATTTAAATCCTTTTTATCCTGTTACCTTTTACTCAATTCTTTCCGTATCTAGTGGATTTCCGGGAAAAACCAAAGTGTTCGGAATTGAATTCTGACGATCTTTACATACACTTATATACCATATAGAGTACTAATAAAATCTCAGAATATCCATAACAGAACCCCTACATAGTGTGGCATGAAAAGTTTTCTTATTCAGCTAAAACACTATTCATAAGGGTTACAAAAAAAGTTCAAAATTTTGGGGTTATTACAGTCTCCCCTCCTTAAAAGGATTCCGTCCCGGAATCAGATAGAAAATTAATAGGGATACTCTCTTAGCATTGCACTTTCTAACTCTCGAGTAAATTTTTCCCACATTGTGGTCCTACCACCAAACTCTGCCTAGTTTAATAACCGTTCTCCTAAGCACTTGTTCCTTTTCACTCTATAACCCTTCCTGGTTGCTCCATATAGGTTACGTCGGGTTGCATGTCTATGCGCTCATATGCCCCTATTTATCTGGCATCCGAATTACACTTTCTTAACATTGATACGTGAAACACGTTATGAACTTGCTACAGGTTTGGGGGTAGGGCTAGCTCGCATGCCATCTTCCCAATACGTTTTAGTATATCCAAGGGTCCGACACATTGTGGACTCAGCTTTCCTTTCTTTCCGAATCTCATCAATCCTTTCCGAGGGAATACCTATAACAGCACTAGGTCCCCTACTTCCTATTCCTTGTCCTTTCATGTCAAATCAACATATTTCTTATGTCCATCTTGGGTTACTACCAGCCGTCCTCTGATTAGATCTAGTATATCCTTGGTCCTTTGGACTATTACGGGTCCGAGCATCTTGCGCTCTACAACTTCATCCTAACATAAGGGAGATCGACATTGTCTTCCCTCAAGGATCTCATAAGGCGACAACTCGATAATGACATATGATCTATTGTCGTAAGAAAACTCAATCCGCGTTAAGTGATCATTCCAATTTCTTTCAAGTCTATTGCATAGACTCTCATTATAGCGTTTAGCATTAGAGCTTTTGCTTCTCAATACCCATTCTTTTCCAGTTCGTAATCGCTATTACCTTCCGTAAATAATACTATGCTGGTTACACTTTTGCTCGTTAGCGTTCTATAACCTTTTAATAACCTCGTCAACCTTAGTATCACGAATTTGTTTCCATTTCGAATACTACCACAACTTTATTACTCCTTTTTCAGCTGTTTCTATTTCCCAAAGTTTGATCAATCATATAGAAGTAAATGAATTTGTTGAGAGATCACTATGATCATGAACACTTGTTATATCGCATAGTTAGTACAAAAGGTGGCCAGCCTTTAGTACTTGACAAGCAATTAAACAATAGATGGTATCCTACTAGGCTTCTATCACACAGATAGATAGTCATTCGGCAATACCACCCCTTCTGGAAGGGTTGTTCTTCTCAGCTTACATGAAACAAAAAGAAGAGAAAAGAACGAACTGAAGAGAATTGTATATTCGTAAAAATTTTATTGCCATAAAATATCTGGCTTGGAATCTACCTCTGAACTATAGAGGTTTGTCATAGGAGAACAAAACATATATGTATTTATATCAACATTAAGTATTGTAGCACCGTATTTCACATGCCTAAATATTTTTGCTATTCCGTCCATCATTCTATGGACCCATGCTTTTCCTCGAGCTTATACACAATCACCTTTAAAACTCTCTTGATATCGAAAATCGAACCTGGGATCTCATTCTAGACATTATCGTTACTTGAATTCTATGCTTGCACCGCAACCTTCCTCGTATAATAATGCGACTCTCTATTGATAAGAAAGAATAAATATTCAATAGGTAGATAATCTACTTAATTAGTCTATCAATGATAACTTATACACCACCACGACCCGATTAGTGGTACTCAATCTCAACATTCATTCCAATACAACTCTCATGGTTGTAATCGACTCATTACTCGCAGAATCATTGCTGCATTACTATGGTCCACCACTGACCTACTGTCATCATTCACTTTCCATGAAATCTTAATATCTAACCATACGGAGTCCATATATGTCGTATAAAATTCTTCTAAGGAGGTAACATAATCACCATTCATGATTCATGAAGAACACTCCTGATCCTGACATACATACATGACATGAAGCAGATAAAATTGCAGAAGAGTTTCAGTCAAAGCAACGATAGCAGGTTAATACCATTCTTACTCGTATGCCTTAAATAGAAGACTTAACTCGAGGGTTCGTCTAGTCCTTTTTGAAACATGGTCCTGGCTTATCTCAAGATAGTATCTTCTGAGATAGATAGCCCGCTCATGGCGATTACACAAATTAAACCTTTACCAAACTACTATTACGGTTGGGTATTGCACAGTCATCAGAAGGAATGTCAATCTTTCAAACCATAATACAACCTTTACGGCTTCAACCATTATCACTGTATTCCTCTGGCACGAGCGCCTGTAATTGTCCTCTTACACTTAAAGTGTCGGTCACCTCTTTGGCCTTTCCTGATAGTAAAATTTCCTTACAGTCAATGTCATTTTAACCACCTCCAAATAAATTTTCTACCTCATTTCAATCACTGCTTATGTGAAGATGTTTTCCTTAAAATCTGGTGAGAAAAAAAAATATCACCATTTTTCCATAAGTTATTGCCTCAGTCTTTAGAGGTTAATCACTGTCACGACTGACTCTCAATCATAATTAGAACATCTTTTATCTTAAGTCCTAATTGCCCTGAACAATTTCGACCATTACTGGTTCGATCCATACTTTCTCGTGGTTTAACACGTGCCCCACTTGGCATCATTATAATTACGTCATATTTCCTTTATCAATATTTCTATTCTTGAGAATTTTGAATATTACCTTTCTCCTTGTAAAACCTCTAAGGTTATCCTTGAATCGTTCCTCCTGTATTCCCTAGATACAGGGCATATCAAAATACCATTTACTAATACTAAAACCATTGTCTATATACTTCTGAAAAATTTCTCCACTGATTCTTAAAGGTTGTTGTTACCTTAACCCTTTCCAAATCATACTGTCAAAACTCATACTGTCCCTATTAAGGGTGAAATGCCAGCCTTTATGCATTCCCCTAGGATTCATTTTAAGTTACCGATATTCTATCATTAATTCCACCTTTAAAAGGTACATGCATCCTTTCATGGATAAATTAAGTCATATATCCCTGATAAGGGTGTCTTATTCATTCATTCCCACCTCGATAGTATATGCCTAGTTTCACAATAACATCTGTATTCAAAATGAGGTCAATCAATATGGCCTCCAAAAGATAACAACGGTTATCCGCTTTTCTTGCCTAATTTGGTAACGATAATAAGGATGTTCTGGAAGATATTGGTCGTGTTCAACGTGAACTTCTTCTTAATAATTCCTTATTTACTTTTGTTGTTTATCTCAACAGTCATCTCAATGTTAGGATATCTTTCATACCTGGCGTCTCCCTTTCTGGGTATCAAGCCACCGGTCTTACACTTCACATTCTTGAAGGTCACTTCCTTCATCCAATTTTCCTAATTTCTTACTTCCTTGTCTCCTCAGTCTATCCGCGTCTCATTATTTATCCTTCGAACTATCTCAAGGTTTCCTCGAATCCTCCAAACTTACAGGGGATAAAATATATGTATCTCTTATGCCTTCAACCATAAATTTTAACTCATGGTGAATCACCCTCATCCTGACAAATGCATACTTTTCTATTTCTATTGCTACGAGTCTTTAGGGTTTCCTCATACCCAACTCCCTTATCATACCTCAAACTCTATTGCCTTTATATTCCTTTCCACTTCAGTTTCTTTTTATTTTCCTTTCTCTTATCATTATTTCATGAACCAACACAACATAAGCATTGATTTCAAACATCCCGTCATTCTGGATTCGTGTCCTCAGAACGAATCTTGACAACTTTTACAACTTAGATTCATAATTCATCATACTCGTGTGCCTTTTTTCTGGCTCTAAAGCTTTTACACTATCTCTATAACCTTGGGAAATACTTTCCTGAAAACAATTGACTGAACTTAAATCAGTTTATTATAATCTCTTGCTCCGTGCCTTCCTTAGCCTTTCACCAGCGGGTGGCCTCTCTCTTAGGAGGGTAAGTGACAAAAACAGTCTTTTGTGATTCGTCAATCATTTAGAATCTCAAATGATTCCTATATTTCCTTTAGCCAGGCTCTTGCCTTGACTGGGTCAGCTTGTTCCTTAGAACCCTGAGAGCTTAGCGATTTAAAGGTCCTGAAAGAATTTCCCACTACATTGTTTTCCTCGAGATGGTGGTTGGGAAATAAAGTATAAGTTCTGTTTAGACAGGTCCATGAATTTCCGTATAGGAGTACCGTCTCGGGTCCTCTTACCTCGCTCGACTTCTGTTTTCTTAGTCTAAATATTTCTTCCTACTCCCCATAATTGGGGTCATCTTTTAATTTGAAATCCTCATTTTTCCCTTTATTATATTCTGGGTTCCTTATATCTTAATTGCGACCTCCCTGATTATCACATTCAAGGTTTGACCCTAATCTTATTCCTTGTGGGGGCATATTACTTGGAAAATTTTTGAGAATCTCTGGATATTTGTCTTACTTACTTTGCTTAAGTCTTTCCCTCGTTTAGTCCTTGCACGATTGCAAATTATGAATTCTTAAGTTCGATAAACTTCATGACACTCTCTTAAGTGTTAATAGAGCAATTAACAATGTGATCTTATCACAACAACTCATCTGAACTGAATTTAACGAATATATACATAACCATTTGTTCGAGGGTACAACAACTGAACATATTAAAGAGAATTACATCATTTGATCTGATCGCTTATAACCCAAAAGTACTACCATAGATAATCATCTAGTCATTAAAATTAATCATTCATAACTTAGGCTAATCCTCCAAAAGTGGTGCTACATGAAACCCTTGTCTGATTGCTCTGGCTCTGCACACTACCATGGATCAAGAAATGCGAGCACGCACGACATCCCTAACCTGCTCCATTAAAGCAGTGATGAGGTCTAGGATAGTTACAAGTAGAGCTGGATCAATCCGACCCTCAAGATGGCCTCTAGCTGTAACACGGGTGGTAGCCTCAATCCTTTCCATGCTATGAGCTAATCCCGCCGGAAGTACCCCGCCCTCAATCCTTGGTGCAGTAAGTCGATCCAACAGATCACTCCTAACATTACGGGCCTCGGACAGGCCACCCAAAGTCATATGATAATTGGCGATAAGAGAAGCCTGAGTGGTAGCATCTAGCAGTCCATGGGGTGCAGGTGGTGCAGACCCAGGAGATCCAAATGGATAACCAAGCACGGTATCAGGTGACAATGGTGCAGGAGATGAAGGTGGCATTTCCTCAGTAGGTGCTGGGCTCTGTACCGGGGATGGAACAGGAATTGGTGGAACCTCATGGATGTCTACAGGAACCTCTAGAAGAGGGTCTGATACTGGTATAATTGGGGTCGTGGAAGGCCCCACTCCTTCTGCCCTCATTAACCTTTGTGCCCTTGGTAACTCTTCATCCTCTAGTGCCACCCTCGCGGCCATTCTTGCTCTGGTAGTCTCCCTGACTACGGTCATCAATTCCTCAGCGGTCCTCTCTTCATTCTCATCAGGATCCTCCATGAGATCCTCCTCAGCCACAATCCTTTCCGGAATAACATCCTCAACCGCAACATTCTCAATATGAATCTCTTCTGGTCCCTCATTAGGGTACTCCATCGGATTCACAATTTGATCTCCAGCTTGTAATAAAACATCCTCATATTGATGCTCCTGAACCTCAGGGTTCGGTGCCCCGCTGCCCTATACGAGAACGAACTATGTTACTATCACGATATTTATAAGGGTTCCCGTAAGGGTTTTTAACTGTCAATACTACGTTAGGTAGCCCGACTATGAACTTGGCAAGAGTTCTTATTATCTTAGTGAACTTATTATCTTTATGTCACATCATCTCTGAGGTTTATAATGCTTAGCTCTGATACCACTTCTGTAACACCCCCAAATCCGGGGTCGGGGATCCGGGTTGTCACGAGTTCCATTTCCCTTAAGAACACCCAATCTTAATAAATAATCAACTACTCTGTACTGTGACCCCACAATAAACACACACACCACAAGTTATAGTCTCAGAGATGAATATCCAAAAATAATCACAAGTCATTTTATTCCACAATTATATGTCAATACACCTTAAAAAGGTTTTTGAATAAATTTACATTTCTTTACCATTATTACAATTCATAATTATACATAAGTCCGGTACATCATAAGTTGAAAGCCTAGCCTATTGATAGTTCCTACCTCAGCTACAGCGACATCAACGCCTATAGGAAACTGTAGAACGTTTCCTAATCGCTTGCGAATCAGGAGCTTGGTCCTATTCATCTTTTCTTTCTATTGTTGTGTGATGAAAGAAGAAAGCAAGGGTGAGCAACAAGCCCACCAAAATAATATGTATAATGATTAACAATATATGAGCCTTCTCATAGTACTCATGAAAGTCTTGGTCAAAAGAAATGAACCAAGTTGATATCTTAATGCGATGAAGTCGCAAAATATTCAGTATATATATATACATATATACTTTTCAAAATATTGGAAGTCCTCTTCCATGCATAATACACACAGAGTTCCAGTGTATAACTGTATAAAAATATCGTTGCAAGGTGATCTCATATATCTAACCTTGTCTCAACGTTTTTCTGAAAATCTTTGTCATGCATAAGATAATCATTTACTAGATATAAGTTTAAAAGATGAAGTTACAAGATACTCCAATATACTTATATCCGAATACTACTTGAACTACCACCGTTCAAGTTATAATCAGTTTCAAAGTTCATCACCCAGATGAGACTATAAGACTTGAATAGATTCAATCTTTGAAATATCATTATAAATAATGAAGTTACGAGATACTTCATTAAGTCCTGATATATATATCCATATATATATATATCTCATACATTTCCAGAAAATCTCTGTCATGTAAAGTATGAACAGAGTTGTAATATCCAATGAATTTGGAAAGAAATTTTTTTTGGCATAAACCTGATATCTTGGTGATCAGGCAAAGATACCCATTAAGTAACCTTTTCTACTAGTAGATGGATGAATCCCCCACCGGATATCACCCTGGCCACATAAGGACCTTGTGCTGGACCGCCACCCGGCCTCTTACGCGTTGATGGACTGCCACCCAGCCACTTACACTTTGATAGACCGTACCCCGGCCTGTCGCTTATGCCGACTCAATTAGATGGACTTACTTCCCGAACGTTGGGCAAGTAATCAAATTGTTTTCTCAAAACAGCAACCACGTTGCGAATGTAAAATACACCACAGAGCTGGATCCCCCAGGTTTTGAGCGAGTATTTAAATCCCCTTTGAAAGGAAGATCTTAAATATAAAAATGAGTTTTGGGGTCCACTCTAACTTTAAAAATCATTTTGAAGACTCGAAAACATTTTTAAGAATGTTTGGAGTATTGCTAATTTATTAAAATAAATCAGTCCCAATATATTTAGAAAATATCTGAATATTATTATTTGAATAATATTCCCATAAAGAATAATCTTTATAAAAATAATTGAAGTAGAAGTTGTAAGACTTATACTTGAAATGAGTATTAAATAACCAAATATATACTTATAGGAAAGTATTATCTTTATTTGAATAATCGAAAATAAGTTTGATTATCTAAACATTATTCTTTAATAAAATAAAGAATATTATTAAATAATAAGCGGAGTCATAATACCTCGAATGAATATTATAAATAATATTCATTAAATAAAATAAACGGAGTCATACATCCTCAAATGAATATTCAATTAATAATCATTAATAATATAACTGAGTCATAAGCCCTCGAATGAATATTCGAAATAATATTCAATAATAAAATAAAGGAGTCATAAGTCCTCGGATGAATATTTGAAATAATATTCAATAATAAAATAAAGTTAAAGTTATCGAATAAACCTTATTCGATTAATAGTTTTGAAAACTATAACCATATATATATATAAAAATATATATATTATACTCGGGAACATCGACTCCCGGTTTAGAAATATGTTCACCTTTTGATCCCCTATACTAAGGGTAAACTCAATACCGCTTATCTCTAGCATAGGTATTATGCAACTGTAAGCATTTTAACCAACAGATATATAATCCAAGAATATGAAACAGGCATGCATATATACCATATCACATGCTACAATATATCGCAAGAATTTGCTAATTACAAATATGCATTTATCGCAAAATCATGCATATACACATATACATCACAACAACAGTATAACGGGTATAAAACTTGCCTGAGCGACTGGGGGTTACAATGGCTCGGGACGAGTCTGGTAACCTATAAACAACAAGT
Organism: Apium graveolens; assembly: GCF_009905375.1. NCBI lineage: Eukaryota > Viridiplantae > Streptophyta > Magnoliopsida > Apiales > Apiaceae > Apium > Apium graveolens. The sequence continues at coordinate 57,913,007 of NC_133656.1, forward strand.
AAGTTGGAATTAAACCAAAGTCACTTGTAAATCTATACATTAACCAACTTAGACTCTAACGCTCGCTTTGCGCTTACTGATTCTCTTAAGTCACTCGAGTACCCTCGGCTCCACCATTTTTAATAATTTAACCATTACGAGTTTTAAGGCGATTCCTTCGTGAGTGTCTTACCAACTGCCTAACACTCTTACCATAATTGTTTCATACACTAATTAACCCTTTTTGGTCTTTAACCTATGTTTCAAAGTAAGGCGAGGGGAAAAGTTTCGTTCGCGAAACGTCGTTACTTAAAACGGTCGTTTCTCCTAAACCGTATATCGGAATCAAATGAACTACATATCAAAACGAAGCTCGTAACATGAGCTATCTAAACACAGCAATGGTCAACATCTAGCAGGGGGTTCTCGGGTCCTAATGTTATGAACAAAATCAGTCTAAAGTAAATCGGACATTACGACGGCTATGTTTACGCGATTTCCCAAATTGAAACCATTCCAAAACCATCACAATTCAACCCCAATTCACAACCCAACCAAACCTCCATCCAAAATACATTACAACAGCCCCAAACCAACTCATTATAATCCATTTACTTACTCCTAAAACTTGAATTTAAACTATACTACATTCTTTAACCAAATCTTAAGATTTCAACAAATCAATCACCACCATTCCAACCCAAACTCTTAAACAAACAAGTTTCAAGCTACCCTTTACCCTCACAACCATAATCAACCTAATATACAAATTAAAGCTAGGGTTTGGAGATGGTATACCTTCCTTGAAGTGGTGGGAGTAGCTAGGAAGCCTTAAGAAGCCTTGAGAAGTTTTAGGGATGCTTGGATCTTAAAGGAAAACAAGAAAAAATCAAGTTAAAAACTTTGAAATCACTATTCATTATCTTCTTCATTGATTTCTTGAAGAAGATTGAGAAAGAATTGAAGGCTTAAACTCATAATATAGCCATAACTATGCATAAGGATGACTAGGGAATTATCTTACCAATTTAGGAAGCCTTGATCTTGAGTTTTGAATTTCTTTCTCTTTGAAATAGTAAAAAGCCGAGAGCATGAAGAAATAAAATGCCTTGTGTTCTTGTTTTGATGAAAAATGAATTGTTTGGCTTGGTTGGTTGAATATTTGATTTGTTTTTGGTTAATTACCAATTTAACCTTGATTTTGTGTGGTTAATATTCCACCACATTTCCTTCCTTCCCATGTCATGCTTATGTCATACTATGATGTCATCTTTCCCTCCTTGTCCTCTTCTCATTGGTTGGGTGACATCATCCTCTCTAATCCCTTTGATTAACTTCCTAATTGTTTGCCTAATGACCGCTGATCTGTTATACGGTTCGCTTAACTTTCATTTTCGTTTATCGTTTGAGGGATCATACCCGGGATCTTATTACTTAGGTTCCCTTAACCTTTCTCAATATATTATATTCCTTTTATGATCCTCTCTTATAATCCTTTAATTTAAATCCTTTTTATCCTGTTACCTTTTACTCAATTCTTTCCGTATCTAGTGGATTTCCGGGAAAAACCAAAGTGTTCGGAATTGGATTCTAACGATCTTTACATACACTTATATACCATATAGAGTACTAATAAAATCTCAGAATATCCATAACAGAACCCCTACATAGTGTGGCATGAAAAGTTTTCTCATTCAGCTAAAACACTATTCATAAGGGTTACAAAAAAAGTTCAAAATTTTGGGGTTATTACAATCCCACTCCGAAAGCACACTTTGCATGATTTAGCATCATTTTATGATATCTCAACACCTCAAAAGCTTCTCTTAAATGGGCTATATGATCAGCCCTCAATAAACTCTTTACTAACATGTCATCAACATAAACTTCCATAGTTTTGCCTATAAGGCCCTTGAAAATCTTATTCACCAACCTTTGATAGGTGGCTCCTGCATTCTTGAGACCAAATGCCATAACAAGATAACAAAAAACACCAAAGTCAGTAATATATGATATCTTTGGGATGTCATCCTTGTGCATCTTGATCTAATTGTATCCACTGAATCCATCCATAAAGCTCAGCATCTCATGACCAGCAGTAGAATCTATCAATGTATCTATCATTGGTAATGGGAAACAGTCCTTAGGGCACGCGTCATTCAGATAAGTATAATCAACACACATCCTCCATTTTCCATTAGCCTTTTTTACAATCACAGGGTTAGCTAACCATTCCGAAAACTGTATCTCCTCAATGAAACCAGCTTCTAAGAGCTTCTCTACTTCTTGTTTAATGGCTTCTTGCTTTTCTGGAGCAAAGCTTCTTTTCTTTTGCTTCATAGTCTTTCGATTTGGATCCACATTCAGCTTATGAGTGATCAGTTTTGGGTCTATGCCTGGTATATCAGCTGCCGACCATGCAAACACATCACTATTTTCTTGTAAGAATTTCACCAACTTCCCTTTAAGGGTCTCCTCTAGTGTTGCTCCAATGAAATTCACTTTCTCAGGATTCTCGGGAGCCAAAGGAATCAGAACCAAGTCTTCTGCTGGCATCCCTCTTTTCTCATCATTCTCACGGATATCCAGGTCTTCAATAGGCAGAACCTGCCCCCAACTCCATCTTCCCTAAGAGAGGCTACATAACAACTTCTTTCCATCTTTTGATCTCTTTTCTCTTCTTCAATCCCATTCCGGGTGGGAAACTTTATCACTGAATGGTAGGAAGAAGGGACTTCCTTGAAGGCATGTATTCCTGTTCTTCCCATGATTGCATTGTAAGTTGAACTAGCCTTCACTACCACAAAGTCCAACATCTGTGTTGCTTGTCTTGGTTCCTGACCTATGGTCGTTGGCAACTTAATTATCCCTTCCACGGGACATTCCACTCATGCGAATCCATATATCGGCATATTGGTCGGGGTTAATTGAGAATCATTGTAACCCATCCTTAAAAAGGTATCATGGAAAAAGATGTCCACCGATGCACCATTATCTACGAGGACCCTCTTCACCGGGCTGTTTCCTATTATTGGTGTTATGACCACCGGATCGCCATAAGGAAATTTCACACCCTCCAAGTCAGAATCATCAAATGCCATTGTCACTCCTGTCTTGGCCCTCTTCGGGGCTTCCCCAACAATATGCATAACTTCTCTAGTATATGCTTTCCTTGAGTTTTTGGATGTACCAGCAGCAGTTGGCCCTCCAAACATAGTATTTATCACAGGCCCTCGGGGTTGTGGTCCTCCAAAGATTGCATTTATCACCGGTCCCCTAGGCTGGGGATTTCGCCCCTGATCGTCTTGGTCCCTCCTACAATCATCAAAATTCTTTCTCCCATTGTTATTTCTATCTCCTCCATCTACGGTGTACTTGCTCAGCCTTCCTTTTCGAATGAGGAACTCTATTTCATCTTTCAATTACCTACACTCATCGGTGTCATGACCAACATCCTTGTGAAATCTTTAATATTTGCTCTTATCTAGCTTGGTAGGATCAACCTTCAGGGGTTTAGGCCAACGAACATCTCTATCTTTCTTAATTTCCATCAAGATCTGGCTTCTAGGAGCATTAAACTTAGCATATTTAGTGAACTTTTGCCCAGGTCCTCCCTTCTCCGGGGTTGAATCAATGTTTTGCTCAGTTATAGGATACTTGTCCTTATCAATATATTCCAGATCATTCTTTCGCTTCTTGCTACCAGCGGGCTCGTTATTCACTACTATCTTCCTCATGCTCTCTTTCACTTTGATGTATTTCCATGCCCTATCTTGGAGCTGTAACATACTTTCAGGGGGGCGTTTGGCCAGTGACATCTTGAAGAACTCGTCCCTAGTCCCCTGTTGCAGTGCTATCATAGCTACCTTGTCATCAAGGTCTGGGGCTTTTAAAGCTTCCTTGGTGAAATGATTCAGATAGTCTCTCAAAGACTCCCTCGCTCCCTGCACAATGCTCATGAGGGATGCTGAACTTTTCTCATGCACTCTTGTTGGTGAGACCGCGTAGCTGTATGAACAGTTACGTGATAACTCAACACGATAACAACACTAAAACATGACAGGTTAATAATACTACGTCTACATAAGAAATCAGGAAGAATGAAGACAAGGCAAATATAAAGAATCAGAAGATTTAAAGAAAGTATGAAGTCTGTCTACAGGTCACTGAAAGAAGTTCATTAATATGATCATGCCTCAGTGAAGAACAAAGGTTAAAGACTTTCAGGGTTTCAGAAATGTTGAAGATTCAGTATACAAGTGCTACCAGAAGATTTTAGTGTATTGGCATTGATTGAAGATAGACAGTGTTCGAAGTATAGGAATCTGAAGAATTGAAGACATGGGGAGACTACTACTATTACTAATTCACTTAACTAAAACTTATGTACACATTTTGGTGAAGACCACTGATCTGTTGGAGAAGAAGATAAACAAAACTCCTACTGATCTGCTGCAAAGTGTAGTCTTTATATCCAATAAAATGTGTGGATGAGGATAGATGAGTTTTTGTGGCGATCAATAACATTTCTGTCACGACAGGAGCTCTGTGGCGACAGGGAGGCACATCTCTGCTCTGTGGTGATAACTATAATATTAGTACATACAAAATTTGATTACTATTATTCTAACACCCCTGTGGGGGCCAAAGGGGTTACTAGTATACTTTATAAACCAAAATACCACCTGTGTGGCGACAGGGGGAGACTACTACTATTACTAATTCACTTAACTAAAACTTATGTACATGTTTTGGTTTTATTGACGTTGTGTTGTATGTTTTAAAATCAATATCAATTATTCTAATTATGTGCCATTAATATGTTACCTTTGATATAGATTTTAATTTTATTGGGTCACCTTTTATATAGATAAATATGTTACCTTTTATATAGACTAATATGTTACTTTATATGATTGGATCATCAGTGTCTTGATTGAAGGTTTTATAAGTACCTGCTATGGGTTCATTAGTTCCTTGATTGAAGGTTTTATTTGTACCTTTCATAGGTGGTCTTGTGGTGGCAAAATATTTGGCATTTTAGAGAAAATTGAGTGCCAATTTATTTTGGCTTATTTGTGTCTAACTAAAGATTTTCTTTGGTTAGATTTTATTTATTTTCTTTCTTTTATGAATAATTTACTGAATATGATTTTAATATTTTTTTCTAGTTCACTTTTTTTTTTATTTTCAGGATACTGAATTTAATGGCTACTTCTATTGTCAAACGTTTACAGCACAAGTATTTATCCAGGGATTACGGATCCGAAAAAATTTCATAATACAATAGATGGTTGGAAGAGATTTAATGGAGGTTCTCTTATCAGATTTAAAGCTCTATTATCAATCAAGATCTCGGATTACAAGATAATTTTGACAATCATACGCTAGTTTACTTAGTTTTGTATAGAATATTTTTTAGTAGGTACTCTTTTTTCCCTGCTGAGTTTTTTCCCATTGGGTTTTACTCTTGCGGGGTTTTAATGAGGCCTTTTTGAGGTTTATCTGATCGGACATTGGGGCAATATTGTCTAAGTTTCTGGGAACACTTTCCTAGTTTTCAGTTAGATGATATACTCTGATGAATAAAGGAAACTCTGTCCCTCCGGGTTGTACTCTTGATATTTATCAATGGAAATATACTTATATTTCTTCAAAAAAAAAGAAAATAGTAGAAAACTAAACTGAAACGGAGGGAGTAATACTTTGAACACATTATTTCTCCAAAAATTTACAGTATGATATATTATTTCATTTTTACATATCATTTTTTACGTAATAAGTTATTCTGACTGTTCACTAATATTATCAGTAGTAGTATTCTTATCATAATTACTTCAATCAATAAAGTCTCGCCGACTTATGTTATCATTGATGTTGTCTTCGATTACTCCTACTATTATGACGAGATGTTGTGTATTGTTTTCAATCATTTCTACTTAAATTGGTATTAACGCAATTATCATTTAAGTGATATATTCTGATATATGTATTTTTAAACAAACTTGCAATATTTAAGTACAAAACTTGACGAAGAGAAGAAAACAATTTGTAATTAATATTTTTTGTTTTGATGATAATTTTATTCGAAATTTGTAATTATTTCATGTCAATTTTGTTGGTAATTCAAATATATTTGTTAATTCGAATTTATTTGTATTTGTTATTTTGATGGTAATTTAATTTGAATTTTGTTATTATTTAATTTAAAATATTTGTTATTTAATTCTTGTTTAATGTTGAATGCGTGGTGATTGAATCATGTTTACAATATTTTCAGGTATGGCTAATTTTGATGATTTCGGGAATATGTTGTCGGGTCCGAACGCGCATAACGTTATTTGGGATAATTGATATCACGTTAGTAAGGATGTTTGGGACGGTGCAGGGAGAGAGGAGTTGCAGAGCTATTCTGGAAACAAGTCATTGCACGATTGGAAGTTAAGAAAACCACAAAGGGAATTGTTACACATGCTCAGGTGTGGAATATTTGCAGACCCTCATGTTGTCTTGGCTACTGACACTCGGTTAATATTCGCTTTGGTAGAGCATTGAAGATCGGAGACCAACACTTTCTTCACGAGACAGGGGGAGATGACTATTACACTAGAGGATGTAGGGTTTATTCTAGAATTTCCAGTTCAGGGGGATGCACTGACTTGTGGGGTGATAGAGAATAAGGCTGTGTATTTTGTTAATAACTGTTTTGAGCCTTTGACCGAGGAAGATGTGGAGGAGGCTTTGTATCGGAATAACATCAAGCTAGGGTGGTTGTTTGATAGATATGGTGCACGGAATCCTGAGAAGAATAATATGTTGGCCACGATTGTACATATACTAAGGCGTATCTTCTATTCTTGATGGGTTGTATCCTCTTCCCTACCAACAACCGGTCTTTTGTTCATGTTTGGTATATGCACACACTGATTAATATGCGGGAGATTCCTTATTATGGTAGGGGTGCAGCTGTGTTAGCTCATCTATACAGGGGTTTGGAGAATGCTGCAAAGAAGGACAGTTGTGTTAGCTCATCTATACAGCTGTGTTAGCTTATCTACGGGTAGCGGTGTTGACATGTCTTTCGCGTTGTACCAAATTCATCTTACTAGGGGAAACAAGACCGTGGTTGTGTACCAACTCAAGGCTAGTTATCTCCCAAAGTGGTTTTTCCTTTTGATATAAATGAGACAGCCCGCACTTCCGGACTATTAATTCTAAATAGAAAATAATTTTAAATACAATTATTAATCTAAAATTCTATTACAAAAGTGATTAAACGAATGCGCAACTAAAAGCGTAAATCCAATAGTCAATCTACTCCAATACTAAGATCCTCGAACTCCAATGCTATCCAACTCGAACTCTTAGACGAAACTTGAAATTGAAAGGGGTGAGCTACAAAGCCCAGTAAGTACAAATTGACTAATTATTTAACCGAAAAATAATGGGTGTTTTTAATAAAACAAATTTTCTCAAAATGATAATAATTTTGTAAAAACAATTTCTAAAATCCAACTCAAAGTTTTATATTTTAAAATTCAGAATTTAAAACAGAAGAGAGCAGATTTTTATAACAGATCAGAATAGAGTAAAACATAACGGAATGATAATTCTTATAAATACCACAGTCTTGATCTACGGCCATACTTTGCCAGTAGCCGGCATCTAATTCTTATTCTTATTCTTTATACCACACTTTGCCAGTGGTCGGCATCTAAAGTTCAATAATTACGCGCCCTTAATAGGTATCTAAAATTGCACACTCGTGCGCCTACTAAGGGTATCTAAGGCTAGTTCCGGAACTATAGCGTAAATTACGAACGAGTTCAAAAACGTAGAAACTGGGTTTCAAAAGATTCTCGTATCTTATTTCTTACACAGTTCGAAACAGAATTCTTATATCTTATACAAAATTCGAAAATCCGGGTATCAAAACTTTTTCGAAAATAAAAGTAAGTCAAAAAATACTTACCACAAAGCCTGATCAGATCTGAATATAGGTTTTTTGACCCTCTAAACGACATTATTTTGAAAAACATGAAACACGAAAGTTGAGGATAATGAAAAGACCTCTCCGAAAAGTCCAGAATCACTGAATTCTGACTTAGGATGAATTTTCTACGAATTTTACAAGACTGCTTATTTTTGCTGAGAAGAACCCTACGAATTTTTATATTAAAAACGAGGAAGACGAATATGGTGTATTTATAACGATACCAAAACCTATATCTTAACCTACAAGTTATCCATATTAGTATATGATCCAAATTTTAGGCCCATTAGTCTAATTCAATTTTAAATCCTAGTCCTTATCTAATTTTAATTCTTTTTCTTCTATTATTTTATTATTAATCAAATTCTAAAAATTACGGGATATTACATACTACCCTTATAAAAAAGAATTTAGTCCCCAAATTCACAACAATCCTATATGTCTAGTGTTACTAATCTCACCATAAACTATGATCTACAGGAACGCATCCTAGGGAATGTATTAGTCCCATACCTAATACACTCCGAAAGACAGCCTGCTCTGATACCAACTGAGACAGCCCGCACTTCCGGACTATTAATTCTATATCGAAACTAATTTAAAATACATTTATTAATCTAAAATTCTATTACAAAAGTGATTAAACGAATGCGCAGCTAAAAGCAGAAATCCAATAGTCAATATACTCCAATACTAAGATCCTCGAACTCCAATACTATCCAACTCGAACTCTTAGACGAAACTTGAAATTGAAAGGGGTGAGCTACAAAGCCTAGCAAGTACAATTTGACTAACTATTTAACCAGAAAATAATGGGTGTTTTTAATAAAACAAATTTTCTCAAAGCGATAATAATTTTGTAAAAACAATTTCTAAAATAAATCCAACCCAAAGTTTTATATTTTAAAATTCAGAATTTAAAACAGAAGAGAGCAGATTTTTGTAACAGATTATAAAAGAGTAAAACATAACGAAACGATAATTCTTATAAATATCACAGTCTTGATCTACGACCACAGTTTGCCAGTAGTCGGCATCTAATTCTTATTCTAATTCTTTATACCACACTTTGCCAGTGGTCGGCATCTAAAGTTCAATAATTACGCGCCCTTAATAGGTATCCAAAATTGCACACTCGTGCGCCTACTAAGGGTATCTAAGGCTAGTTCCGGAACTATAGCGTAAATTACGAACGGGTTCGAAAACGTAGAGACTGGGTTTCAAAAGATTCTCGTATCTTATTTCTTACACAGTTCGAAACATAATTCTTATATCTTATACGAAATTCGAAAATCAGAGTATCAAAACTTTTTTGAAAATAAAAGTAAGTCAAAAAATACTTACCCCAAAGCCTGATCAGATATGAATATAGGTTTTTTTGACCCTCTAAGCGACATTATCTTGAAAAACATGAAACACAAAAGTTGAGGATAATGAAAAGACCTCTCCGAAAAGTCCAGAATCACTGAATTCTGACTTAGGATGAATTTTCTACGAATTTTACAAGACTACTTATTTTTGTTGAGAAGAGCCCTACGAATATTTATATTAAAAATGAGGAAGAAGAATATGATGTATTTATAACGATACCAAACCGTATATCTTAACCTACAAGTTATCCATATTAGTATAAGATCCAAATTTTAGGCCCATTAGTCTAATTCAATTTTAAATCCTAGTCATTATCTAATTTTAATTCTTTTTATTCTATTATTTTATTATTAATCAATATCTAAAAATTACGGGATATTACATACTACCCTCCTTAAAAAGAATTTGGTCCCCAAATTCACAACAATCCTATATGTCTAGTGTAACGACCGAGAAATTACGTTTATATTATATTATAATAATGATAAATTATGTGTATTATTATGTGATTAAATGTGTTAAGTCATTAAACCATAACTGCTATATGTTATGTGTTGGCTGTTTTGATCCAAACGTGTTTTGGATATTTATTGAGCATTTTATCGTCAGTTATATATTTTATATCAAAACCCGTACAGCTCAAAACTATGTTTTAAAAGCCCGTATTTCAAACAAAATCATTGGCCCTATTTTATTTAAAAATGCCCTATACTGTATCGCTATTCTGAACCCCTAGACGTTTTGCAAATTGAACTTTTTCGCGAAAAACGACTTTTCCGGACCTCTTCGGGTACCAAAAATCCCACAAAAAATTCATTTTTATTTTTATATGACCATGAAATTATCATATATCATTTTTCTTTGTATTTTTGTAATATTCACAATTTTTGGGAATTTTTAGCATTTATTTTGTATTTATTGGATATTTAAAAATTCAATATTAATACCCAAAAATTATAAAAATTGGGGCCAAATATTTTTATTAGGAGTGTAATTAAACCCTTAATTTTACTTAGGGGTATTATTTTCATAAATATAAAAACCTGATTTACTATTAAGTAAATCAGTTAATTATAATTAAAAATCAGAAAAATAAAAAGAAAATCAGAAAGGGAATTAGGGTTAGGGTTTGTGAAGAACAGAGCAGGAGGATCAAAGCTGATTTTCATCGTGATTCTGGAGTCCAAATCGTTAGTGTAAGTACTCGTTTTGAAGCTTATGATCTGTAGTTTTCGATTATGTAATTGTTTTTGATGTTTGATTGATTGAATTGAAATTTGTATTTTCGGGTTTAATTTCTTGAATTCGGGTTTGCAGTTCTGTTAATTGTTTGATGATTCTGTTAGCATAGACGTTTAGATCGTCGGATAGGGAGTCGATTGGCACCGGTTTCGCGTTCGTTGGCTTCCGTTTCGTGCTCGCCGGAGAACGCCGCCGCCGCCGTGTTCTTCGTGTTTCCGGCCACGTTTCGACGAGAGGAGGACGAGGGAAGGAGGAGGAAGGTGCTGGGAGCGTCGTTGTGTTGCTGTGCTTCGAAACCGCAGAAGAACGAGCCTGGAATCGAGTGTTTTCGCCTCGCCGGAAACCGTCGCCGTCGCCGGATTCTGGGACGGTGACGGCTGTTCTTCGTGACCCGTTAACCCGAGGTCGACCCGGTTTGCAACCCGAAAACGACCCGGGTTTGATCCTTCGGAACCCAAACTCTGTTCTGATTTTGTGTTTTTGAGTAATTAATTATTTATTTATATTTTAGTAATTAAAATCAATTTTGAAAAATAGTATTATTAATTTCTAAATTATTTTATTAAATTATAAATTCAAATTTATTTATTTATTTAATTATTTAATTATTTAATAATTATTTATTAATTATCTAATTAATTAATAATTGGGTAATTAATTAATAATTAGGTAATTAATTAATAAATAAGAATTTGAAATAATTAAGTGATATGATTAATAATCTAATAATTAGTTAATAATGCGAATAGTAATTCGATAATTAAAATCAGTATTCGAGCGATAGTTATTCGAATAATATTGCGGTAATTATTTATAGCGTATAATTAAATATCGGTAACTAATTGATTAGCGAATCGTATGAGTTTCAATAATAATATAATAGTTCGATAATTATACGAGAATTGCGAGTAGCTCGTAGTTATACGAGTGATTAATCGTTAAGTTGGTTTATAATTCGAGTAATTCGTAGTTATTCGATAAGTAGCGTATCGGTTAATTAAATCGATTGATTATTTGTAAATAATCGATCTGATCGAATAAGTAATAATAATTTGTAATAAATAATAATAATTCCTAATAATTAGGGATTAATTATTTTAAAATACAATAATTATTAATTAATTATTTAAAAATATAATTAAGGATTTTTTAATTATAATTAATTATTTATAAATTAATTATTAATTAATTAAATCTTGTTTAATTCATAATAATTCAACCGTTAGTCCGATTTGAGCGAAACGAAGACCCCTAGACTCAGAAAAATGAGACGAATCCAATAAAAATAGTTGTAAGTTATAATTTCTTCCGAAAAAGAGTGGTTTGGTGATAATTGATAGTTCGTAGGTCCTAATAGGGGTATAATTGAGTCGAATAAATCCCGAAAAATTATAATAAAATCAGATAGGACTAGTTAATGCAGGTATGAGTCTAGAATCGATTCTAAAAATAATTATAAGTCTAAAAATTGATTATGTGCTTTATGTGCTTCGTGCTTTACGTGATTATGTGAACCTATGTGCTATATAAATGTATGTGTATATATGCGAGTCAGATAGGAACGCATGGGTAGACTAATAAGGTTGCGTGATATCAATTCAAGATTCACGTATATAGTAAGTTATCTAAACGACTATCTTTCCATGATTGGTTCAGTGTTAGCAAGGCAGAGCAAGATAGGATCAGAAGACGGTGAGTTGAACCAGGTTAAGTACGCGCAAGGCAAGTTTTTTCCCCTATTCTAAATTCAGAATAGTGATTTATATTTCCTTTTATCATATCAGTTACCTTTGATAATCATTGTTCATATACACTATTACCCATTTATTATTGCTTGTTTTAATTTCATTTCGATTCTTGATTTCACCCAATTTATTGAATTCCCTGTTCATATTTCAATCCTTTTTACCCTTGTTACATATACTCTAGTATATCCTGGTGTTGGGATATATCAAAAGCATTCCGATTATTCCGGATGCTAAGCCTTGGACTGGATGGTTACTATACGGGCTGGGTTTTACCCAGACCATTATTTAATAGGCCATAGGTGCCTGAGTACTCTTTATGTTGGTTGGGTCTATGCAGTTGGGTATAGATCCGCACTATATTCTGACTGATCAGCAGGTTATAGTGCATATGTTGGTTCTTGTTTCCAGTCTTGTTCATTTGGTTCTCGCCAGCATTGGCAAATTACTATCCTATACAGATTCAGATGGTTGTTTCAACCAGCAGCTTATTGGTTCACCTGTTTCTCTCTTATACTATATATATTGTTGCAGGCTTGTTGAGCAATTTTGGCTCATCCCCTTTTATTGTTATTCCTATTGTTTTACAGTTTAGGTAGAGAATGAAACCCATCAGGACCCGCATAGTCAAGAAGCGAGTCAAGCAGCGGGACCCTCTTATACCAAGAGTGTTCCTTCCCATTCTCGAAGAGAGCTTTGAATTGCCAGATCAGGTGTAGCAGGATAAGTAGTAATGTTGGGTTGAATAAAAGTCTTGTGTAGTTTGAATAAAAGTTGTGTGGTGAGATTGTAGATAGAATAAAGTTTTGTAACAAAGAGAGTTCTTGAGACAGGTTTTATTTATTTGGGTTTGTAATAAAGTGTAGTATGTGGTTCTTGTTTTCAACTCAGACCTTAAAAGATCCTGAGTAGTGATGGTTCGGGGTAATTATTATATTTATATTCCGTTTGTGCAGGTTTAGTTGGTAATTGTTGTTAATAATGCCCCAAATCTATACCCGGGATTTGGAGGGTGTTATAGTTGGCATCAGAGCTTAGGTTTGACCTTTGAAAATAAGAACGTTAGGGCTAAGATAAGATAGGAAAATGAGATAGGATAAAAGTAAGAGTGTTAGGATTTTCTGTTTATGTGATTAAAAGTTATGAGTTTTAGGATTATGATTTGATTGTTTTTATGTTATTATTTTATGTATATTAGATGGCTTCTTTATCATCGTCTACGGAGCGGACCGAGACAGATCCAGTGGTTGCACCGGTATTAGCTCCAGTGTTAGAGCAGATCTTACCCCCATTGCCACCACCTCCATCATTGCCACCTGGACCAGCACCAGAGATACCACCTCCCCCAGAGGTACCAGGTTTTGCAGATTATTTTCCATATTTTGAGCCAGAGATACCAGATTTTCCACCATTAGAGTTTCCGATGGTCGATATTCCTGACATGGTTGATCTTCCGCAGTTGGAGGATTTAGAGCCTCAGATTCCTATGCCATCAGTTGAGATTCCAGAGATGCCACAGATGGAGCTAGAGGCAGAGCCGCCAGTGTATGCACCTATGGAGCAACCTGTCTTATTCCCTGCCCCATTAGCCATTTATGCACCTGTTCCTGGAGTTTATCAGTTTCCTCAGCCAGAGTTTATGGATGAGATAGTGGTAAATGGACCATTACCTTCCCGAGGTTCTAGCATGGATCTTCGTGAGCATCATACAGTGACCTATCAGCGCTTTCAGGCGGAGAGAGAGGAGAGGATTAGATGGCAGAACCAGTGCAGAGAGATCCTTGGATTGTATGAGACGCAGACATATGGTCCTGTCAGAGCATTACGACCAGATTATATACTGAGAGAGAGGCTACATCAGATTCACCGGATTAGTTCTCAGCAGCTTATGGATTTGAGACAGCAGGATCTTAGTGCGGAGACAGCATATCGTAGAGCATTGGGACTTACCGAGGCAGTGCTAGAGGCATTGTAGGAGGAGTTGAGCCACGTGCCACCAGGATTTTGAGACTAGCAGATCGAGGAGTGTTGTATCATGTACATTTTATAGATAGAGGCAGCATAGTATTGTATGACTAGTTTGTATGAGTGTAGCCACTGACTTTGACTAATAGTAGTAGCAGTACGACTGTTATATCATAGGTTTTTGTACCAAGCACTGATACCTGCAGCTGGTGTTCTACCTATATATATATGAGATGGTCTTTTGCACGTTTTCTTTATTTTATTTCTAGTCATTTAAGCATTTACATTTATTTTATTACCATTCCATAATTACAAATGTTGTTTTATTTACGATCATGTTGTACCCTTATGTTTTCAAAAAGATTTTAAAGTATTAACAAAAACAAATATTTTTATTTACACATTATACTGTTTTATTTATTTAGCTATTTAATAAGTTGTTTTATTTTTCCAAATCAACTGTTTTAATACATGTTTAATATACTGTTATTAAAGAAGACCCATTGTTTATTTACCAGAAAGATGGCACCTAAAAGAAAAGCACAACCCGACTCATCAAATGGAAACACCGAGGGCCAAAACAATAATAATCAGATGGATCAAATGTTTAATCTCATGCAACAGCAGATGTTGATGATGCAACAACAAATATAGCAGCAATAGCAGCAGTTCCAGCAACAGATGTTACAACAAGCCGCTCATCCAGGACATCAAGTACCACCACCAGCACCTACGGTCACTTTCAAGCAATTTCAGTCGGTAAAGCCTCCGGAATTTATGGGTTCCACGGATCCTACAAAAGCGAGAGCTTGGATGAAAGAGATGGAAAAGGCTTTTTCGTCGGTGAAGGTTGAGGAAGAACAGAAGACGGATTTTGCTAGCTACTTTCTGAAAGGGGAAGCCAATTACTGGTGGGAATCGAAGAAAGCTTTGGAAGGAGAAGGTGTGGTGACCTGGGATAGATTCACTGATCTTTTCTTGGAGAAATATTTTCCTCGTTTTATGAAGAACCAGATGGAGATCAAGTTCCTGGAGCTGAAGCAAGACAACTTATCAGTGGTGGATTACGAGACCAAGTTCACTGAATTGGCTAGATTTGTTCCAGAGCAAGTGGATACGGATGAGAAGCGGGCCAAGAGATTCCAGCAAGGACTGAAACCATGGATTCGTAGCAGAGTAGCTGTATTTAAACTGACAACTTATACGGCTGTTGTTCAGAAGGCTATGATTATTGAAGGTGAAAGTGAAGCAGCTCAGAAAGAGAAAGGACCAGGAAATTTTCAGAATCGTTTTAACAAAAGGCCGGGATTTCAAGCTCGAGGAAAAGTAAACTTTAGGAGACCAGAACAAAACAACCAGAGGATGGGTAATCGACTTCCTGCCCCAACGCAGCAAAGGCTTATTCGACCGCCTATACTTGATTGCAGAACGTGTGATAAAAAGCATACGGGAATTTGCAACAAGCCAAATGTCACGTGTTTCAAGTGCAAGCAAAGGGGACACTATTCTGGAGAATGTCCGATGGGAAAAGCAGAAGTTACTTATTTCCAATGTGGGAGAAAAGGACATATCGCCAGAGACTGCAGAGGAGTTGCAATGGTCGCTAGTATTCCAAGAGTTTTAGCATTACCTCCACCTCCACTACCATAACAAAATCAGCCCAGAGCAAGGACTTTCAATATGTCAATGAAGGAAGCGGTACAGAGTCCGAATGTGGTTGCAGGTACACTCCCTGTAAATTCCGTAAATGCTCTAGTATTGATTGATTCAGGAGCTACTAGATCTTTTATGTCTGAAGATTTTATCTCTAAGATAGATTGTGAGATTCAGTGGTTAGATGAAGTGTTAGTCATAAAATTAGCGAATGATGATTAGGTTGCAGTAGATCGAGTATGCCCGAGTTGTGATATTGAGATAGGGAGATGTCATTTTTCAGTTGATCTGATACCTTTTAGGCTAGGGGAGTTTGATGTTATTTTAGGAATGGATTGGCTATCTAGTAATAATGCTCAGATTGATTGTGCAAATAAGAAAGTGAAATTGCAAACTGAAGAAAATGAAACGGTAATATTTGAAGGTGAGAAGCAAAAGCAGAAATTCTTAACAATAATGCAGATGAGAAGATTGTTATGCCAAGGATGTCAAGCTTATTTAGCCTATGTACGGGATACTGACAAGGGTAATTCGAAGATTGAAGATATTGCTGTAGTTTGTGAGTTTCTTGATGTTTTTCCAGACAAACTACCAGGACTTCCACCAGATCGAGAAATCGAGTTCACTATTGACTTGACGCCAGGGACTGAACCAATCTCGAAAGCTCCATATTGAATGGCACCTATTGAAATGAGGGAATTAGCAAAGCAGTTTTAAGAACTTCTCGACAAAGGAATCATAAGGCCAAGTGTATCCCCATGGGGCGTACCAGTATTGTTTGTGAAAAAGAAGGATGGTAGTATGCGACTGTGTATTGATTATCGTGAGATGAACAAGTTAACTATCAAGAATAAATATCCTTCACCTCGCATCGATGATTTATTTGATCAACTAAAAGGAGCAGCATGGTTTTCGAAAATTGAGTTACGATCAGGCTATCATCAGTTAAAGATCAAGGCCGAAGATATTCCAAAGACAGCGTTCAGAACGAGGTACGGACATTATGAATTTCTTGTGATGGCTTTTGGATTGACGAATGCACCTGCAGCGTTTATGGATTTGATGAATCGAGTATTCAAGAAGTATCTGGATAAGTTTATCATTGTATTTATTGATGACATCTTGATCTATTCAAAGACAGAAGAAGAACATACAGCGCATTTAAGAACGACATTGGAGATATTACGAAAGGAGCAGCTTTATGCAAAATTTTCAAAATGCGAATTTTGGTTGAAAGAAGTGCAGTTTCTAGGGCATATCATCAGTAGAGAAGGCATTCAAGTTGATCCAGCAAAGATTGAAGCTGTGTTAAATTGGGAAAGACAAAAGACGCCGACAGAAGTTCGAAGTTTCTTAGGATTGGCAGGATATTATCGAAGATTTGTCAAAGATTTTACGAAGATAGCAACACCACTGACCAAGTTAACTCGAAAAAGTGAAAAGTTCGAATGGGATGGTAAGTGTGAAGAAAGTTTTCAAGAGTTGAAGAATCGGTTGGTGACCGCACCAGTATTAGTACTGCCAGACGAGCAAGGAAATTTCGTCATATACAGTGACGCTTCGTATCGCGGGATAGGATGTGTGTTGATGCAACATGGTAACGTCATTGTGTATGTTTCGAGACAACTTAAACCTCATGAGCAGAAATATCCTACGCATGATCTGGAATTGGCAGCAATTGTATTTGCATTGAAGCTTTGGAGACATTATTTGTACGGTGAAAAATGCGAAATCTACACGGATCATAAAAGTATGAAGTATATCTTCACGCAAAAGGGAACTGAACATACGACAACGTCGATGGCTGGAATTGATTAAAGATTATGATGTTACAATCAGTTATCATCCAGGAAAAGCAAATGTTGTAGCGGATGCGTTGAGTAGAAAAGAAAGATTGAATCGGTTAACTTCATGCGAAGAATTGGTTAAGGAATTCGACAAATTGGAAATCGAGATTTGTATTCCCCATGAATCTGCAGGAACTATCTACGCTATGACTTTCCAATCAGGGTTGCTAGAAAAGATTCGCCGTTGTCAAGATGAAGTGATGAGTCAAGACGACGACTTAACGGGAGAAGAGATTATAACTCAGAAAGATAATGAAGGAATTTTACGTTTTGCGTCAAGAATCTGGATCCCTAACGTGGCAGAATTAAAAGAAATTATACGAGATGCGCACAATTCGAAGTATTCCATTCATCCCGGAAGCACGAAAATGTATCGCGATTTGAAGGAAAACTTTTGGTGGCCGAATATGAAGAAGGAGATAGCAGAATGGGTGAGTAAATGCTACACATGCCAGCGAGTTAAAGCAGAATATCAACGTCCGAGTGGGTTATTGCAACCATTAGACATTCCAGAATGGAAATGGGAACATCTGGCGATGGATTTCGTAGTGGGACTTCCAAGGACGAAAGCAAATCACGATGCAATTTGGGTTATTATTGATCGATTGACGAAATCAGCACATTTTCTTCCGATTAATGAAAGATTTTCACTGGACAAGTTAGTACACTTATATCTTAAAGAAATTGTGATGCGTCATGGAGTACCAGTATCGATTGTATCGGATCAAGATCCTCATTTCAATTCAAGATTTTGGAGACAATTCCAAGAATGTCTAGGAACGAAGTTGAACATGAGTACAACCTATCATCCGCAAACCGATGGTCAAAGCGAAAGGACAATCCAAATGATTGAAGACATGCTACGAGTTTGTGCGATCGATTTTGAAGGCAGTTGGGATGAACATTTACCCCTAGTGGAATTTTCTTATAATAACAGCTATCACGCCAGTATTGGAATGCCACCGTATGAAGCACTATATGGGAGAAAATGCAGATCACCCGTGTATTGGGATGAAGTTGGAGAACGCAAGATTTTGGGCCCAGAATTAATTCGGCAGACAAAAAAAAAGATTGAACTTATTCGAAAACGAATCGAGGCAGCGCAAAACAGGCAAAGCAAATATGCAGACCAAGAAAGGAAGAATATGGACTATCAGGAAGGAGAACACGTATTGCTTAAAATATCGCCATGGAAAGGATTGACCAGATTCGGCAGTAAAGGGAAATTGAAGCCACGATATGTTGGACCAATTGAAATTTTGAAGAAAATTGGGAATGTTGCGTACGAGTTAGCTTTACCACCCCATATGCAGCACATTCACAACATATTTCATGTATCCATGCTTAAGAAGTACAATCCTGATACAAGGCATGTAATAGAGTATGAACCAGTAGAACTTCAGGCATATATGTCGTATGTAGAGCAGCCGATAAGAATTCTAGATCGGCAAGAGAGGGTATTAAGAAATAAGTCTGTGTCATTAGTGAGAGTCTTGTGGAGAAACCCAGTAGTTGAAGAATCAACCTGGGAGCTTGAGAGTGAAATGTTAAAAAAGTTAGTGTGATTCTGAGGACAGAATCCTGTTAAGGGGGGAGAATGTAATGACCGAGAAATTACGTTTGTATTATATTATAATAATGATAAATTATGTGTATTATTATGTGATTAAATGTGTTAAGTCATTAAACCCTAACTGCTATGTGTTATGTGTTGGCTGTTTTGATCCAAACGTGTTTTGGATATTTATTGAGCATTTTATCGTCAATAATATATTTTATATCAAAACCCATACAGCTCAAAACTATGTTTTAAAAGCCCGTATTTCAAACAAAATCATTGGCCCTATTTTATTTAAAAATGCCCAATACTGTATCGCTATTCCGAACCCCTAGACGTTTTGCAAATTGACCTTTTTCGCGAAAAACGACTTTTCGGGACCCCTTTGGGTACCAAAAACCCCACAAAAATTTCATTTTTATTTTTATATGATCATGAAATTATCATATATCATTTTTCTTTGTATTTTTGTAATATTCACAATTTTTGGGAATTTTTAGCATTTATTTTGTATTTATAGGATATTTAAAAATTCAATATTAATACCCAAAAATTATAAAAATTGGGGCCAAATATTTTTTTTAGGAGTGTAATTAGACCCTTAATTTTACTTAGGGGTATTATTTTCATAAATATAAAAACCTGATTTACTATTAATTAAATCAGTTAATTATAATTAAAAATCAGAAAAATAAAAAGAAAATCAGAAAGGGAATTAGGGTTAGGGTTTGTGAAGAACAGAGCAGGAGGATCAAAGCTGATTTTCATTGTGATTCCGGAGTCCAAATCGTTAGTGTAAGTACTCGTTTTGAAGCTTATGATCTGTAGTTTTCGATTATGTAATTGTTTTTGATGTTTGATTGATTGAATTGAAATTTGTATTTTCGGGTTTAATTTCTTGAATTCGGGTTTGCAGTTCTGTTAATTGTTTGATGATTCTGTTAGCATAGACGTTTAGATCGTCGGATAGGGAGTCGATTGGCACCAGTTTCGCGTTCGTTGGCTTCCGTTTCGTGCTCGCCGGAGAACGCCGCCGCCGCCGTGTTCTTCGTGTTTCCGGCCACGTTTCGACGAGAGGAGGACGAGGGAAGGAGGAGGAAGGTGCTGGGAGCGTCGTTGTATTGCTGTGCTTCGAAACCGCAGAAGAACGAGCCTGGAATCGAGTGTTTTCGCCTCGCCGGAAACCGTCGCCGTCGCCGGATTCTGGGACGGTGACGGCTGTTCTTCGTGACCCGTTAACCCGAGGTTGACCCGGTTTGCAACACGGAAACGACCCGGGTTTGATCCTTCAGAACCCAAACTCTGTTCTGATTTTGTGTTTTTGAGTAATTAATTATTTATTTATATTTTAGTAATTAAAATCAATTTTTAATAATTCTAAAAATTAATTAAAAATTAGTTTTAAATTCTGAGAAATAGTATTATTAATTTCTAAATTATTTTATTAAATTATAAATTCAAATTTATTTATTTAATTAATTATTTAATTATTTATCTAATTATTTATTAATTATCTAATTAATTAATAATTGGGTAATTAATTAATAATTAGGTAATTAATTAATAAATAAGAATTAGAAATAATTAAGTGATATGATTAATAATCTAATAATTAGTTAATAATGCGAATAGTAATTTGATAATTAGAATCAGTATTCGCGCGATAGTTATTCGAATAATATTGCGGTAATTATTTATAGCGTATAATTAAATATCGGTAACTAATTGATTAGCGAATCATATGAGTTTCAATAATAATATAATAGTTCGATAATTATACGAGAATTGCGAGTAGCTCGTAGTTATACGAGTGATTAATCGTTAAGTTGGTTTATAATTCAAGTAATTCATAGTTATTCGATAAGTAGCGTATCGGTTAATTAAATCGATTGATTATTTGTAAATAATCGATCTGATCGAATAAGTAATAATTTGTAATAAATAATAATAATTCCTAATAATTAGGGATTAATTATTTTAAAATACAATAATTATTAATTATTTAAAAATATAATTAAGGATTGTTTAATTATAATTAATTATTTATAAATTAATTATTAATTAATTAAATCTTATTTAATTCATAATAATTCAACCGTTAGTCCGATTTGAGCGAAACGAAGACCCCTAGACTCAGAAAAATGAGACGAATCCAATAAAAATAGTTGTAAGTTATAATTTCTTCCGAAAAAGAGTGGTTAGGTGATAATTGATAGTTCGTAGGTCCTAATAGGGGTATAATTGAGTCGAATAAATCCTGAAAAATTATAATAAAATCAGATAGGACTAGTTAATGCAGGTATGAGTCTAGAATCGATTCTAAAAATAATTATAAGTCCAAAAATTAATTATGTGCTTTATGTGCTACGTGCTTTACGTGATTATGTGAACCTATGTGCTATATAAATGTATGTGTATATATGCGAGTCAGATAGAAACGCATGGGTAGACTAATAAGGTTGCGTGATATCAATTCAAGATACACGTATATAGTAAGTTATCTAAATGACTATCTTTCCATGATTGGTTCAGTGTTAGCAAGGCAGAGCAAGCTAGGATCAGAAGACGGTGAGTTGAACCAGATTAAGTACGCGCAAGGCAAGTTTTTTCCCCTATTCTAAATTCAGAATAGTGATTTATATTTCCTTTTATCATATCAGTTACCTTTGATAATCATTGTTCATATACACTGTTACTCATTTATTATTGCTTGTTTCAATTTCATTTCGATTCTTGATTTCACCCAATTTATTGAATTCCCTGATCATATTTCAATCCTTTTTACCCTTGTTACAGATACTCTGGTATATCCTGGTATTGAGATATATCAAAAGCATTCCGATTGTTCCGGATGCTAAGCCTTGGACTGGATGGTTACTATACGGGCTGGGTTTTACCCAGACCATTATTTAATAGGCCATAGTTGCCTGAGTACTCTTTATGTTGGTTGGGTCTATGCAGTTGGGTATAGATCCGCACTATATTCTGACTGATCAGCAGGTTATAGTGCATATGTTGGTTCTTGTTTCCAGTCTTGTTCATTTGGTACTCGCCAGCATTGGCAAATTACTATCCTATACAGATTTAGATGGTTGTTTCAACCAGCAGCTTATTGGTTCACCTGTTTCTCTCTTATACTATATATATTGTTGCAGGCTTGTTGAGCAATTTTGGCTCATCCCCTTTTATTGTTATTCCTATTGTTTTACAGTTAAGGTAGAGAATGAAACCCATCAGGACCCGCATAGTCAAGAAGCGAGTCAAGCAGCGGGACCCTCTTATACCAAGAGTGTTCCTTCCCATTCCCGAAGAGAGCTTTGAATTGCCAGATCAGGTGTAGCAGGATAAGTAGTAATGTTGGGTTGAATAAAAGTCTTGTGTAGTTTGAATAAAAGTTGTGTGGTGAGATTGTAGATAGAATAAAGTTTTGTAACAAAGAGAGTTCTTGAAACAGGTTTTATTTATTTGGGTTTGTAATAAAGTGTAGTATATGGTTCTTGTTTTCAACTTAGACCTTAAAAGATCCTGAGTAGTGATGGTTCGGGGTAATTATTATATTTATATTCCGCTTGTGCAGGTTTAGTTCGTAATTGTTGTTAATAATGCCCCAAATCTATACCCCAGATTTGGAGGGTGTTATATCTAGTGTTACTAATCTCACCTTAAACTATGGTCTACAGGAATGCATCATAGGGAATGTACTAGTCCCATGCCTAATACACTCCGAAAGACAGCCTGCTCTGATACCAACTGAGACAGCCCGCACTTCCGGACTATTAATTCTAAATCGAAACTAATTTAAAATCCATTTATTAATCTAAAATTCTATTACAAAAGTGATTAAACGAACGTGCAGCTAAAAGCGGAAATCCAACAGTCAATCTACTCCAATACTAAGATCCTCGAACTCCAATACTATCCAACTCGAACTCTTAGACGAAACTTGAAATTGAAAGGGGTGAGCTACAAAGCCCAGCAAGTACAAATTGACTAACTATTTAACCGGAAAATAATGGGTGTTTTTAATAAAATAAATTTTCTCAAAACGATAATAATTTTTAAAAACAATTTCTAAAATAAATTCAACCTAAAGTTTTATATTTTAAAATTAAGAATTTAAAACAGAAGAGAGCAAATTTTTGTAACAGATCATAACAGAGTAAAACATAACGAAACGATAATTCTTATAAATATCACAGTCTTGATCTACGGCCACAGTTTGCCAGTAGCCGACATCTAATTCTTATTCTTATTCTTTATACCACACTTTGCCTATGGTCGGCATCTAAAGTTCAATAATTACGCGCCCTTAGTAGGTATCTAAAATTGTACACTCGTGCGCCTACTAAGGGTATCTAAGGCTAGTTCCGGAACTATAGCGTAAATTACGAACGAGTTCGAAAACGTAGAGACTGGGTTTCAAAAGATTCTCGTATCTTATTTCTTACACAGTTCGAAACAGAATTCTTATATGTTATACGAAATTCGAAAATCAGAGTATCAAAACTTTTTTGAAAATAAAAGTAAGTCAAAAAATACTTACCCCAAATCCTGACCAGATCTGAATATAGTTTTTTTGACCCTCTAAGCGACATTATCTTGAAAACATGAAATACGAAAGCTGAGGATAACGAAAAGACCTCTCCGAAAAGTCCAGAATCACTGAATTCTGACTTAGGATGAATTTTCTACGAATTTTACTAGACTGCTTATTTTTGCTGAGAAGAGCCCTACGAATTTTTATATTAAAAATGAGAAAGACGAATATGATGTATTTATAACGATACCATACCCTATATCTTAACCTACAAGTTATCCATATTAGTATATGATCCAAATTTTAGGCCCATTAGTCTAATTCAATTTTAAATCCTAGTCCTTATCTAATTTTAATTCTTTTTATTCTATTATTTTATTATTAATCAAATTCTAAAAATTACGGGATATTACATACTACCCTCCTTAAAAAGAATTTGGTCCCCAAATTCACAACAATCCTATATGTCTAGTGTTACTAATCTCACATTAAAATATGGTCTACAGGAACGCATCCTAGGGAATGTACTAGTCCCATACCTAATACACTCAGAAAGACAGCCTGCTCTGATACCAACTGAGACAGCCCGCACTTCCGGACTATTAATTTTAAATCGAAACTAATTTAAAATACATTTATTAATCTAAAATTCTATTACAAAAGTGATTATACGAATGCGCAACTAAAAGCGGAAATCCAATAGTCAATCTACTCCAATACTATGATCCTCGAACTCCAATGCTATCCAACTCGAACTCTTAGACGAAACTTGAAATTGAAAGGGGTGAGCTACAAAGCCCAGCAAGTACAAATTGACTAACTATTTAACCGGAAAAAATGAGTGTTTTTAATAAAACAAATTTTCTCAAAATGATAATAATTTTGTAAAAACAATTTCTAAAATAAATCCAACCCAAAGTTTTATATTTTAAAATTAAGAATTTAAAATAGAAGAGAGCAGATTTTTATAACAGATCATAACAGAGTAAAACATAACGAAACGATAATTCTTAAAAATATCACAGTCTTGATCTACGGCCACAGTTTGCCAGTAGCCGGCATCTAATTCTTATTCTTATTCTTTATACCACACTTTGCCTATGGTCGGCATCTAAAGTTCAATAATTACGTGCCCTTAATAGGTATCTAAAATTGCACACTCGTGCGCCTACTAAGGGTATCTAAGGCTAGTTCCGGAACTATAGCGTAAATTACGAACGGGTTCGAAAACGTAGAGACTGGGTTTCAAAAGATTCTCGTATCTTATTTCTTACACAGTTCGAAACCGAATTCTTATATATTATACGAGATTCGAAAATCAGAGTATCAAAACTTTTTTGAAAATAAAAGTAAGTCAAAAAATACTTACCCCAAATCCTGACCAGATCTAAATATAGTTTTTTTGACCCTCTAAGTGACATTATCTTGAAAACATGAAATACCAAAGCTGAGGATAACGAAAAGACCTCTCCGAAAAGTCCAGAATCACTGAATTCTGACTTAGGATGAATTTTCTACGAATTTTACAAGACTGCTTATTTTTGCTGAGAAGAGCCCTACGAATTTTTATATTAAAAATGAGAAAGACGAATATGCTGTATTTATAACGATACCAAACCCTATATCTTAACCTACAAGTTATCCATATTAGTATATGATCCAAATTTTAGGCCCATTAGTCTAATTCAATTTTAAATCCTAGTCCTTATCTAATTTTAATTCTTTTTATTCTATTATTTTATTATTAATCAAATTCTAAAAATTACGGGATATTACATACTACCCTCCTTAAAAAGAATTTGGTCCCCAAATTCACAACAATCCTATATGTCTAGTGTTACTAATCTCACATTAAAATATGGTCTACAGGAACGTGTAATAACCCCAATTTTTTGAAACCCTTATGAATAGTGATTTTGCTGATTATGCTGAATAAGAAAACTTTTCATGCCACACTATGTAGGGGTTCTTCTATTGTTATTCTGAGATCTTATTAGTACTTTATATGAGATATAAGTGTATGTAAAGATCGTCAGAATCCAAATTCGAACACTTTGATTTTTCCCGAAAATCCACCAGATACCGAAAGAATTGAGTATAAGGTAACATGATTAAAAGGATTTAAATTCAAGGATTATAAGAGAGGATCATAAAAGGAATATAATATATTGAGAAAGGTTAAGGGAACCCAAGTAATAAGATCCCGGGTATGATCCCTCAAACGATAAACGAGAACGAAAGTTAAGCGAACCGTATAACAGATCAGCGGTCATTAGCCAAGTAATTAAGAGCTAATCAAAGAGGTTAGTGATGATGATGTCACCACACCAACAAGAAGATGACAAGTGTGGGAAGATGACATAGGAGGATGACATAAGCATGACCAAAGGGAAGGTATTGTTGGTTAATTTCAAGCCACACAAATTTTACCATGGTTAAAAGGTAATTAACAAAACAAAAGGATATCAACCAAGCCTTTTATGCACAAAGATCAATAAAACAAAGCAAGCTTCTCTCCCCCCCTTTTCATCTTCTTCATTTCGAATTTTTCACCAAAATGGTGAATTAGAAATTCAAAACACAAGCTATACTCCATGGAAAATTATAAGGTTTGTTTCTTTGGATCCTATATTTCATAACTAAGAAGAGCACGTAGTTTGAGTGCTTGAATAAAAGGTTTTCTATCTCAAACAAATCATTTTAGTTTAGGGTGAATAGTAACTTTCAAGAACAAATTTTTGATTCTTGATTTTATTTGCAAGGTCAAGGTAGCTTAAGCATATATTAAGGCTTCCATGGACATTCCAAGGATCTTTCTTTGATTAAAAGCTTCAAGGAAGGTATAACTCTTCATGATCTTAGTATTAATATTGTTTGATATAAATGATTATGATGATGGAATGATAGATTAAGTGTAGTAGTTGTTTTGTCATGTTGAGATCTTAGTGGTTAAGTGCTTTTGTCGATTTTGGAGTTAAAAAGTAGCACTAGTTGTTCTTGATGATTCATGGTATGATTTGAGATTGGTTTAAATGGTTTAAAGTGGTTGATGAGTGATATGGTCATATGGTTGTATTGGGATTGATTGGTGATGGTTTGGTGTTGAATTGGTTGGTAAAACTTTGGGAAATCGCGTAAACATAGCCGTCGTAATGTCCGATTTACTTTAGGCTGTTTTTGTTCTTAACATTAGGACCCTTGAACTCACTGCTAGGTTTTGAACAGTGCCATGATTAGATAGTTCATGTTACGAGCTTCGTTTTGATATGTAGTTCGTTTGATTCCGATGTATGGTTTAGGAGAAACACCGTTTTAAGTAACGACGTTTCGCGACCGAACCATTACCCCTCGCCTTACTTTGAAACCTTGGTTAAGGACCTTAAATGACTAATTGAGGTAAGAAACAATTATGTAAAGTGGATTAGGCAGTTGGTAAGGTACTCGCGAAAGAATCGCCTTAAAACCCTTAATGGTTAATTTATTAAAAATGGTGGAGCCGAGGGTACTCGAGCGACTTAAGTAAATCGTTAAGCGCGAAAGCGAACATTATGACTCTAAATGGTTAAAGTCTAGTTTCTTAAGTGACCGGGGTTTAATTCCGACTTATATTGTTGTTCATAGGTTATCGGACCCACTCTAAGCTTAAGTCTATCCGGGAGCACTCAGGCAAGTTTTCTACCCGTTATACTGTTGTTGTGATGTAAATATATGTATATGCATTATCTTGTGATAAGTGCATGGTTGTTATTAGCAAATTTTGCGATATATTGGAGCATGCTGATATGGTATATATGCATGTCTGTTTCGTAATCTTGATATATATCTGTTGATTCAATTGCTTATAAGTTGCATAATACCTATGCTAGAGATAAGCAGTAGTTGCGTATACCCTTAGTATAGGGGACCCAAAGGTGAACATTTTCTAAAACCGGGAGTCGATGTTCCCGAGTATATTATATATATATAAATTTATATATATATATTGATATAGTTTTTAAAACTATTAATCGAATAAGGTTTATTCGATAACTTTTATTTTATTTAATGAATATTATTACGAATATTCATTCGAGGGCTTATGACTCCTGTTATTTTATTTAATGAATATTATTACGAATATTCATTTGAGGGCTTATGACTCCTGTTATTTTATTTAATGAATATTATTACGAATATTCATTCGAGGGCTTATGTCTCCTTTTATTTTATTTAATGAATATTATTACGAATATTCATTCGAGGGCTTATGACTTCTTTTATTTTATTTAATGAATATTATTACGAATATTCATTCAAGGGCTTATGACTCCTTTTATTTTATTTATTGAATATTATTTGAATATTCATTCGAGGGCTTATGACTCAGTTTATATTATTTAATGAATATTATTTGAATATTCATTTGAGGATCTATGACTCCGATTATTTGTTGAGATATATTCTTTATTTTATTAAAGAATAAGGTGTCGATAATCAAACTTCTCTTGATTATTCAAATAAAGTTAGTACTTTCGTATAAGTATATCTTTGGTTATTTAATACTCATTTCAAGTATAAGTTTTACAACTTCTGCCTCAATTATTTGTATAAAGATTATTCTTTATGGGAATATTATTTGAATAATAATATTCAGATATTTTCTAA
The DNA here is from genome assembly GCF_009905375.1 of Apium graveolens. Taxonomy (NCBI): domain Eukaryota; kingdom Viridiplantae; phylum Streptophyta; class Magnoliopsida; order Apiales; family Apiaceae; genus Apium; species Apium graveolens. Next base: position 57,941,541 of record NC_133656.1, read on the forward strand.
TATATTGGGACTGATTTACTTTATTAAATCAACATTACTCCAAACACTCTTTAAAGAGTTTTCGAGTCTTTAAAATGATTTTTAAAAGTTAGAGCGGATCCCAAAACTCATTTTTATATATTTAAGATCTTCCTTTTAAAGGGGATTTAAATACTCGCTCAAAACCAGAGGGATCTGGCTCTGTGGTGTATTTTATATTCGCAACGAGGTTGCTGTTTTGATAAATGAATTGATTACTTACCCAAGGTTTGGGAAGTAAGTCCATCTATTGAGTCGGCATAAGCAACATGGGCTCAGTGGGCGTCCATGAAAGTGTAAGTGGCTGAGTGGGAGTCCATCAAATGCGTAAGTGGCTGAGTGGCAGTCCAGCATAAGGTCCTATTGCGGCCAGGGTGATGACCAGTGGGGAATTCGTCCATCTACAAGTAGAAAAGGTTACTTATTGGTATCTTTGCCTGATCAGCAAGATATCAGGTTTATGCCAAGGTTTTCTCCTTTCCAAATTCATTGGATATTGCAACTCTGTTTATAATTTTCATAACAGAGGTTTTCAAGGAGTGTATGAAATGTATATATATAGGTGTATATATATATCGGGACTTAATGAAGTATCTCGTAACTTCATTATTTATAATGATGTTCAAAGATTGAATCTATTCAAATCTTGTCTTGTAGTCTCATCTATGTGATGAAATTTTGAAACTAATTATAACTTGAACGGTGGTAGTTCAAGTAGTATTTGGAAAAGATATAAGTATATTAGAGTATCTTGTAACTTCATCTTTTAAACTTATATCTAGCAAATGATTATCTTATGCATGTCAAAGATTTTCAGAAAAATGTTGAGACAAGGTTAGATATATGAGATCACCTTGCAACGATAGTTTTATACAGTTATAAACTGGAACTCTGTGTATATTATGCATGGAAGAGGACTTCCAAGATTTTGAAAAGTATATATGTATATATACTGAATATTTTGCGACTTCATCACATTAAGATATCAAACTTGGTCCATTTCTTTTGACCAAGACTTTCATGAGTACTATGAGAAGGCTCATATATAGTTAATCATTATACATATTATTTTGGTGGGCTTGCTGCTCACCCTTGCTTTCTTCTTTCATCACACAACAACAGATAGAAAAGATGAACATGACCAAGCTCCCAATTCGCGAGCGGATAGAAAACGTTTCGCAGTTTCCTATAGGCGTTGATGTCGCTGTAGCTGAGGTAGGAACTACCAATAGGCTAGGCTTTCAACTTTTGATGTACCAGACTTATGTATCTTTATCAATTGTAATAATGGCAAAGAAATGTAAATCTATTCAGAAACCCTTTTAAGGTGTAATGGCATATAATTTTGGAATAAAATGATTCGTGTTACTTTTGGATATTCATCTCTGAGACTATAACTTGTGGTGTGTGTGTTTATTGTGGGGTCACAGTACAGAGTAGTTGATTGTTTATTAAGATTGAGTGTTATTAAGGGAAATGGAACTCGTGACAACCCGGATTCCCGACCCCAGATTTGGGGTTGTTACAGAAATGGTATCAGAGCAAAGCGTTATAAACCTCAGAGATGATGTGACGTTAAGATAATAAGTTCACTAAGATAATAAGAACTCTTGCCAAGTTCATAGTCGGACTACCTAACGTAGTACTGACAGTTAAAACCCTTATGGGAACCCTTATAAATATCGTGATAGAAGCGTAGTTCGTTATCGTATATGGTAGCGGGACTCCGAACCCTGAGGTTGAGGAGCAACAACGCGATGATGTTTTATTACTTATTGGAGATCAGATTATGGATCCGATAGAGCATCCTAACGCGGGACCGGATGATGTTCTTATTGAGGATGTAGCGGTTGAGGATGTTGTCCTAGAAGGGATTGTTGCTGAGAAGAATCCCGTGGAGGATCCTGACAAGAATGAATAAAGGACCACTGAGGAATTGATAACTATGGTTAGGGCGACTACCAGAGGTAGGATTGGCCGGTTACTACCAGAGGTTCGTTCAAGTTCCTAAAGATAGTAGCCCCTTTAACGCAACTTACTCGTAAGACTGAGAAGTTCGAATGGACAGAGAAATACGAGAACAACTTTCAAGAACTGAAGCAAAGATTGGTGATGGCCCCTATGTTGGCATTGCCGGATGGAAAAAGGAGATTTTGTGGTTTGTATTGACGCTTCGCATAAGGAATTAGGGTGCTCTTATATAGCAATAGTTTTGCCCTAAAAATTGGAGGCACTACTTGTATGGAGAGAAGTGCGAGAATTACCTAAGCCATAAGTGCTCTAGTACATTTTCACGCATAAAAGAGCTCAACATGCGCCAAATGAGGTGGTTAGAGCTAATCAAGGATTACGATTATATGATTCTTTATCATTCGGGGAAAGCCAATGTGGTGGCTGATGCCCTTAGTAAAAAGGAGAGACTCAAGATGATAATGTCTTTGAGAGAGTTTACAAGAGATTTTGAGAAAATGGAAATAGAAGTGAAGGTAACCGGAGCCGGTACCGAAAAGATGTTTGAGATTGCAATACAGTCCGAATTATCGGAAAAGAACATATTGTGCCAGAAAAAGTGATGAATGAAGGCAGAGAGCCAACAATTAGATAAAAGATTAATACCAAGAAAGATGATAAGGGAATAATGAGGTATTCCTACATAATTTGGGTTCCAAATGTTCAAGAGCCTAAAGATGAAATCTTAGACGAAAGCTAGTTTGAGGAATAAGATTTAGAGCAAACCCTGAACGTGATAGTCAGGGAGGTCACCATCAAGATAGAAGGAACCCATAACATAATGAAGTGGAAAATGAAGATTTTAACGTATAAGATAACCCCAAGTATGGGAGAAGGATGAAACATTTCATATTAAGGAAACCAGAAAGTCGAGTAAGGAAAGGAGACCCGAGACGGTACACCTATACGGCAATTCATGGACCTGTCTAAAAAGGACTTAGACTATTATCCCCAACCACCACCTTGAGGAAACAATGCGGTAGGAAATTCTTTCATGACCTTTAAATCGCTAAGCTCTCAGAGTTCCAAGGAACAGGTTGACCCAGTCGAGGCAAGAGCCTGGCTAAAGGAAATATAGGAATCATTTGAGATTCTAAATGATTGACGAATCACAAAAGACTGTTTTGTCACTTACCCTCCTAAGAGAGAGGCCACCCGCTGGTGAAAGGCCAAGGAAGGCACGGAGCCAGAGGTTAGAATAAACTGATTAAAGTTAAGTCAATTGTTTTCGGGAAAGTAACTCCCAAGGTTATGAAGGTAGTATAAAAACTTTAGAGCCAGAACAAAAGCGGACAAGTATGATGAATTATGAATTTAAGTTGTAAAAGTTGTCAAGATTCGTTCTGAGGACACGAATCTAGAATGGCGGGATGTTTGAAATCAATGCTTATGTTGTGGTTGTAATGGAAACGAAAATAAAAGACTGAAAAGGGTAGGAGTATAAAGGGATATAAAGGAAATAGAGTTGAGAAGTGATAAGGGAGTTAGGTATGGGAAACCCTAAGAAACCCTTGCAATAAATATAGAGAAGTGTGTCATCATCAGTGCGATGGTGACTGATCATGAGATAAATTCAAGGTTTGAAGGCGTAAGCCATATGTATAGTTAATTCCCTTGAAGTTGACAGTATTCAATGAAACTTTGAGATAGATCGATTGATTAATAAGGAAACGCGGATGGACTGAGGAGTCAAAAAAGTAAGAAATTAGGAAAATTGGATGAAGGAAGTGACCTTCAAGAATATGAAGTGTAAGACCGGTGGCTTGATAACCATAAAGGGAGACGCCAGGTATGAAAGATATCCCAACATTGAAATGACTGTTGAGATAAACAACAAAAGTAAATAAGGAATTATTAAGAAGAAGTTCATGTTGAACACGACCAATATCTTCCAGAACACCCTTATTATCGTTACCCAATTTAGGCAATAAAAGCGGATAACCGTTGTTATCTTTTGGAGGCCATATTGATTGACCTCATTTTGAATACAGATGTTATTGTGAAATTAGGCATATACTATCGAGGTGGGAATGATTGAATAAGACACCCTTATCAGGGATATATGACTTAATTTATCCATGGAAGGATGCATGTACCTTTTTAAAGGTGGAATTAAGGATAAAACATCAGTAACTTAAAACGAATCCTAGGGGAATGCATAAAGGTTGGCATTTCACCCTTAATAGGGATAGTATGAGTTTTGACAGTATGAATTGGAAAGGATTAAGGTAATAACAACCTTTAAGTATCAGTGGAGAAATTTTTCAGAAACACATAGACAATGATTCTGGTATTAATAAACGGCATCTTGATATGCCCTGTATCTAGGGAATACAGGAGGAACGATTCAAAAATAACCTAAGAGGTTTTATAAGAAAGAAAGGTAATATTTTAAATTCTCAAGAATAGAAATGTTGATAAAGGAAATATGACGTAATTATAATGATGCCAAGTGGGGCACGTGTTAAACCACGAGAAAGTATGGATCGAACCAGTAATGGTCGAAATTGTTCAGGGCAATTAGGACTTAAGATAAAAGATGTTCTAAGTATGATTGAGAGTTAGTCGTGACAGTGATTAACCTCTAAAGACTGAGGCAATAACTTATGGAAAAATGGTGATATTTTTTTTTACTCATCAGATTTTAAGGAAAACATCTTCACATAAGCTGTGATTGAAATGAGGTAGAAAATTTATTTGGAGGTGGTTAAAATGATATTGACTATAAGGAAATTTTACTATCAGGAAAGGCCAAAGAGGTGGCCGACACTTTAAAGGTAAGAGGATAATTATAGGCGCTTGTGCCAAAGGAATACAGTGATGATGGCTAAAGCTAAGAAGGTTGTATTATGGTTTGGAAGATTGACATTCCTTCTGATGACTGTGCAATACCCAACCGTAATAGTAATTGGTAAAGGTTTAATTCGTGTAATCGCCATGAGCGGGCTATCTATCTTAGAAGATACTATCTTGAAATAAGCCAGGACCATGTTTCAAAAAGAACTAGACGAACCCTTGAGTTAAGTCTTCTATTTAAGGCATACGATTAAGAATGGTATTAACCTGCTATCGTTGCTTTGACTGAAACTCTTCTGCAATTTTATCTACTTCATGTCATGAAAGTACGTCAGAGTTTGGAGTGTTCTTCATGAATTATGATTGGTGATTATGTTAACTCCTTAGAAGTATTCTATACGACATGTATGGACTCCGTATGGTTAGATATTAAGATTTCATGGAAAATGAATGACGATAGTAGGTCAGTGGTGGACCATAGTAATGCAACAATGATGCTGCGAGTAATGAGCTGATTACAACTGTGAGAGTTGTATTGGAATTGATGTTGAGATTGAGTACCACTAATCTGGTCATGGTAGTGTATAAGTTATCATTGATAGACTAATTAAGTAGAGTATCTACCTATTGAATATTTATTCCCTCTTATGAAAAGAGAGTCGTATTACTATATGAGGAAGGTTGCGGTGTAAGCATAGAATTCTAGTAACAATGATGTCTAGAATGAGATCCCAGATTCGATTTTCGATATCGAGGGAGTTTCAAAGGTGATTGTGTATAAGCTCGAGGAAGAGCATGGGTCCATAGAACGATGCACGGAATAGCAAAAATATTTAGGCATGTGAAATGCGATGCGATAATACTTGATATATATACACATATATTTTATTCTCCTATGACAAACCTCTATAGTTCAGAGGTAGGTTCCAAGCCAGATATTTTGTGGCAGTATATTTTTTTTCATATATACAATTCTCTTCAATTTGTTCTTTTCTCTTCTTTTCATTTCATATAAACTGAGAAGAACAACCCTTCTAGAAGGGGAGGTATTGCCGAATGACTATCTATCTGTGTGATAGAAAGTAGGACACCAGCTATTGTTTAATTGCTTGTCAAGTACTAAAGGCTGGCCACCTTCTGTACTAACTATGCAATGTAACAAGTGTTCATGATCATAGTGATCTCTCAATGAATTCTTTTACTTCTATATGATGGATCAAGCTTTCGAAGATGGAGGCAGCTAGAAAGGAAGTGGTACCAAGTATGGTGGTATTCCGATTCTAACGCGTTAGTGATACTAAGGTTGACGTGGTTATTAAAAGGTTATAGAATGCTAACGAGCAAAAGTATAACCAGTATAATATTAGGAATGGAAGGTAGTAGCGATTACGAACTGGAAAAGAGTGGGTATTGAGAAGCAAAACCTATAGCGCAAAAAGCTATAATAAGAGTCTATGCAATAGACTTGGAAGAATTTGGAATGATCACTTAACACGGATTGAGTTTTCTTACGACAATAGATCATATGTCAGTATTGAGATATCGCCTTATGAGATCCTTGAGGGAAGACAATGTCGATCTCCCTTATGTTAGGATGAAGTTATAGAGCGCAAGATGCTCGGACCCGCAGTAGTCTAAAGGACCAGGGATATAATAGATCTAATCAGAGGACGGCTGGTAGTAACCCAAGATGGACATAAGAGGTATGCTGATTTGACTCGAAAGGACAAAGAGTATGAAATAGGGGACCTAGTGATGTTATAGGTATCCCTTGGAAAGGATTGATGAGGGTTGGAAAGAAAAGAAAGTTTAAGTCCACGAATTGTTGGACCCTTGGATATACTAAAACATATTGGGAAGTTAGCATACGAGCTAGCCCTACCCCCGAACCTGTAACAAGTTCATAACGTGTTCCACGTATCAATGTTAAGGAAGTGTAATTTGGATGCCAGATAAATAGGGGCATATGAGCGCATAGACAAGCAACCCGACGTAACCTATATGATGCAACCAGGAAGGGTTATAGATTGAAAAGGGACAAGTGCTTAGGAGAAGGGTTATCAAACTAGACAGAGTTTGATGGTAGAACCACAATGTGGGAAAATTACTTGAGAGTTAGAAAGTGCAATGCTAAGAGAGTATCCCTATTCATTTTATATCTGATTCCGGGACAGAATCCTTTTAAGGAGGGGAGACTGTAATAACCCCAATTTTTTGAATTTTTTTTTGAAACCCTTATGAATAGTGATTTTGCTGATTATGCTGAATAAAAAACTTTTCATGCCACACTATGTAGGGGTTCTTCTATTGTTATTCTGAGATCTTATTAGTACTTTATACGAGATATAAGTGTATGTAAAGATCGTCAGAATCCAAATTCGAACACTTTGATTTTTCCTGAAAATCCACCAGATACCGAAAGAATTGAGTATAAGGTAACATGATTAAAAGGATTTAAATTCAAGGATTATAAGAGAGGATCATAAAAAGAATATAATGTATTGAGAAAGGTTAAGGGAACCCAAGTAATAAGATCCCGGGTATTATCCCTCAAACGATAAACGAGAACGAAAGTTAAGCGAACCGTATAACAGATCAGCGGTCATTAGCCAAGTAATTAAGAGCTAATCAAAGAGGTTAGTGATGATGATGTCACCACACCAACAAGAAGATGACAAGTGTGGGCAGATGACATAGGAGGATGACATAAGCATGACCAAAGGGAAGGTATTGTTGGTTAATTTCAAGCCACACAAATTTTACCATGGTTAAAAGGTAATTAACAAAACAAAAGGATATCAACCAAGCCTTTTATGCACAAAGATCAATAAAACAAAGCAAGCTTCTCTCCCCCCCCCCTTTTCATCTTCTTCATTTTAAATTTTTCACCAAAATGGTGAATTAGAAATTCAAAACACAAGCTATACTCCATGGAAAATTATAAGGTTTGTTTCTTTGGATCCTATATTTCATAACTAAGAAGAGCACGTAGTTTGAGTGCTTGAATCAAAGGTTTTCTATCTCAAACAAATCATTTTAGTTTAGGGTGAATAGTGACTTTCAAGAACAAATTTTTGATTCTTGATTTTATTTGCAAGGTCAAGGTAGCTTAAGCATATATTAAGGCTTCCATGGACATTCCAAGGATCTTTCTTTGATTAAAAGCTTCAAGGAAGGTATAACTCTTCATGATCTTAGTATTAATATTGTTTGATATAAATGATTATGATGATGGAATGATAGATTAAGTGTAGTAGTTGTTTTGTCATGTTGAGATCTTAGTGGTTAAGTGCTTTTGTTGATTTTGGAGTTAAAAAGTAGCACTAGTTGTTCTTGATGATTCATGGTATGATTTGAGATTGGTTTAAATGGTTTAAAGTGGTTGATTAGTGATATGGTCATATGGTTGTATTGGGATTGATTGGTGATGGTTTGGTGTTGAATTGGTTGGTAAAATTTTCGGAAATTGCGTAAACATAGCCGTCGTAATGTCCGATTTACTTTAGGCTGTTTTTGTTCTTAACATTAGGACCCGTGAACTCACTGCTAGATTTTGACCAGTGCCATGATTAGATAGTTCATGTTACGAGCTTCGTTTTGATATGTAGTTCATTTGATTCCGATGTACGGTTTAGGAGAAACACCGTTTTAAGTAACGGAGTTTCGCGACCGAACCATTACCCCTCGCCTTACTTTGAAACCTTGGTTAAGGACCTTAAATGACTAATTGAGGTAAGAAACAATTATGTAAAGTGGATTAGGCAGTTGGTAAGGTACTCGCGAAAGAATCGCCTTAAAACCCTTAATGGTTAATTTATTAAAAATGGTGGAGCCGAGGGTACTCGAGCGACTTAAGTAAATCGTTAAGCGCGAAAGCGAACGTTAGGACTCTAAATGGTTAAAGTCTAGTTTCTTAAGCGACCGGGGTTTAATTCCGACTTATATTGTTGTTCATAGGTTATCGGACCCACTCTAAGCTTAAGTCTATCCGGGAGCACTCAGGCAAGTTTTCTACCCGTTATACTGTTGTTGTGATGTAAATATATGTATATGCATTATCTTGTGATAAGTGCATGGTTGTTATTAGCAAATTTTGCGATATATTGGAGCATGCTGATATGGTATATATGCATGTCTGTTTCGTAATCTTGATATATATCTGTTGATTCAATTGCTTATAAGTTGCATAATATCTATGCTAGAGATAAGCAGTAGTTGCGTATACCCTTAGTATAGGGGACCCAAAGGTGAACATTTTCTAAAACCGGGAGTCGATGTTCCCGAGTATATTATATATATATATATTTATATATATATATATATATATATATATATTGATATAGTTTTCAAAACTATTAATCGAATAAGGTTTATTCGATAACTTTTATTTTATTTAATGAATATTATTACGAATATTCATTCGAGGGCTTATGACTCCTGTTATTTTATTTAATGAATATTATTACGAATATTCATTTGAGGGCTTATGACTCCTGTTATTTTATTTAATGAATATTATTACGAATATTCATTCGAGGGCTTATGACTCCTTTTATTTTATTTAATAAATATTATTACGAATATTCATTCGAGGGCTTATGACTCCTTTTATTTTATTTAATGAATATTATTACGAATATTCATTCAAGGGCTTATGACTCCTTTTATTTTATTTATTGAATATTATTTGAATATTCATTCGAGGGCTTATGACTCAGTTTATATTATTTAATGAATATTATTTGAATATTCATTTGAGGATCTATGACTCCGATTATTTGTTGAGATATATTCTTTATTTTATTAAAGAATAAGGTGTCGATAATCAAACTTCTCTTGATTATTCAAATAAAGTTAGTACTTTCGTATAAGTATATCTTTGGTTATTTAATACTCATTTCAAGTATAAGTTTTACAACTTCTGCCTCAATTATTTGTATAAAGATTATTCTTTATGGGAATATTATTTGAATAATAATATTCAGATATTTTCTAATATATTGGGACTGATTTACTTTATTAGATCAACATTACTCCAAACACTCTTTAAAGTGTTTTCGAGTCTTTAAAATGATTTTTAAAAGTTAGAGCGGATCCCAAAACTCATTTTTATATATTTAAGATCTTCCTTTTAAAGGGGATTTAAATACTCGCTCAAAACCAGAGGGATCTGGCTCTGTGGTGTATTTTATATTCGCAACGAGGTTGCTATTTTGATAAATGAATTGATTACTTACCCAAGGTTTGGGAAGTAAGTCCATCTATTGAGTCGGCATAAGCTACATGGGCTCAGTGGGCGTCCATGAAAGTGTAAGTGGCTCAGTGGGAGTCCATCAAATGCGTAAGTGGCTGAGTGGCAGTCCAGCATAAGGTCCTATTGCGGCCAGGGTGATGACCAGTGGGGAATTCGTCCATCTACAAGTAGAAAAGGTTACTTATTGGTATCTTTGCCTGATCAGCAAGATATCAGGTTTATGCCAAGGTTTTCTCCTTTCCAAATTCATTGGATATTGCAACTCTGTTTATAATTTTCATAACAGAGGTTTTCAAGGAGTGTATGAAATGTATATATATATAGGTGTATATATATCGGGACTTAATGAAGTATCTCGTAACTTCATTATTTATAATGATGTTCAAAGATTGAATCTATTCAAATCTTGTCTTGTAGTCTCATCTATGTGATGAAATTTTGAAACTAATTATAACTTGAACGGTGGTAGTTCAAGTATTATTTGGAAAAGATATAAGTATATTGGAGTATCTTGTAACTTCATCTTTTAAACTTATATGTAGCAAATGATTATCTTATGCATGTCAAAGATTTTCAGAAAAACGTTGAGACAAGGTTAGATATATGAGATCACCTTGCAACGATAGTTTTATACAGTTATAAACTGGAACTCTATGTATATTATGCATGGAAGAGGACTTCCAAGATTTTGAAAAGTATATATGTATATATACTGAATATTTTGCGACTTCATCGCATTAAGATATCAAACTTGGTCCATTTCTTTTGACCAAGACTTTCATGAGTACTATGAGAAGGCTCATATATAGTTAATCATTATACATATTATTTTGGTGGGCTTGCTGCTCACCCTTGCTTTCTTCTTTCATCACACAACAACAGATAAAGATGAACAGGACCAAGCTCCCAATTCGCGAGCGGATAGGAAACGTTTCGCAGTTTCCTATAGGCGTTGATGTCGCTGTAGCTGAGGTAGGAACTACCAATAGGCTAGGCTTTCAACTTTTGATGTACCAGACTTATGTATCTTTATCAATTGTAATAATGGCAAAGAAATGTAAATCTATTCAGAAACTCTTTTAAGGTGTAATGGCATATAATTTTGGAATAAAATGATTCGTGTTACTTTTGGATATTCATCTCTGAGACTATAACTTGTGGTGTATGTGTTTATTGTGGGGTCACAGTACAGAGTAGTTGATTGTTTATTAAGATTGAGTGTTATTAAGGGAAATGGAACTCGTGACAACCCGGATTCCCGACCCCGGATTTGGGGGTGTTACAGAACGCATCCTAGGGAATGTACTAGTCTCATACCTAATACACTCCGAAAGACAACCTGCTCTGATACCAACTGAGACAGCCCGCACTTCCGGACTATTAATTTTAAATCGAAACTAATTTAAAATACATTTATTAATCTAAAATTCTATTACAAAAGTGATTATACGAATGCGCAGCTAAAAGCGGAAATCCAATAGTCAATCTACTCCAATACTAAGATCCTCGAACTCCAATGCTATCCAACTCGAACTCTTAGACGAAACTTGAAATTGAAAGGGGTGAGCTACAAAGCCCAGCAACTACAAATTGACTAACTATTTAACCGGAAAACAATGGGTGTTTTTAATAAAACAAATTTTCTCAAAATGATAATAATTTTGTAAAAACAATTTCTAAAATAAATCCAACCCAAAGTTTTATATTTTAAAATTCAGAATTTAAAACAGAAGAGAGCAGATTTTTGTAACAGACTATAACATAGTAAATCATAACGAAACGATAATTCTTATAAATATCACAGTCTTGATCTACGGCCACAGTTTGCCAGTATCCGGCATCTAATTCTTATTCTTATTCTTTATACCACACTTTGCCAGTGGTCGGCATCTAAAGTTCAATAATTACGCACCCTTAATAGGTATCTAAAATTGCACACTCGTGCGCCTACTAAGGGTATCTAAGGCTAGTTCCGGAACTATAGCGTAAATTACGAACGAGTTCAAAAATGTAGAGACTGGGTTTCCAAAGATTCTCGTATCTTATTTCTTACACAGTTCGAAACAGAATTCTTATATGTTATACGAAATTCGAAAATCAGAGTATCAAAACTTTTTCGAAAATAAAAGTAAGTCAAAAAATACTTACCCCAAAGCCTGACCAGATCTGAATATAGTTTTTTTGACCCTCTAAGCGACATTATCTTGAAAAACATGAAACACGAAAGTTGAGGATAACGAAAAGACCTCTCCGAAAAGTCCAGAATCACTGAATTCTGACTTAGGATAAATTTTATACAAATTTTACAAGACTGCTTATTTTTGCTGAGAAGAGCCCTACGATTTTTTATATTAAAAATGAGGAAGACGAATATGGTGTATTTATAACGATACCAAACCCTATATCTTAACCTACAAGTTATCCATATTAGTATATGATACAAATTTTAGGCCCATTAGTCTAATTCAATTTTAAATCCTAATCGTTATCTAATTTTAATTCTTTTTATTCTATTATTTTATTATTAATCAAATTCTAAAAATTACGGGATATTACATACTAACCTCCTTAAAAAGAATTTGGTCCCCAAATTCACAACAATCCTATACGTCTAGTGTTACTAATCTCACCTTAAACTATGGTCTACAGGAACGCATCCTAGGGAATGTACTAGTCCCATATTTAATACACTCCGAAAGACAGCCTGCTCTGATACCAACTGAGACAGCCCGCACTTCCGGACTATTAATTCTAAATCGAAACTAATTTAAAATACATTTATTAATCTAAAATTCTATTACAAAAGTGATTAAACGAATGCGCAGCTAAAAGCGGAAATTGTAACACCCCCAGATCCGGGGTCGGGGATCCGGGTCGTCACGGTCTTTCTTTCCACAATATCACTTCACTTAATTAATAATAATTAACCTTATGCTGTGACCCCACACTAACACACACCACAACCCGTTATAGTCTCAGAGGTGAAATTGAAATAAGTACAAGTCTTTGAATCCATAATTTAAAAGTTATTACAACCCAAAATGATTACTTAATAAGTTTACAATTAATTGCCATTATCTGCCACAAGTTATAATTATACATAATTGATTCTCAAAAGTAGATGGTCTGATCTACAGATAGATCTACCTCTGCGGCTATAGCAGCTATGATCTCAACGGGAAGGCGCGGGGCGCTTCCCACGCTCTTGCGCTGGGTCTGCTGGAGTCTGGCCATCCTTCCTAACTGTTATTGTGTGATGAAGAAATAAAGCAAGAGTGAGCCTTACAGCTCGCAAGATAATATATAGTGTAATCAATAATGCAAGTATCTAATAGATAACTTACTGAAAACCTTTATCAAAAGTAAGATAATTACTTACTGGATATAAGCTTAAAGGAAGATGAAGTTACCAAATACTTCACTATACTTATATCATTTATAAGGCTACTTGAACTACCACTGTTCAAAGTATTATAGGTTTAAAAAAAAGGTCATCCCATAGATGAGACCACAAGTTAAGACTTGAATAGATTCAATCTTTGAAATATTATTGAATGAAATAAAGTTACGAGATACTTTATTTAGTCCCGATATATATCCACATATATATCTCTTAAACATTTCCTGGAACCTCTGTTATGTAAAGTATGAACAGAGTTTGTAACATCCAATGAATTTTTGGAAAGGAAAAGAATTTTGGCATAAACCCGATATCTTGCTGATCAGGCAAAGATACCAATAAGTAACCTTTTCTACTAGTAGATGGATGAATCCCCTACCGGTCATCACCCTGGCCACATAAGGACCTTGTGCTGGACCGCCACCCGGCCTCTTATGCGTTTATGGACTGCCACCCAACCACTTACACTTTGATAGACCGTACCCCGGCCTGTCGCTTATGCCGACTCAATTAGATGGGCTTACTTCCCGAACGTTGGGTAAGTAATCAATTCATTTGTTTTCTCAAAACAGCAACCACGTTACGAATGTAAAATGCACCACAGAGCTGGATCCCCCAGGTTTTGAGCGAGTATTTAAATCCCCTTTGAAAGGAAGATCTTAAATATAAAAATGAGTTTTGGGATCCGCTCTAACTTTTAAAATCATTTTGAAGACTCGAAAACACTTTAAAGAGTGTTTGGAGTAATGCTGATTTAATGAAGTAAATCAGTCCCAATATTTTTAGAAAATATTTGAATATTATTATTTAAATAATATTCCCATAGAGAATAATCTTATAAAAAATAATCGAAGTAGAAGTTTTAAAACTTATACTTGAAATGGATATTAAATAACCAAATATATACTTATATGAAAGTACTATCTTTATTTGAATAATCGAAAATAAGTTTGATTATCGAAACATTATTCTTTAATAAAATAAAGAATATTATTAAATAATAAGCGGAGTCATAATATCTCGAATGAATATTATAAATAATATTCATTAAATAAAATAAAGGAGTCAATACATCCTCAAATGACTATCCAATTAACAATCATTAAATAATATAAACTGAGTCATAAGCCCTCGAATGAATATTTGAAATAATATTCAATAATAAAATAAAGGAGTCATAAGTCCTCGGATGAATATTCAAAATAATATTCAATAATAAAATAAAGGAGTCATAAGTCCTCGGATGAATATTCAAATAATATTCATTAAATAAAATAAAGTTATCGAATAAACCTTATTCGATTAATAGTTTGGAAAACTATAACCATATATATATAAATATATATATATATAAAATCTACTCGGGATCCTCGACTCCCGGTTTTAGAAAATGTTTTCACTTTTGGGTCCCTATACTAAAGGTATATGCAATTTACCGCTATTCTCTAGCATATGTATTATCATCTGAACCAACATATATATATGGCAAGAATACGAAACAGGCATGCATATGTACCATATCACATGCTACAATATATCGCAAGAATTTGCTAATATAACCGTCATGCATCTATTACAAGATAATGCATATACAAGTGTATACATCACAACAACAGTTATAACGGGTAGAAAACTTGCCTGAGCGACTGGGGGTTACAATGGCTCGGGACGAGTCTGGTAACCTATAAACAACAAGTAAGTTGGAATTAAACCAAAGTCACTTGTAAATCTATACATTAACCAACTTAGACTCTAACGCTCGCTTTGCGCTTACTGATTCTCTTAAGTCACTCGAGTACCCTCGGCTCCACCATTTTTAATAATTTAACCATTACGAGTTTTAAGGCGATTCCTTCGCGAGTGTCTTACCAACTGCCTAACACACTTACCATAATTGTTTCATACATTAATTAACCCTTTTTGGTCTTTAACCTATGTTTCAAAGTAAGGCGAGGGGAAAAGTTTCGTTCGCGAAACGCCGTTACTTGAAACGGTCGTTTCTCCTAAACCGTGCATCGGAATCGAACGAACTACATATCAAAACGAAGCTCGTAACATGAGCTATCTAAACATGGAAATGGTCAACATCTAGCAGGGGGTTCTCGGGTCCTAATGTTATGAACAAAAGCAGTCTAAAGTAAATCAGACATTACGACGGCTATGTTTACACGATTTCCCAAATTTAAACCATTCCAAAACCATCACAATTCAACCCCAATTCATAACCCAATCAAACCTCCATCCAAAATACATTACAACAGCCCCAAACCAACTCATTATAATCCATTTACTTACTCCTAAAACTTGAATTTAAACTATACTACATTCTTTAACCAAATCTTAAGATTTCAACAAATTAATCACCACCATTCCAACCCAAACTCTTAAACAAACAAGTTTCAAGCTACCCTTTACCCTCACAACCATAATCAACCTAATATACATATTAAAGCTAGGGTTTGGAGATGGTATACCTTCCTTGAAGTGGTGGGAGTAGCTAGGAAGCCTTAAGAAGCCTTGAGAAGTCTTAGGGATGCTTGGATCTTAAAGGAAAACAAGAAAAAATCAAGTTAAAAACTTTGAAATCACTATTCATTGTCTTCTTCATTGATTTCTTGAAGAAGATTGAGAAAGAATTGAAGGCTTAAACTCATAATATAGCCATAACTATGCATAAGGATGACTAGGGAATTATCTTACCAATTTAGGAAGCCTTGATCTTGAGTTTGGAATTTCTTTCTCTTTGGAATAACAATCTCTGAAGATGGTCCAACTCACATATCTCAGTTTCAATTTCTTGAACCACTGCAATATTTTTCTCTCAATATTCGATGCATGATAAGATCTTAGTGTTTAAATGTTTAACAGTCGCACAAGCATGATAGCATCACACATAAATAATGTTGAACTAGTTCACTAGAATATTTTTCTGGTAACTAGGATTGATGTCTAACTTGTGCATGTTACTTTAGATGATCTTAAATATGTGTTTGAATATTTGTCAAACATGATTTATTGCTTTAGTGAGATATATGTTTTCCAGCACTTAAGACTTTTGTTTATGCTTACTCTCTGTATCCTATTACAATGTGATCTATTCATTTGATCTGAATTGTTTGTTAAGATGAATTAGTTTATAATTGGATTGAAATAGTTAGATGAGATACATCAATAAGATTGGACTAGATAGAATTAGTGATTTATTTGTTAATTCTGTTTGTCCCATATCATGCCTATCTTGCTTAATTCTTATGCGTAATGTTTCTGAATGAATGCCATGCATTCCCAATGCAATGATTGCTTATTTTTATTCCATGAATGCATCTCTTAGTACTTGGATTAATTATAGAAAAGCATGTTTTAGAATTATAATAGGGCAAAGACTGCTAATCCTCCTTATGTAAGGTTGGAACCATATTTCCCTTTGCCTAGAGATAATTTTGTCAAGGGTATTTATATGGAGAAAATGGTCAGTCAAAGATAAGAATTAGCACGATAAGGTTGCATCTGTTGTTATCTCTGATTATAGTAAAATCTCTAATTCATCTGGATCCAAACCGATAAGTTCGGTACAAAGAACTGTTAATCCATTTGTGAGTGCATGACATAACAGGTTAATTGATTCATATGTATTCTAGGAAATTCATACTCAAGGCATTTGTTCAAATAAAGAGCCTCATAAACAAATGTGAACAACAAAAGCTATTCCGTCAATAATCTTTGGAGATGACAGAAAAAATTTTTATTACGGGGACAAAGCTATACAAAAAAGGGATGTGATCATGGATACAACAATCGGTATCACTGATAACAACCAATCATTGCTGTCACTGATAACAAATGAAGCATCTTTCTTGCTAAAGAATCAAGGCACAAATCCTCTTATTAGACGGTTCATCATCAAAGGAAAAAATGTCAATTCAATAAAGGATTGGTGTCTCATCTGAAGCAGGAAGGTTGAGAAGTTTGATCTTGCTAAGAGTAAGGAAAGGATATGCTCGTGGCTAGACTGGAATCTTAAGAAAGGTAAGGTTAATGGTTTCTACTAGAAAGCTTCATCTGACAAAAGTTTAGCTATAGCATTAGAAGCTCTCATCCTTGAACATCAACTCAAGGAACTCTTTTGTGGAAATGGGTTAGTGAGAGGACTACCTTGCCTGGAATTCAGAAGGATGATAAATGTGAGGCATGTCAGGAAGAGAAGTCAAAGACAACATCACATCAAAGTAAAGATATACCTTAGTGATGATTGATTATTACTCTTAACACAAAGTTATTGTTCGTGCGTTCTAAAAATAGGACATCACAGATGGTGATTGATCCTATCAGAAGATCAAGCTGGAAGCAACTGTAAAAGAAATGATCTTGTGGTCAGATAATGGGACTAAATTCAAGAAGCAGTTCTGATTAATATATGAAACGTTAAGAATATTATGAGACATATTCAGCACTGGGAGCTCCGTGTCAAGATGGAGTGGTACAAGGAAAGAACTAGAACTTGATTAAAGCAACAAGGATAATGTCAAGCTAATCAAGACTTTCTAAATACCAAAGGGCTGAAGCAGTCAATACAGTTTGCTACAAGTAAGATCAGACCTTGATCGGGATGGATACATGAGAAGACCACTAATGAGTTAATGGCCAACAGAAACAAACACTGGATAACCTGAAAGTGTTTGGAGAGAATGTTTTACAGAAGAAAATAATGAAATGTTTTCAGTTGTTTGAAGATCTTGGCATTTGCAGTTTAGACTAGTTAGGATATTTTCCATGGCTATTCAGTGGACTCTACAACCTATATGGCATTTGTGATTGATTAACAGATGATGATTGAAAGTCAAAATGTATAGTTCAACAACTTTATGCTCCAAGCTGTTAAAGGAGAAATTAATGGTATTGATGATTCATATCCAAGCAATGCAATGGCAGTGTAATACACATCTTAATACTTCAATGAAGCTAGTCATTAAGGGTAAAGATTTTCAGGAAATCCCAGCAACAGCTTAGGTGGAGCAATAGAAGGATCAACTAGTCAAGCGCAATACATCATTGTAAATCAAGAGGACACTACAAGAACATATCTGCTGAGACAAAGGGTTTGATATTAATATTATTCCCAGAGTCTAGTTCTTAAGTGATCTAGATGGTGGAGTAATAATTAACAGGGTTACTAAGTATGAATGATTAATTCTCTAGTTTTCTATTGAAGAAGAAACTAAGAAAGTTACATAAGCTCTGATAGATCCGGATTGATTGGGTGATTGCAAAGCAAGATGAACTCAATCAGTCAACATGCAAATTATAGGGAAGCTGGTATCCAAACCAAATGACAATTTTGTAATTGGTACAAGGATAACCAGAAGTCAATACTGGATGACAATGGCATTGTTACGAGGGACAAAGCTAAACTGGATGCTAGGTTATTATCAGGAAGTAGTATCCAATAAAATGCACCAATGACGAGACTTGAGGATATTACGACATATCAGGCACCTGATACATATTCAAACTTGGAATTAGACTCTAGTAGATGTGTACAAGTGCACTTCTGGTTGGTGAGCCAAAAGAGAAAGTCAATGCATAACAGTTCATGAACTTTGCAGTTGCTGATCAATTGGACTATGTGTATCTCTTCTTCACAAGCTCACTTCAAGATGGTATGAAATGGTATCTTACTCAAGAAATTGTCAAGGACATGGTATGGCACTTTAACTGAAGTTACAGCTAAATATGAACTAGTAGAGTCGTCATATTAATAAAACTCTTATCACTAGGCACAAATATAATGTTATATATGTGTAGTGATATAATGATAATGTTATATGTTGGTCTACTAACAAAAATTTGTGCACGATTTTTTGCTAAGTAATTGCAGAGTAGGTATGGAGGAGCATGTTGGAAAGGTTGCAATTCTATTCGAAGTTACTAAAAGTAAACCAAAAGAATGAAGAAACCACTTAAGCTTGTTCAATGCAACTCAGGTAACAATGACAATCTATAGAGGTATGACAAGCTCACTCCTTTACTCAAATGCTAATAGACAACATGTAATGTTCTCAAGATGCCAATGTGCAAGGTTCCAAGTGGATCCTAGAGAATCCAATCATAAAGCTATTAACAAGATTATTAGATATCTTAAGGGACTACCAACTCTTGGAGTAAAGTACCCTAAAGATATTGTGCTTAACATGTTTGGCTATATAGATATAGATCATGCAGGTTGTAAGAAAGACAGGAGAAGCATCTCTGAAGCTGTCAACTTAGGTGACAGGAGAAGTATCTCGGGAAGCTGTCAACTTCATGGAAGAAGATTGATTTCTTGTTATGTGGATAAACAATTTCAAATCCAACAACTCTGTGGAACACTCTAAGTCAGTGCACCTTCACACTAGGTATCATCACTTTAAGAGCATGTCTTTTAGTCAAAGAGTCACTTGCAGAAACACTTATTAAATCACTTGTTAAAGTTAATTTTTTAGGACTGGTTTGTAAGTGTGGGATATCATTCATTGCACATTAGTTGGAAATCCCATCTGTAAGGAATTCTTTATATAAGTTCACAAGTATTAAATATTCAATATTTAAAGGACTTTTCAATTGATCAGTAATCCCGTACCTCATACTTAGTGCTACAATATTGATTATCATGATGACAATGTCATATACATTTGTGCTAGTTAAGTATTATATCATTAAGTTTGAATATTATTTTAACTGATTTAAATTATGAAGGTAGACAATTCCATTTCATATCAGTCTTATAATTTAAATTATATTAAAATAATATGCATCATAGTTATTTGTATCTTGTATGAATAATTATAGTACTTTTATTATTAATGATATTATTTAGAATTTTTGTTCTAAGTAATCAATGCTTATTTCTAAAATCACTAATTTTGAAAGTTGAAATATTTTCTAAGTTATTTGTATAAAAATCTCAATATCTTATAGGCTTAGAAAGTATTTCTAAATTTACTAATTGTCCATAGAGTGATTGCCATGTATATAAGTCATAGATATTTGGTAGTTATTTATATAATATTTATTTTGGGTAGTTTGGATTATGGAAATTGAAACAATTCAATGAATTTATTTGATCCATAATTCAAACTAACTTAACATAAATAAGTAACATGATTGATTATAACTAAATATGTCAACAATTGATATCTAGTATATTGATTGTAACTTATATGTTATAAGTTAATTATGAGATTTTGGTTTTAGTGAATTTAGCAATGTTTACATCTCAAAAATTCACTGAAATCAGAATCATGATTATAGCATGATTAGCTGTGTGCTAATTCTTGACTCATATCAGTTAATGATATTTAGTTAAGAGTTTACCTATGAGCTAATTGTGAAGTATTAGTATTTGTGATATTACCTAGAACTCCTGTAAGTAATCATTATTTATCCTCAGTCACTTATACTAATATAAAAGGTGTGAAAATCTTTCTTTAATACAACTATGGTCAATGTGGATAATACTTTATTAAGAGTAACCATATGTTGCCCACTTAGAATAATTTTTATACTTACTTGCAAATTCCTGAATATTTTGATATTAATGCCATACTCGATGGATCAAAGCATATGGAACTTAGAATATTTTTCTAAGATTGCAAACAAGACAATGTTGGTTAATATTGCTTTATTTATCGAACCAATATTGTTTAAGATATTACAATTATTAGGAGTTAATAATTGTATAGTATATGAAATTGAATGCTAATGTATATTTGATAGATAACTGGTATTTAATTCATTGATATCTTATTTTAATATATTTAAATTATGATGTTAGACGATTCTATGTCAAATCAGTTTCATGATTTAAATTATATTAAAATAAGGTGCAACATAATTATTGGTATCTAAAGTACTTGACAAGTATCAGTCAATGAATTGTTAATATTTTGTTGCAAATAATTATGAGATTTTAAGTTCTAGTGAATTTATATGAGTTGCTATATCTGACAGGTTCAGTATAATTTAAAATTAGCAGTATAATTATTCTTATTAAGATTATGTATCAATAAACAATGTTTTTGGTAATAATCTTATAAAGATAGATTATGGAGCTTTTGACATGAATGAGAATTTCTTAGACTTTACCCTAAGTGATCAATGATTTTCTAAAAACTCATTCATATTAAAAGACAAAATCTTTCTTTCTCTTCTTAATACTGCTAGGTGATCAGTCTCTGTCTTTTTCAAATCAAAGACATGATTATTTATCTTTTTATGCATAAAAATAGACTTGTGAACTCAAACAGTTTTAAGAGAGAAATCAAACATCTTTTTACAGCGGTGATTGATTATTTCATTAAAATCTTTTTGAAATCACTATTGTACATCATTTCTCTCAAAAGATAAATACATAATTTTCATTCATTATAGATCTTAAGTGCATATTATCTCTATATTTCCATATATTCAGTGATGCAGGTTCAGCCTCCAATGACCTTCTTTCATTTGTTAGTCATGAGGTTGAAAACTCACAACTTCTATCCCCAGCTGTAAGGACAAACACGGAAACAAAATCAACTAACACTCTCTTACCACTAAAATGAAGTATGAATGAGTGTGAGGGAGAAAGTGCCTTAAAGCACCAAAAATGAAGGTTCTAAAGTCAACCCAGCAGCTCTGTCTCCTACAAAGCCGAGTAGTATCAAACTGAGACAACTGCTAGCCCCCATACATCTTCTCAAAAAGATGTAATGGCTGAAAAGGCATAAAAATGGTTACTAGATTTATCCTCTCAATAAGGCACGTCTATTAAAATTCTCCTTTCAACCAGGGTATCCGATGTAGTGTCACCACCTCAAACATAAACAATTCTTAATGCACAAGGATAGGTTACACACACAAAGGAAGGGTTGACGGAAACAAGAGCTTTGACCATTTTAAGGTCAAGGTTCTTTAATGGACCATTTACCTTTATAGGTGTTATGAGAGGATACTGATCCAATAGCCATATGTCAGTGGTCAGCGTGTCTACCTCCCCAGGCTTAAATCCACTGGATGCATCTGCGGATAGTGGATCTGACATAGGTTCAGATCGACAACTTGTTGACAATGATTCAGATTTACCAGATGAGTCACAAGGAAATGTCTTCACAAACATTAGAAGGAAACTTTGATCTTTATGCTAAATTCTTTGGAACATTGTTTACCTTCCCAGATTTTAAATATGGAACCCTCAACGGGAAACTAGAAACTTGTAGATTATGAATTAATTCATCTGGCTAGTCTAACAAGGATGGGGATTTGCTAACTCCCATTACACCACCTGTGATGTGACCGCCTTAAGCATGACTAAGGTGATTTACTTGCAGATACAACTGGATTTTGGAGCTATGAGAGGAGTGATACACTTGTGAGAATGAGTGTAAACACGACTAGAGAGAAGAGTGAAACACTTGTGAGGTACACGAAACAGAATCACACACTCACAGTGAGGAAGAAAGAGAAACATCATATCTGATTCCCTATCCCTAAACACTGGTTCTTGTTACTTCGGATCTCGAATCTATTTATGATTGGAACCTAACTCTTAGCGACCTAACGTTTACAGATTGAATTAGAATACTTCGGGACATAATAAGTTCAGGACTTAACAGTTGGTAACAATTGGTGATCTCACAGTTGGGAGGTATAAGGAGTTGGGAAAATTGGTGAACAGGATGATCAACGGTGAAGCCATTTTTGCAGCATTTAAAGGAACATGGTTGATCAGACTATGACTTGTTATTTCTTTTCCAACCAAGTAAAAATGAAAACTCCTTCAGACAACACCATACATTACTTCTTTAAGGGGAGATAAAAGCTTATACAATAGTTTGGAGGATTCCTCAACTAAGGGGGAGAAATAGCAGGCAGGAGGAAGAAGGTAAAGCATATGTACACCACAAGGTGATTTCCAAGCTATCAGAAGAAGTGGATTGGTTCATCATTATTTTTCATAAGGGAAGAAGCTGTTTTCCGAAAGGGGAGTACTATTGGTTTTTATCTACGGATCCTATTATACGGGAGAGGTGGTAAACGAAGGTGATCTCCTTTAAGCAGTTGACTCTCATTGGGGGAGAAGCAAGAGAGATATGTGCTTCTCAAGAGGAAATGTGGTTGTATAAAGGAAGCTGCTGATGATTACTTCAAGACTAAGAAGTGTTATCTGGCAGAGATTTGAAGAACCAAGGAAATAAAGATGAGACTACTTGAAGATCAGTTCAGTCTAGAGGAACAAGCATCTTTCATTTCAATTACACAAGAAATCTGGAAATGCAAGATTTGATCCAGAAAACCAGTAGCATTATTTGCAAGTTCTGGTACTTTATTTTTTCAAGTTGTTAGTTGAGTTATCCTCTCTATTTAATTTATTTTTTAGGTTTAACAATCAAATAGGAGGAGATTGTTGGTGAGACTGCATAACTGTATGAACACTATACGTGATAACTCAACACGAGAACAATACTAGAACATGACATGTTAATAATACTACGACTACAAAAGAAATCATAGCAAAATGAAGAAAAGGAAAATACAAAGAATCAAAAGATTATAACAAGGCTTGAAGTCCATTTATAGGTCACTGAAAGAAGTTCATTAATATGATCATGCCTCAGTGAAGAATAAAGGTTAAAGACTTATAGGGTTTCAGAAATGATGAAGATTCAGTGTATAAGTGCTACCAGAAGATTTCAGTGTATCAGCATTGATTGAAGATAGAAAGTGTTCGAAGCATAAGATTCTGCAGAATTGAATACATGGTATAGACAGAGGTTAAAGAAGATAGTTGTAGTCTTGAAGTTATACTCACTGACGGGATTTCATTTTTATGTTCAAGCATTGGTAAGAACAGTATATCATGTAGTCAAGATTGTAGTAAAAATGAAGACGTTGTCTAAAGTACCAGAAAGGATTCCAATAAAAGTACATTTGTTTATTGACAACCAGTGTCTAAAGCGATAAAGTTGTTGCAAGCTTAACAATGTAATCAAGGCTATAATACGAAGACCTGAATCAAAGTTAGTCATCTGTGAACTAGACCAGTTGCACTAGGCGTCAACAACTCGTGAAAGGAATCTGGGTATTATTTATAGAAGAATTGTTAAGTTGAGGAATGTACTTGGATTGAATATTTATCTGTTTAAGTACAAGAAGAGGTACGCAGAGTATACAACTAAACAACTAGAGGAATTGGCCAAGCTCAAAGTTTAACTGTTAACTTAAATACATTTATTTAATGGACTTTAATATAATTTGTTTAATAAGCTTAAAATGATTTATTTTATAAACTTTAAATAAGTTTATTTTATAAATCTAAATTAGTTTATTAATATAAATTATATTTAAGTTTATATTATAAATTAATTTAGTTAAAATTTAAACTTAAACAAAAAGGAAAAAGAAAAGAAAACAAAAAAGAAAGAAAAAGAAAACGAAAAAGAAAAGAAAACAAAATAGAAAAACAGAACAAAAAGGAAAGAAAGGAAACATGGTGGTGGTACTAAGTTCACCGGTTGGCTTTATATTGAATAAAGACTAAGGCAAAACTATGTACAAATGTATTAGTACTATGTTCCCTGGTCGCAGGTTAATACTTGCAAAATTTTCTAAGTAAAAGAAGCGTGGTCACAGGTTAGGAGGCTGATTGAAATATTTGAAGGAAAAAATAACTCCTACCATGTGGTCGCAAGTTAGAGTTTTTGTTAAATAAAAATTAAGTGCAATTACCCTCTCGTCGTAAGTTACAAGGAAATGTACCTGGTCGCATGTTAATCCTCAACCACAATTTTATCATAAAATCAGTTGTTTTATGTGGTTCATTTTTGGCCACATATTACAATTGAAATAAGAATACACTCAAGGAGAAGAAGCGTTCAACAATTCAGTTGTAGTTTTTCTGAATTTTTATCTTCTTCTCCAAAACAACGAGAGCTGATAAAAACAAGCAGCAACAATTTACAGAGAAGCTCAAGCACCTTGAATATCCGTTTAAGTTCTCACTAGAGAAATGTTATATTGCCCGATTTAACTCTTGTATATTCATAGGGGCATTATAATTGTTATCCGATAATTGAATCCTTGAAAAACTCAAAGCTAGAATATTGTATAGGATTTGATTTATAAATCTTTGTAGAAGCTAGGATGTCACGCCCCAAACATTTACAAAAGACAATATACGAGTAATTATATTAATTAACAAAAGGAAGTAAATACATTCGAATCCAAGATCTTTACAGTTTAGGGTTTGGAACAGCCCAACACTATTAACTATTACAACCTGATTCCAATATCGAGTCTTCACACACAAAATCACTAACTACCTGAGCTCGAACATACGAATCGACATCACAAGTCTTACGTGCTGTCTTCTTGAATCTAACCATATCTGCTAGCTATAATATCAGGGTAAGCAAGTAGTGAGCCAAATACTCAATAAGCGCTATAATATACATAAACAAGAATAATACATTAACAATGGAATTGAAAGATTCAACAATATAGTATCAAGAGATAAACTTTTAGGATGATGGCATCTTTTATTGTAATAAAACCATTCAAACCCATTTCTTTATCAAAAACCATTTTATGATGCTACGGATTACAGACGGTGATCAGCCGCGAAGTAATCCCGAACCTCGTTGGGTTCTAGAACATTAATGGGATACTTAGGCAACTTTTAAGCCCACAAATTAAGAGCGGAAATGACTTGTGTCTCAGTCCAGATCCACTATCTAAAGAAAATATTTGTCCCCCTTTGGGACTGGAAATCCAAATTTTAACTTTTTATATTAAAAACTGATGCCAAGTGACAGTTAATTTCTTAAACAGTGAGCATCTTTATCAAGGGTTCTTGATCAACTTTGAATCACAGGGAATAGGTCCACTAAATTTCAAGGCCATGATCAACTAGACTATACTTTATCAAGGGAATTGCAAGGTTTCTATTCACAAGGAATTTGACAATGAGATTTAGCATGGTTATCGGATAGTATGAAGGAAGTACGTCAAACTAGGTTCAAGGCAATGGTTCCAGATAAGACATAGGTATTGAAATATAAAGAAGATGATATCAGTTCGAAGTATAATAGGGTATCATGTTTTAGGGGAAAGAATAGGGTTATTAAGCAATCATGAACGACTTTTAAGGGATGGCTGACTTTTAGGTATCAAGATAAGGTTAGTGAGTATAACTTGCACAGGGTTCCACATCACAATTACTTGGTATATTAGCATAATATGGATTTTGAATTACTTGCATAGAAATCTCCAAGCAAAGTTAAACTACTTGCAATAGATACTTGAGGGTTCTTGGCATTTGCATATAATAAGAAAGATAGATTTAAAACCATTTGGATCATATATATCAAGGTGAATTAGAATACTCGCATCATATATAAAAGCTGGGCTAACACTATCTTGCAGTATAAACAAAAAGGTAGGTTGAAACACTTGCAATGAGAAAGGCTTGACTTGACTGGAAGGTGAGAGCAACTAGAGCTTCACTCGACTTTAATGGAAAGTTTACCCTCGTCTCCAAAGCCTACACAAAATAATAATATCTTCATTATAATATATACTCACTAACTCAACCTAATTATAAATCGAAATTACGCACATTGGCACTTAGGCCTATATACACATAAACGCTTATAATTACCTTATAAGCATAATAGTTTACATAGCAGCTCATGTTCACAGAGCACATTTAAGTACATAATAATATATCCATACACACTATATTGCATCACTAGGCTTGGATGATCTCACTCCACTTACTCAAGTCACTTAGTTATGCTAAACTAGTCAAAACTCTTAATATCGTCCTCATAACTCGAAGTGCCTTTTCTAAACCATCGAGTTCTTATGGACCCTGAATTAGGT
The DNA here is from genome assembly GCF_009905375.1 of Apium graveolens. Classification (NCBI taxonomy): domain Eukaryota; kingdom Viridiplantae; phylum Streptophyta; class Magnoliopsida; order Apiales; family Apiaceae; genus Apium; species Apium graveolens. Next base: position 57,968,915 of record NC_133656.1, read on the forward strand.
ATTACACTCTACTAACATCATACTATCTTAAAACTATGGTGTTCAACATAGGCCTCAGTCATAAGTGCCCTAGAACTAATGGTTAAGTGATTTTGCTCATTATAGTAATTTCAGGGTGACACCAATGGGTTTATGAGTACAATTGACACCCTTACACGTCAATTTTACCTCTCAAACTTCTATACTAGACTCTTCTGATCATAAGGAAACTCTCAAACTTGGTGTGGCTCAAGGGCCTAGCTTGGGCCTATCTCGGCCTAAGCTTAGAGTCCAATGTTCCCCTGTTCTCTGGACAGAAAAGTGTCCTGTTTTGCACTAAATTATGACACATAATTCTAACTCAATTTCTATGAAATATGGCTGGAAAAACTCCTCTGACACTCCCTCTAACTAGGGATAACCAAGTACTAGTGAGGGCCTACCCATAACATGGTCAAAACTCATCATTTCTAAGTTGTAACAAAACTGTCCCCTGCTGGACAGATTCTAAATTATGGTGTGTGTACCTCACTAAATGGTTAGGTTTCTCTAATTTGTGACTTCTACAATCAATTATACCCCAAGTATTAACTCCCCATGGCTTGGTCCTAACAATGCCTAAGAAATTCCCATTCAAAATCAACACAAAACTCACATGCAAATCTGGAAAAAATTTCAGGATTCTATCCTAACCTTTTCACCGTAACTCCCACTTTAAAACCACGAATTAAATCTCAACCAAGGCAAATTTACTACTATAAGAATCTAAACTAAGGCCTCAACCAATAATGGAGATCATCCATGCCCTATAGTACCAACATACAAAATAAAACTTAACATGCAACTCAAGATGATTACTAAATCAAGTTCGACTGAACAAGAGGGTTATTAGCTCATAAATTCGACTTAAAATACTTAACTACTTCAAAAGATCATGCACACTACCTTTTAACAACTAAGATCAAGCATAATATCAAGGAAACAATTCGTTTTAAACACATATATGGTCGAATTTAACACAAACTAAGTATGCATGTACATTTTTGAAAAGAAGAGCATATATAACATGATTATACTTGAAAATAATGCCCTATCTCTAATATGAAAAGTAGAATATGACTTTACAACTAAAGATCAGTAGTATGCAAAGGTTTTAAAAGAGTTTTATTCATGGAAACACTTAGTTTATGCACATAAAAAGTATATCTCATAGAGAACTCTTTAATCCACATGAATTAAGAGTTTCTCTTTGGAGATCACATAAAATCAAGACATGCAAGCATTAAACTTCATCTTCTAAACATGGAACTTCTTGTAAAGTGTATATTATATGAATGGGTAATGGAATTACACTAGAATGGCAAGGATTTGATGAAGAAAAATTGAAGGGAATGGGGGAGGGGCTTCGGCCGAATGAATAAAAAGAGAGGGGGATGAGAGAAAATTTGAGAGTGAAAATGATGAGCTTGAGTGGAGTGTGGTTTTGGGTTAACTCCTCTCTTTATGGTTCATCATGCACCATTTCAATAGTATAATTTGGAATGTACTAAAGTGCCCTTCTCCAATAACCAAGCAAAAGTGCATGCAAGGGTAGTTTAGTCTTTTGGTGGATAAAAGAAGGTTAGTGGGGTATGAATTCTCTCTTATACCCTTTTAAATTGAATTGGAGGGTATTTGCATGCATGGGAAACTAACTAATTTATAATTTAAAAATCAACTAATTTATATAAAACAATTTTTATAAATATAAATGCACCTCCATAAATCACAAAATAAATATCAGAAAATAGCTTATGATTTTAAAAATTTAATGATATAAAATTTAAAAGTTTATTGTTAAAAGATTTTTAAAATTGATTTTTCATATAAAATGAAGTACTTTTGATTATCATTTAAAAATGCCAAATGATAAGATTTTCTTTTCAATTTTTTTATATAAACTAATACATTAAACACTTAGTTTATACACACTCATTCATATAGATCATCCACATTTATAATTCCATAAAATTTAAATTTAAATTATAAACACACAATTATATATAGATAGGGTTTAGAAATACCGGTCGTAACATCCTCTCCCCCTTTAAGGATTCTGTCCTCAGAATCTAGGAGAATAAGTGAGGATACCGGGTATGCATATCCGACTCCAGTTCCCACGTTGACTCTTCAACCTTGGGATTTCTCCAAAGTACTCTTACCAACTTGACCAACTTATTTCTAAGACTCTTCTCTTGCAAGTCGAGTATTTTGAAAGGTTGCTCCATAAATGACAGGTCTGCGTGAATCTCTATAGGTTCATATTCTATCACATGGTTGACATCAGGATTATACTTCTTAAGTAATGACACATGAAACACGTTATGCACATGCTGATACCGAGGCGGTAAAACTAATTCATAGGTCATGATTTATTTCGTACCCTTCGCTAAATGAGAAAATGGGTCAAATTAGAAAGGAACCTTCCCTACTTGACTCAAAACTTCAAAAGGACCAATATATCTAGGTGCTAACTTCCCTTTCTTGCCATATCGAGACAATCCTTTCCTCGGTGATACTTTCAGCAATACGGCTTTACCTACTTGGAATCTAATATCCTTATGTGCCGGGTCTGCATACTTTCTTTCCCTATCTTGAGCAGCAAGTAATCTCTTCTAAATCAATTTGATTATCTCATGCATTTGTTGCACCAATTCCAGGCCTAAAATCTTTCTTTCTCCCACTTCATCCCAGCTGGTTGGTGATCTGCATTTCCGTCCGTATAAAGCTTTGTATGGTGGCATACCAATACTGGTATGATAGCTGTTGTTATAGGAGAATTCTACCAATGGCAGGTGGTCATCCCAACTTCCCGCAAAATCAATCGCATAGCTACGCAACATGTCTTCAATTGTTTGAATTGTCCTCTCGCTTTGACCATCAGTCTGCGGATGATACGCCATACTTATATTCAACTTGGTGCCAAGACTTTCTTGAAATTGCTTCCAAAATCTCGAGTTAAATCGTGGATCTCTGTCCGAAACTATTGATACAGGTACGCCATGTTGTAATACGATTTCACGCACATATACGTGAACCAATCTGTCCAATGAAGACCTCTGGTTAATTGGAAGAAAATGTGCCGACTCCGTAAGGCGATCAACTATAACCCATATAGCGTCATGTCCGGATTTCGTTCATGGTAATCCTACTATAAAGTCCATGGCAATGTTTTCCCACTTCCATTCTGGAATATTTAAAGGCTGAATTAATCCACTTGGTCTTTGATGTTCTGCCTTCACTTTCTGACAAGTATAATACCTCGCAACCCATTCTACTACTTCTCGCTTCATATTTGGCCACCAAAAGTTCTGCTTCAAGTCCTGGTACATCTTGGTGCTTCCCGGATGGATTGAAAATCTAGAATTATGAGCTTCTTGCAATATCTCATTCTTCAATTCAGTCACATGAGGAATCCAAATTTTTGAGGAAAAACTTAATATACCTTGTTCATCCTTTTGAGTACAAATCTCTTCTCCGGTCAGTTGATTATTCTCTTGTTTCATCACTTCTTCCTGACATTTCTTTATCTTTTCCAACAGTGATGACTGAAAAGTCATAGTATGACAAATCTCCTCAGCTTTTCCGCAAACACACAGTTCTAATTCAAATCTCCTGATTTTTCTAGATCATTCCTTTGATACCGCTGCCATATTCAACCTCTCTTTCCTCCTCAAAGCATCAGCTACCACATTTTCCTTTCCCGGATGATAATTTATCAGGCAATCATAGTCCTTAATTAATTCCAACCATCTCCTTTGCCTCATATTGAGCTCCTTCTGAGTGAAAATATACTTCAAACTCTTGTGATCCATGTAGATCTCACACCTTTCTCCGTAAAGGTAATATCTCCAGATCTTAAGTGCAAATACTATAGCTGTTAATTCCAAGTCATGTGTAGGATACTTCAATTCATATGGTTTTAATTGTCTTGACGCATACACAATCACCTTGTTGTGTTGCATTAGCACGCAACCAAGGCCCTTATATGAAGCATCACTGAAAATCACAAAGTCTTCTTGATCGTCTGGTAATACTAGTACCGGAGCCGTAACCAACCTCTGTTTCAATTCTTGAAAACTATCTTCACATTCTGCATTCCATTCAAATTTCTGATTCTTCCTAGTCAACTTAGTCAATGGCGTGGAGATTCTCGAGAAATCTTTAACAAACCTTCTATAATATCCCGCCAATCCTAGAAAACTTCGCACTTCCGTAGGTGTCTTTGGTCTCTCCTAACTCATAATTGCCTCAATCTTTGCCGGATCCACTTTGACTCCTTCATTTCCAATAACATGTCCCAAAAATTGAACTTCCTTTAACCAGAACTCACACTTAGAAAACTTGGCATACAACTTCTCTTGTCGGAGTATCTCCAATGCTAACCATAGATGTTGCATATGTTCTTCTTCTGACTTTGAATATATAAGAATATCATTAATGAATACCACTACAAACTTGTCAAAATAATTTTTAAATACCTGGTTCATCAGATCCATAAATACTGCAAGAGCATTAGTCAACCCAAAAGGCATTACTAAGAATTCATAATGTCCATATCTTGTTCTGAATGATGTCTTCGGGATGTCGTCTTCTTTGATCTTCAATTGATGGTATCCTGATCTTGAATCAATCTTGGAAAAACACTTATCTCCTTTCAGCTGATCAAATAAATCATCTATCCTTGGTAGCGGGTAACGGTTCTTAATCGTCATCTTATTCAACTCCTGATAGTCTATACATAATCTCATGCTTCCATCCTTCTTCTTTATGAATAGAACAAATGCTCCCCATGGTGACTTACTTGGCCGTATCACTCATTTGTCCAACAATTCCTGTAGTTGGCTCGCCAACTCTTTCATTTCTGCTGGTGCCATTCTATAAGGTGCCTTCGAAACTGGTTCCGTGCTTGGAGAAAGGTTGATCTCAAACTCAATCTGTCGATCAGGCGATAAACCTGATAGTTCATCTGGAAACACATCTGGAAATTTGTTGACTACGGGGATATCTTCCATGCGGAGGCTCTCTCTTTTGAAATCCACTACATAGGCTAGGAACGATTCACAACCTCTCCTAAGAAATTTCTTAGCCCGGACGATTGTACGAAACAGTCGCTCTTGCCTCCGACCCTTAAATACCACTTTTTCTCCAATCTATGTCTTTAAATATACTTTCTTAGATTTACAATCTATCTGGGCGTTATTCTTCCCTAACCAATCCATGCCTAAGATTATGTCAAACTCCCCTAACTTGAAAAGTATCAAGTCTGCTGAAATTTTATGCCCCGAAATATCAAACTCACACTTAGGACATAATTGACTCACATAAATCTTCTCTTGGTTCGAAATTACCACATTTATTACCTCGTTCAGGGTCATTTTATCATATTTAAGTTTATCAACGAAAGTTTCTGATATAAAAGATCTAGTATCTCCAGAATCAATCAATACCTTAGCTTCAACATTATTCATTAAAAGTTTACCTGCTATCACCTCAGAATTCTGAATAGCGTCCTCCATCTTTAAATTAAATGTCCTTGCTATCGCTTGTGGAGTTGCGATAGATGGTGGAGGTAATGGCAATACCTCAACTGGCATGCTTGCACTATTACTTGCCACGTTTATCAATGCCTTGACTGGTCCGGTTGACTTGCATTCCCTAGCTATATGTCCAGTCTTTCCACACTTATAGCATGTAACTCCCGGCTTCGGTATCTTACACTCATTAGCCAAATGTCCCTTCTGATTAAATCTATAGCATGTCATGTTCAACTTATTAAACACTCCTGGATGTCTTTTTCCACAATGCTTGCACTCTGGTCTCTAAAATCTATTTTCTCCAACTTGACCTTGGCTTGACTGGTTGTCCCCCTTAGAATCTTGTCTCTTGTTCAAATTTCCCTTCTTCCGAAAATTTCCGCCTTTGTGGAGTCCAATCCTTTTCACACTCCTGTCTTGTGAGCTTCCGGCTTCAGACTTCTCTCCATAAAATGGAACCTTTCTCTTCTTTTTATCCTTTTATTTTTTGACTGTATCCCATTACTCTCAATCAGGGCAGCCTTCCGTACTAGTCCAGCATTAGTATCAAGCTCAAACATAGCCACTCTATCTCTGATCCAAGGCTCTAATCCTTGTTGGAATCTCTTTGCTTTCTCTTCCTCAGTGTTGGTATACTTCGTCATAAACCTTGACAGCTCCGTAAACTTCTTCTCATACTCCAATATAGACATACTTCCTTGCTTCAATTCAAGAAATTTAAGCTCCATCTGATTTTGCATATAGTTAGGGTAATACTTTTCCTGGAATAACCTCTTAAACCTTTCCCAAGAAACCGGATGATTTGTCTCCATAGCTTTCACTGAATCCCACCAACAGATGATTTCCCCTTTCAGAAAATAAGTAGCATATGTCGTCTTCTGATCTTCTCCTAATTGAACCAACTCAAAAGCTCTTTCCATTTCCCTAATCCATGTATTAGCTATTACCAGATTAGTGGTATCATGAAATGCAGGTGGATTCACATTCTGAAAAGCTTTGAAAGTAACAATTTGTCGAGGTGGTACTGGTGGATCAAGTGGTTGGTGTGGTTCACAGTTATCTTGGTTTTCGAATTATTGTTGAAGAGTTATTTGTTGTTGAGCTATAGCATTTGTTTGCTGTTGTAAGGTTTCAAGAAGTCGAAGAATATTAGGATCTGTGGTAGAAGTTGTTGTCGGATTCTTCTTTTTAGGTGGTATGATCCTGAAATAAAAGTTATATCAAAACATGTATGAACAATATAAAAAATTTCATGGTTATGGTGTCACAAGTCATTATATTCATTCAATCGGGTTTCAAATTAAACAATAAGGGTGATGCATGTAAAATCATAAGAACAATTGAAAGCAAATAGAACGATAGTGCATAATTATCAAAATTAGGGCCAAGGTACATCAAGATTGGAATAGAGTCTGAATCTAGGGATAAAATGCTTAATTAAAGGAAACAACAGGGAATTCTACAAAGTCCAACAATACGACGACATGAAAAGTAGATAATGGAAAAAACTAAAGCTCCACTCCATCAGAATGGGGTCCGGTAGTCTTCTCTTCACGAAGCGTCTTCACAATGCACTGGAGCTCATCCGCAATCATCTAGATCGTATACTGGATGGTACGGTCTCGGTGCGATGGCATCTCATCAAGCTTAGTGTTAACATACTGAACCAAGGTCTCAAGTCTCGCAGTCTTCTGCTCCTTAGGATTTCCTTCATAGTTTCGTATGTGCGGATACACGTTCTTCAATCGCTCTAACATTCGATTTTGTACTTGCCCTGAAGCCTGTCGAACTCAAGCCTCAACTCAGCATACACGGAGAAAGTAATTGTGTCAGACGGTTCAGAAGATGACGATGAATGTGCCCTTTGCTGCCAGACAATGCATAGATATATATATATATATATATATATAAGAAAATTAGTAGCGAATAACTCGAATATCCTATACCTACACTCTCGTATAATATTCTATAAACCTATATACATATATAACCTATTTGGGCTGTCCAGGGACTCGAAACCGTAGATCTGATACCAAAACTGTCACGCCCCAAACATTTACAAAAGACAATATACGAGTAATTATATTAGTTAACAAAAGGAAGTAAATAAATCTAAATCCAAGATCTTTATAGTTTAGGGTTTGGAACAGCCCAACACTATTAACTATTACAACCTGATTCCAATATCGAGTCCTCACACACAAAATCACTAACTACTTGAGCTCGAACATACGAATCAGCATCACAAGTCTTACATGATGTCTGCTTGAATCTAACCATATTTGCTAGCTATAATATCAGGGTAAGCAAGTAGTGAGCCAAATGCTCAAAAAGCGCTATAATATACATAAACAAGAATAATACATTAACAATGGAATTGAAAGATTCAACAATATAGTATCAAGGGATAAACTTTTAGGATGACGACATCTTTTATTGTAATAAAACCATTCAAAACCATTTCCTTATCAAAAACCATTTCAAGGCCTTGATCAACTAGGCTATAATTTATCAAGGGAATTGTAAGGTTTCTATTCACAAGGAATTTGACAATGAGATTTATGAAGGATAATATGAAGGAACTACGTCAATATAGGTTCAAGGTAATGGTTCCAGATAAGACATTCATATTGAAATATAAAGAAGGTGAACATCAGTTCAAAGTATAACATGGTATCATGTTTTAGGAGTAAGAATAGGGTTATTAAGAAATCATGAATGACTTTTAAGGGATGGCTGACTTTTAGGTATCAAGATAAGGTTACTGAGTATAACTTGCACAAGGTTCCTCATCATAATTACTTGGTATATTAGCATGGTATGACTTTTGAATTACTTGCATAGAAATCTCAACAAAGTTAAACTACTTGCAATAGATACTTAAGGGTTCATGGCATTTGCATATAATACGAAAGATAGATTTGAAACCATTTGGATCATATATATCAAGGTGAATTAGAATACGCGAATAATATATAAAAGCTGGGCTAACACTATCTTGCAGTATTAACAAAAAGGTAGGTTGAAACATTTGCCTTGAGAAAGGCTTGACTTGACTGGCAGGTGGGAGCAACTTGAGCTTCACTCGAATTTAATGGAAAGTTTACCCTCGTCTCGAGAGCCTACACAAAATAATAATATCCTGCTTATAATATATACTCACTAACTCAACCTAATTATAAACTGAAATTACACACATTGGCACGTAGGCCTATATACACATAAACGCTTATAATTACCTTATAAGAATAATAGTTCACATAGCCACTCATGTTCACATAGCACATTTAAGTACATAATAATATATCCATACACACTATATTGCATCACTAGGATTGGATGATCTCACTCCACTTACTCAAGTCACTTAGTTATGCTAAACTAGCCAAAACTCTTAATATTGTCCTCATAACTCGAAGTGCCTTTTCTAAACCATCAAGTTCTTATGGACCATGACTTAGGCCTTACACTCTAATGACCTCATAATATCTTAAAATTATGGTGGTCAACCTAGGCCTCACTCATAAGTGCCCTAGAACTAAAGGTTAAGTGATTTTGCTCATTATAGTGATTTCAGGGTGACACCAATGGGTTTATGAGTACAATTGACACCCTTACACTTAAAGTTTACCTCTCAAACTTCTAAACTAGACTCATATGACCATAATACAACTCTCAAACTTGGTGTGGCTCAAGGGACTAGCTTGGGCCTACCTGGGCCTAAGCTTAAAGTCCAATGTTCCCCTGTTTTCTGGACAGAAAAGTGTCTTGTTTTGCACTAACTTATGACACATAATTCTAAATCAATTCCTATGAACTATGGCTGGAGAAACTCCTCTGACACTCCCTCTAACTAGGGCTAACCAAGGACTAGTGAGAGCCTACCCATGACATGGTCAAAACTCCTCATTTCTAAGTTGCAACAAAATTGTCCCCTGCTGGACAGATTCTAAATTTTGGTGTGTGCACCTCACTAAATGGTTGGGTTTCTCTAATTTGTGACTTATAGACTCAATTATACCTCAATTTTTAACTCCCCTTGGCTTGGGCCTAACAATGCCTAAGAAATGCCCATTCAAAATCAACACAAAACTCACATGTAAATCTTGAAAAAAAATTCATGATTCTATCCTATCCTTTCCACCTTAACTCCCACTTTAAAATCATGAATTAAATCTCAACCAAGGCAAATTTACTTCTATAAGACTATAAACTAAGGCCTCAACAAATAATGGAGATCATCCATACCCTATAGTACAAACATGCAAAATAAAACTTAACATGCAGCTCAAGATGATCACTAAATCAAATTCGACTAAACAAGAGGGTTATTAGCTCATAAATTCGACTTAAAATACTTAGATACCTCAAAAGATCATGCAAACTACCTTTTAACAACTAAGATCAAGCATAATATCAAGGAAAAAAAATTCTTTTTAAGCACATATAATTTCAAATTTAACACAAACTAAGCATGCATGAACATTTTCGAAAAGAAGAGCATATATAACATGATTATACTTTAAAATAATGCCCTATCTCTAACATGCAAAGTAGAATATGACTTTAAAACTAAAGATCAGTAGCATGAAAAGGTTTTAAAAGAGTTTTATTCATGGAAACACTTAGTTTATATACATGAAAAGTATATCTCATGGAGAACTCTTTAATCCACATGAATTAAGAGTTTCTCTTTGGAGATCATATTAAATCAAGACATGCAAGCATTAAAATTCATCTGCTAAGCATGGAACTTCTTGTAAAGTGTATATTATATGAATGGGTAATGGAATTACACTAGAGTGGCACGGATTTGATGAAGAAAAATTGAAGGGAATGGGGAAGGGGCTTCAGCCGAATGAAGAAAAAGAGTGGGGGAGGATAGAAAATTTGAGAGTGAAAATGATGAGCTTGAGTGGTGTGTGATTTTGGGTTAACTCCTCTCTTTATGTTTCATCATGCACTATTTTAATAGTGGAATTTGGAATGTACTAGAGTGCCCTTCTCCAATAACCAAGCAAAAGTGCATGCAAGGGTAGTTTAGTCTTTTGGTGGATAGAAGAAGGTTAGTGGGGTATGAATTGTCTCTTATGCCATTTTAAATTAAATTGGAGGGTATTTGCATGCATGGGCAACTAAGTAATTTGCAATTTAAAAATTAACTAATTTATATAAAATAATTTTTATAAATATAAACGCACCTCCATTTATCACAAAATAAATATCATAAAATAGCTTATGATTTTAGAAATTTAATGATATAAAATTTGAAAGTTTATTGTTAAAAGATTTTTAAAATTGATTTTTCTTATAAAATGAAGTACTTTTGATTATCATTTAAAAATACTAAATGATAAGATTTTCTTTTCAATTTTTTTTATATAACACTACAAGAAATTTCATTATTACCAACGCTAGATTCGATTGGCAAATCAAGCAAATCCGTAGGTAAAAGACATTCCTAACGAAAGGCCCACTGAACTAGACCGTTGGATGAAACGTCGTTGGGAAGCACCTTACTAACCGATTGAGTGTTCGTTACTAAATTAGTAACGGATTAATAACAAACTAATAACACGCCACCTCTTCAGAATTCTAATAGAAATCTGTTACTAAAATTAGTAACAAAATACTATCAGAATGTCTTTTGTTAAATTTATTAACAAAATAACACCAATATATTGGTTGCTAAATCTAGTAACAAAATTCTAATGAAAATTTGTTGTTAAATTCAGTAACAAAATGCTACGAAACATCTGTTGTTAAATTTAGTAACAAAATAAACACCAAAATTTTGGTTGCTAAATCTAGCAACAAAATTTTAATGAAAATCTGTTATTAAATCCGGTAACAAACTAGTATTCAATGGAAATTTGTTGTTAAATTTAGTAACAAAATAACCAACAAGGAATTAACAGGCTATCCGTTGTTAAATTTGGTTAAAAAAAACCAAACAAACCGTATGTTAGTAAATTTACAAACACACAACAGTTTCCCAACAAAATAAATATCAAAAGAAACACTTCGCTAATATCCAAATTCCAAATTGGGGGTAAGAGTTAAGTTATCTCAACCCCTTGGAATATTACACCAACATATCCTAAAGCAAGCCTTTAAATTTGAGGCTTGAGGTACTAGTTATACTATCACAGTTCACAACCAAGTGTTCACCCTTGCATCACTATTATAGTGTCATACAATAAAATACAGTCAAGTGCACAAAATATAGTCAAGTGCACCATGAAAAGTCTAAACTAGTTACTTAACATACGAAACTAGTTAACATACTAAACTAGTTACTCGTCATCATTCTCGCTTTCCAGATCAGCGTTAGGAGTGGTAGGGGACTGAACAGCTTGAGCAGAAGTAGCCTCGAGAATTTTGGCTATTTGGTTCTTCAATTCTTTCATTTTATCCTTCATCAATTTTAATTCCTCTAGCAACTTCTGATTTTCTGCATTGGGAAAGGATGAACTGCAAGTAGGAGTAATCTTCGACCCATAAAAGATACTTTGCGATGAACCAACTCCATAGACCCTCTTTTTTTGTCAACGCCTCATGCTGCCTCAAGAAATATAACATTCTTATTAACAGGCTCTCCAGCTTTCTCATGGAGCTCACAAAGTCTCAGGAATGTTTCCTGCACCCATCCACAGTATTACCGGCTGTTGAACATAAAATTGATAAAATTAATTGTAACCAAAGAAACAACATTTCCTTCCTACATAAGCACATTTCCCCAGTAGAGTAATCTTCATAACAACCCAAGGTCAGGTATAAAACCGCAATTCTAAGAAATCACAACGTGCATAACAATTCATACCAACATAAAAAATTTGTCAAAATTAGACCAAATTGTCTTTACTGCTATCTATCTCATATTGTCTTTCATATGTCGGGTATTTCATTTTTCCTGTTTAAGACCAAATTAGACCAAATCTAAATATTTCTAAAAATATTAGCGGTTAAATTTAAAGATTCGACCAAAACTATGTTAAACATATAAATCACAACATAAAGAATCTGGTTGCACGTACAGTAATATCAAATATATGATGATTTAATAATTATTGGTCACATTGAATACAAGTAATTGGTAGATAAATATGCATACCCTTCACGCAATAACAAAATGGTCAAAAAGCGGAAGAACCACATAAGACAATACTGACATAAAAAAATAATTAGGCAGAGGAAAGGAGGAAAGAACTGCAACTCCTAATTTATCTTGTACTTGTAATCTATCTTGTACTTGTAATTTTTTACCATTTTTGCATAAAACCAAGGTAAAAACAAGCACATACGAAAATTAAAATAACTCACATATGTTTGTTGGCTTTTTTTATCAACCCAAATCCTTTTGACACCGGAGTCAAGGTCATCCTCATCATCGTTGTCATCCTCGCCATTCTCGCCATATTGCAAATTCTTCTTTTTCTTCACACGTTTAGTGTGCATCTATAAAAACACATGATCTGCTGTTGGCTCGCGATTGTACTTCATTTTCTATAAAATGAGCAGCACACCTTAGAGCATGGGATTATAATTTAAAAAAAACATATAATGTATCAATAAAAAATTACCCAACGAGCTGCAACCGTCCTATGGGAAGCAGAACCACTCGTGTGTGTTAAATGGTGTCCATCAGCCCCGCCGCAACGATTATTTTTCTGAATCATCGACTTCCTTTGAAAATCTGGAGATTGCTAAAATATTACCCATTTCTCATAAACATTCTGGCCAAGTCCTGAATGTCGCTCTTCACCCTTTTCCCAGCGAGCTCGAGAAAAACTATACACTTCTGAATACTTCTTCCGTGCAGTTATTAACCAACCCCGATATACCACTGCTTACAATTGCTTCCACACAAAAAAATTCTACAATAATAAATGACTACTTGTTACAAAGCAATTAATAAATTCAAGTACAAGAAGGAATGAAATTACAAGATGTGTATTTACCTTAAATTCCTCAAAATAAAAATCTTGAGTTTCTTTTGAAATTGACTTCCAGTTATATCCTTCAGGCTCAAGTCTCTCGTATATGATTTTCCTAATCCTAGAAGAGCATTGATTTGACGGTTCCAACCTAAAGAAAACAAAATTTATGCAAGGCATATGAATAACACTGCTAAATTTGCAAAATAAAACCAATTTTATGACAAAATAATTAACTTAAAACTTACACATCCTCAATGACTTCTACTTGAATCCATCCGTCGATATGTGTAGAGCCAATGGACCAATAACCAAAATTATTAGCAGCTGTAGAAGATAAATTTAGTGTGTTTGGTGTCAGTTGATGTGATTGAGCAGAGAGCTGCTGGGATTATTGTGACTGATTTGGGGTGTTTGGCATTGAATGAGATGTGTGTTGTGATGTATGATGTTTTGATTGAAGAGGTGATTGTTCTTGTGATTGAGTTGGTCTGCTTCCACTGAGACTCCCAAAGTCAAGGACTTCCTTGTTTTTCTAAAATTAATTGACATATAAACTTTAGTTCCGTGATTTTGATTATGCACTAATCCAATTATAATATTGTATGTAACTACAATGCATAGTTGAATTAAAAAAAATGTATGTGTGTTACTTGTAATCAAACACAGTATATCAAACAAAGTATATTTTTTATGTGTATTACTTGTAATCCAAATTATAATATTGTATATAACTACAATGCACATTGTATGTCTGAAAAATATCTATCTTGCAATAGAGGGAAAAACAAATCTTGTTAAGATTTTTCTAATCAGAAATAATTCATCACTTACTTTTTTGTTGTAACGATGTTCTGATCGAGCTGGAATCCTCTTTCCTAATGGAGTTGAATTGCATTGTCCTAATTTTTCTATTATGCGTTCTGCAGATTGGGCTGGTTTTCTTTATACTGATTGAGTTGAATTTTGTTGTCCAGGTTTTTTTGGTACACTTTGTGCAGATTGGGCTGGTATGCTTGACTTTTGCGGTACGCGCTCTGCAGATTGGGCTGACATGCTTCTGGCAAGCCCCTCCTTTCTTTCCTGAAATTAATTACATTTTGATTAATATATATGATGGTTTCAAATACCCAGTTCACTTGTATCCACTAATAAAACAATTAGTATGAATTGGGAACTTTCCAAATTTTCACAGTAATCAGTATACATAAAGGAGAAGAAAACACAGTAAAAAACTCAACATTAACAAGATAAGAAATACAATCAGTCTTATGTATCTGTCATAGACAACTAATAAGACATGCCACATTTTAAAAATACAGACTATTACAAAAAAAGACCACATTTTTGGATAAATATTGTTTGCAAAGTTTTTATGTTGAACAGAAAGGTAAAAAAAATTGTCTGGTATTTATTACCAGTGTGTACGTATTTCATTACCCCAGTCCCCAACAAATATATTTTATGTAAATATTAGGAAAAAATATTTGTACATGTCTGATTTTCTTTAAACAAGAGTTAAAAATATTAAAAAAGAAAAAGAATCATAAGATTGTATTTTGAGTGAGAAAATTTTATGTTGTGCCCCTGGGATTTACTCCTGGTGCAAGGTTTCTACCTATTATTCACTACTATATTGTGTCCGTGAAATATTTGAAAGCGGACAAGTTGGTAGAATTTTATGATACATATAGTATTAATTGAAATATTCTAGAAATGTACACTTATATTATTGAATTATAGAGTTTTCAATTGTTGGCTTAAAAATAGCAGAAATAGAAGACGGAAAAGAATGGAAAAAGATAGAATTAGATAAAAATAGCAGCAATTATTGCAATAATTATTTACAAGTATATAAAAATAAAATCATAATTATGAATTCCTTGTTAACATCAACTCTGGTTTGACTATATCATCCAGGAACTTTTTTCCTTATGCTCCATAGATAAATGGGATCAATAAATAGTTGATATTGTTGAAATATAGCATCAACTAAATAGTAATATTTCAAGTTTCTTGATTAAAAAATCAAATAATTCTGACTATAATCAACATATAAACATAAAGCTTACTTTTTTTAAGCAAATCCAGAACTAGCAAGTATCATTTCTTGCAAAGGATGTAAGCAAGTTGCTCTTATAAATTAACATATACTGCATTATGGTTCAGTAAGCAGTGCACTTGCAAGATTTTATTACATATTTAGAGACTCTGGGGAACATTAGTCTTATCCGTAAAAATGTTTGCATGTATAGATAACAATGTAAAATCAACTGAAGAGATTAAGCACATTTTACAGAGGAAACTTGTTGCACCTCCCTTATCAATCGACTCCATATAGATGCTCATACAGTTCCCATTAGAATGGCACCAGATTCAGAATCATGGAAATGCTAATTAAAAAATCTTATAAAACCAGAAAGAAATAATTCTCCAAAAATTACATTTAATCCTAACAGAAGCAAAATCGGTCGATAACAGGATAACAATTTTAATATATAGATAAACAATGGGTAAATATGATAACAATCTGAATGCACAAGATGGTGAAGTTCAAAAACAAGATTAGACTATGCCTAACCCAACATCATGTGAGTTCAAATACAGACAAACAGTAGTTTAATGAACCAAATCCAAATATTTATGATATCTACTTTATTCATACATAGTCATAAAATTTATGCGTCTTATCATATTGACAATACTGACTAAAAATGTGACAATGTCTTTTATCTATGTAACAGAACTCTTTGCTCCAGACCTTAACTAGGTTTTCATGTTTTGTTTTATGACAGCTTCCCCAGTAGAGTTCTTTCATTCGATAACAGATTCTTGGACTACTGGACCAATGAATTATTAATGCCACAGGGTGATAATCAATAACACATCACAAAAGTTGATCAAAAATTTGAGGTTGGAAATAGAAAATCTAACAGGTTCTCTGTGGGGTCTAACTTCTACTCAAGGAAAGAACATATATGAGCTGCCTTAATGGATAAAAGAATTGAAAACTGGTTCTAAATTTAAGCACCTAGGCTAAATATCTAAATCACGAAATCAACAAACTGTAATAAAAAAATAACACATTAGCCAAAACAATACAACTAACTCTACCAAAACAATGAAAGCATAAAATTCAAACCTCTTATATAGTTCATACTCTGCCACAACTAACTCACATTGTAATAGTTTTAGAATTTAAAAGCTCCACTTATTCACTAACCAATACGATAAAACTAAGCACAACTAATTGGAATGTGCCAATCAAAAGAAAAAAGTCTTCGAACTTACTCTGTTGGTGAAATGATCATCTGATCGAGCTGTCACGCGCTGTGCAGATTGGACTGGTATGCCTGGTCTTGATTGAGTTGAATTTTTCAGTCCAGAATTTTCTGGTATACGTTTTCCAGATAGCGTTGATATGCTTCCAGCAGGGCTCCTAAACCTCCTCATTCTTGCCTGTAATAATATATATTAGAAACTGCCTAATTGGAATGAGCATAAATTGTAAGTGGAGCTTGTACAACATTATGAATAGGGACTTGCATGGTCTGTTAGATATATTTGTGATGTCATGTCTAATATGATTTGTGTTTACTTTTCATATCTTACTTAACAAGACAAATCAGTACTTATACTGAAGTCAGGACTTAAGATATCAGAACTTAAGTTATCAGAAGATATTTATCAGGAGATAATATCAAGACTTAAGAAGACGTTCAGATAAGGAAGGCGGCTGATTGAAAGGAAAGAAGATCAAGACAAAAATAAGAAGAGATATGCATGGAGAAGAATTCTATGAAGAATAGAATACTTGGAAGAAAAGATAACTAGTTGATATATATTAGGAAGCAGAATTATATTCGATATCAATTAGAAGATTATCTTGTAACTGTGTGTCTATATAAACACATCATAGGGTTTACACTATATGTGTTATCTTAATCGAGAATATTATTCATTGTAACCCTAACAGCTCTCATTATATTTGTTCATCACTGAGAGAGGACAGTTCCATTATAATATTGTTTTATCAATAAGATTATTTTATGTTTTATACTTGTGTTCTTAAATTCGATTTAATTGTGCTAGACACTGTATTCAACCCCCTTCTACAGTGTGTGTGACATAACAAGTGGTATCAGAGCAATCTGTTAACATACATACAGTAAAGATCCAAAAACAATCATGTCTGAAGAAGCACAAACTCCAACCAAGCCCACCAAAACTGAAGAAACTCCAAAGACTCAAATCCATAATCGATATGAGACTATTAGGGTTCCCATACTGAAACCTTCTGAGTATCCCATATGGAAGGTGAGGATGTCTATGTTTCTAGAAGCTACAGATCCAGAATACCTTGACAGAATTAATGAACGACCACATAAGCCAACCAATCTCTCTGTTGTAGTTGCAGATCAGCCATCACAGACTGTACCAAAGGAGAAAAATGAATATACAGCTGATGATATCTCATCTATTGCAAAGGATGCAAAGGTAAGACATTTGCTACATAGTGCCATTGATAATGTCATGTCAAAAAGGGTAATTAACTGCAAGACTGCAAAGGAGATATGGGATGCCTTGAAAACAAGATGCCAGGGAACTGATTTAATTAAGAAGAATAGGAGGACTATACTCACTCAAGAGTATGAGCACTTTGACTCAAAACCTGATGAGTCATTAACTGGTTTATATGAAAGATTTGTCAAACTCTTGAATGATCTGTGACTGGTAGATAAGGAATATGATCTTGAAGATACTAATCTTAAATTCCTTTTAGCTCTTCCTGAAAGTTTGGATTTGAAGGCAACTACTATAAGAGACAACTATGCTCTTGATGAAACTACTCTTGATGAAATTTATGGCATGCTCAAAACTCATGAACTTGAGATGGATCAAAGAAGCAAGAGGCATGGGAGAAAATCAAGAACAGTTGCTCTTAAGGCTGCGGAGGAATCCCCTTAAGTGGCTGTCTCAAAGAAAGGCAAAGGAAAGGCTCTCATCACAAAGTCTGATACTGAGTCATCAAGTCCTGATAGTGATAAGGATTCAAAAACTGAAAGTCTATCTGAGATGGACCCTGATGAAGAGATGATGAAGCTGTGTGCTCTTATGGTGAAAGGAATCACAAAGATTGCATACAGGAAATTCAGAAGGGGAAAGAAGTTTTCCAGGAAAAGTAGAAATTCTGATAAGAAGGGATTCAGAAAATCTGAAGGCAAAGCTGGAAAGTATGACATAGGATATTACTCAGATGTTAAATGCTACAATTGTTGTGAGAAAGGCCACAGATCTCCTGACTGCAAGAAAGGAAAAGGTGACAAAGGCAAGATACTTGTCACAAAGAAGAAAAACTGGACAGACACTTCAGATTCTGAAAGTGGGGTGAACTATGCTTTGATGGCAAATGCTGATAGCAGTGCTGAAGCTACTGAGTTAAAGGTACCTCAAACAACTTATAATTTAATACTGATGATATTATTGAGTTGAGAAGATATCTTAAAACCATGTTCATTAGTTATAGAGATCAAATTTAACATGTGAAAGATTAACTTCTGAAAATCTTGCTTATAAAAAGAGGAATGATTATTTAGAAAAAGAGTTAGTTATGTTCCATCAAACTCAGAAAGATAGAGATGATGCTTTCTATGTTAGAGATGAAGTGCTTAAAATGAATGAATCTCTAAAAACTGAGTTAAAAAAGGAAAGAGAGATTATCAGGACTTGGACTAACTCTGGAAGAACAACTCAGAATTTGGTAAGTAGTGGAAATTGGAAAGAGGGCTTAGGTTATGGAGATGATAAGAATAATAAAGGAACTGTAGAAATTGAGCCTATAGTTGTTAAACAAAAGCCAAAGGTAAATCATGTTAAGTTTGTAGCTGTAAAGTCTGATATTGATAAATCAGAAGTTAAAGAGAAATTAACTTCTGACAAACCAAAACAGGATAAGCCAACTGAAGTTAACATAGGCTTAATGACAAAGAAGCATCTTAAGCATAAGCTGAAAGATGTTAAGAATGTAAAGAAGGTAAAGCCACCCAGGAAAAATAGGAATGGAAAGGAAGGTGTGAATAAGAGCAATGATTATAACTGTGGAAATTCTAACCATCTGGCTTCTTTTTGCAGGAAGAATAAGAACATAAACTCCTTACCTTCTAAGTCAGGAGTTAAGAGTCAGTCTGTTAGGTTTAAGCCACAAAATCCTTATTTTCATTGTGGTAGTTTATGACATTCCATTTATACTTGTAAGGAATATCATAGTTTGTACTATGATTATTATCAAATAAAACCTCCTTTAAAGAAAGTTAGCATTGTTCCTTCTAGCGTAAGTTCTGATGCAAAGTCTGATACTGTAAATGCTGATAAGAAAAATGTTAACATAAACTCTGATGTTAAATCCGTTGCAAATGTTGACAAACTTAATAAGGCCAAAGGATCCAAGCAAGTCTGGGTCCTTAAAACTAATTATTAATGGTCTTTGTGATTGCAGGGCAACAGGAAGAACATCCTAGTTCTGGACAGTGGATGTTCAGGACATATGACTGGAAATAAAGCCCTACTATCAGACTTTGTGGAGAAAGCTGGCCCAGGTGTTTCTTATGGAGATGGCAACATGGAAAAAACTCTAGGATATGGCAATATCAATCTTGGGAATGTCATCATTGAAAAAGTAGCTCTAGTCTCAGGACTTAAACATAATCTGCTGAGTGTTAGTCAAATCTGTGACAGAGGTTATCATGTGGATTTCTTTGAAGAACACTGTGAAGTTGTAAGCAAATCTACAGGCAAAGTTGTTTTGAAAGGATACAGGCATGGTACCATTTATGAAGCCAAGCTTTCAATAAGTTCTGATGGTTCTGCAATCTGTCTGTTAAGTAGAGCATCAATTGAAGAAAGCTGGGATTGGCACAAGAAACTCTCTCATTTAAATTTCAACAATATAAATGAACTAGTCAAGAAAGATCTTGTGAGAGGACTGCCAAAATCAGTATTTGCTCCTGATGGCCTTTGTGATTCACGTCAAAAGGCAAAACAAAGCAAATCTTCATTAAAGAACAAGACTGAATTTTCAATTCTTGAGCCTTATCACCTACTACATGTTAATCTATTTGGTCCAGTAAATGACATGTCTATTATAAAGAAGAAATATGCTATGGTCATAGTAGATGAGTTTACCAGATACACATGGGTGTATTTCTTGCACACAAAAAGTGAAACAACATCTATCTTGATTGATCATGTCAAACAACTGGATAAATTGGTCAAAGACTCTGTGAAAATTTTAAGAAGTGATAATGGCACTGAGTTCAAGAATTTGATTATGGAAGAGTTCTGAAAAGACCATGGAATCAAGCAAGAATTTTTTGCTCCTGGAACTCCATAACAAAATGGAGTTGTTGAAAGAAAGAATAGAACTCTCATTGAAGCTACACGAACTATGCTTGATGAAGCAAAGTTACCAACCTATTTTTAGGCTGAAGCTGTGCAGACTGCTTATTTTACTCAAAATACAACACTTATCAACAAGCATGGAAAGACACCAAATGAGATGGTGAAGAAAAAGAAGCCAAATATGAAGTACTTTCATGTATTTGGATGCAAGTGTTTTGTTCTTAAGACTCATCCTAAACAGCTATCTAAATTTGATCTAAAAGCTGATGAAGGAATTTTGTTGGATATCCACTTTCCACAAAAGCCTTCAGAGTCTACAATTTAAGAACAAGGGTTGTCATGGAATCTATCAATGTCTCTTTTAATGATAAGAAGATTAAAGGACTTGAAGATTTCAATGATCATGATCAACTGAGATTTGAGAATGAAGTTTTAAATTCTGATTCTGTAAATCCTGACAGTCTAAATCCTGATACTGCAAACTCTGATGGGTTAAACTCTGATGTTATTGAAACTGTGGTAACTACGCCAAAGGAAAATGCACCTATGCAGGGGGAGCATATCGAAGATCCAACCACATCTCAAGAAGCATCAAAACCTAGAACAGGCTCTTCAAGTTCTGATTCGTCAAGTTCTGATGGGCCAAGTTATGATAATTCTGGAAACTCAAATTATGATTCATCAAGTTCTGATGGGCCAAGTTCTGATAATTCTTCAAACCCAAATTCTGAAGGATCCAACTCAGAGAGCATAATTTCAGGGGGAGCATCAGAAAATGTTGACGGAGACAACATGGATCATGGGGGAGCATCCAGTTCTAGAGATAATCTTCCATCTGCAAGGAAGAGGACTAAAGCACATACACCTGACTTGATTATTGGAGATCCCGAAGCAGGTATAAGAACTAGAACATCAACATCAAATGAATGTCTCTATCACTCTTTTCTTTCTCAGACTGAACCAAAGAAAGTGGAAGCAGCTCTTAAAGATGCTGATTGGGTGCAAGCAATACAGGAAGAGTTAAATGAATTTGAAAGAAATAAAGTCTGGACCCTAGTGCCAAGACCAAAGAACAGATCAGTTGTTGGTACAAAGTGGGTGTTCAAAAAGAAAACTGATAGTGATGGCATAATTACAAGGAATAAAGCAAAATTGGTTGCAAAAGGATACTCTCAACAGGAGGGATTGATTATGATGAAATATTTGCACCAGTTGCTAGATTGGAAGCCATAAGGATATTTTTGGCTTATGTTGCTCACAAAAAGTTTAAATTCTTTCAAATGGATGTGAAAAGTGTTTTTGTTAATGGAGAATTGGAAGAAGAAGTATATGTTGAATAAACTCCAGGTTTTGTAGATTCAAAATTTCCTCATCATGTCTACAGACTCGATAAAGCACTTTATGGCCTTAAGCAAGCTTCAAGAGCATGGTATGAGATATTAGCTCAATTTCTTCTGGAAAGTAGATTTAATAGAGGGACTATTGACAAAACTTTATTCTATCTCAACCATGGAAATGACTTACTTTTGGTGCAGATATATGTTGATGATATTATTTTTGGTTCTACAAATGATAGACTTTGTAAAAGGTTTGCCAAGCTAATGCAGTCAAGATATCAAATGAGTTTGATGGGAGAACTTAGCTATTTTCTGGGCCTTCAAGTCAAGAAGAATGAAGAAGGAACTTTTATTTGTCAATCTAAGTACACCAGAATTTTGTTGAAGAAATTTGGAATGCAAGACTGTTCAAGTGCATCCACTCCTATGGCCACTGCAACAAAATTGGATAAGGATACTGGTATATCAGTAGATATTACTGATTACAAAGGTATGATTGGCTCACTACTCTATCTAACTGCAAGTAGACCTGATATCATGTATGCTACCTATCTTTTGTGCAAGATTTCAAGCAGATCCAAGAGAACCTCACTTAACAGCTGTGAAAAGAATTTTCAAGTACCTTAAGGGTACAGCTGATCTGGGATTGTGGTATCCTAGAGAATCAGACTTTAAGCTAATAGGTTACTCAGATGCAGATTTTGCAGGATGCAAAATTGACAAGAAAAGAACAAGTGGAAGCTGCCAATTTCTTGGAGGCATATTGGTTTCTTGGTTTAGCAAGAAACAAAAGTCAATTTCCACATCAACTGCAGATGCAGAATACATTGCTGCAGGAAGCTGTTGTGCACAGATTCTTTGGATGAAGAATCAGTTAATGGATTATGGGTTAACATATTCTAAAATCCCTATTTAATGTGATAATCAAAGTTCTATTGCTATGACAGGTAATCCAGTTCAACACTCAATGACAAAGCACATCAGCATTAGGTACCACTTCATAAGGGAACATGTGATGGAGGGTACAGTAGAATTGCACTTTGTTCCAACAGATCAACAACTAGTAGATATCTTCACAAAACCACTGTGTGAAGCTACTTTTACATGATTGGTAAATGAACTTGGAATGGTTTCAGGTTCTTTCTCTAAATCTGCTTAGTTTATGATCTGATACATCAGACTTTATGATCAGTATTTATAGATATTACTATCTTTGTGTATTTTGTGCTTAAATTGAAATTTTCTAAGTGCTGATTGTTATCTGATGTGAATTTATAAACTCTGATAGTGATATGAATATTTCTGTGACTATTCAATCCAATGAGGATAACTGTGCTAGATGCTGACCTAGTAGTCTTTAATATACTAAAGATCCCATGTTTGAAGTAATTATTTATGTGGAAATCTTTTAACACAAGCAAATTCTGATACTGAGCTTGGTTAGGTTTACTTTGTGTATCTTATTACTAAGTCAAAAACTAGAATAGTGCTTCTTATCTGTTAAGTTCTGATGTTGGTAAATCTTATGGATGTACTAAGTGCTGATAAGCCTCACTTATCAAAAGAAAAATAAAAAGAAAAGAAATAAATATCAGGTACTCCTTTGAGATCTAGAGAAAAATATATGTGGAAGGGAAGACCCAAGTGCATTTCAAAAGATGCATAAAATGAGCACAAAACAATTGAGGTGGACTTATGCATGAACTCATTCTATAGTAGACTTCAGAATAATGACAGATTTTAAGCAAAGTTCTTAGTTATGCCTTATTTCTAAGATGTACTGAAGTGAATCAGACTTTACTCTTTGTCTGATATTTAGCTTAATGCACACACTTACACTCCATATGAATGATGAAAATTACTGTTGTGATCAAATGTTATTTTAGATGAACAGTTTAAGTGTCAGTTGCATAAATTCCGAGGACAAGTTCTGATGGAAGTTCTGATGATTAAGTTCTGTTGAAATAATATCAGTATTTGTGTGAAGAATTACAGAAATACACATTCACTTTTTGAGTTAAGGAGCCATATTCTGATGACTTTTAAATTCTGATAATAATCAAGTTCTGATGCTGACGTGGCAGTACTTATTTACTTGGTTTACTTTTAAGTCAATACTTGAACAGTTATATTTTTCAGAATATTGGACTATGTGAGATAAAGCAGTAATAATCATTGTTTAGTGGGAACAGTTTTCTTTTTGAAAAACTGAACGTGCAAAGTAATTATTACTTATTTACCGTGCCCATTAACTTTTGTCTTAACTCCTGCATGGCTGACAGGTGTAAGGTCTGTTCCACTTCTCAATAACTGTTGTCACGTGGGTTATCTAAGTAAAAGAGATAAAAGATTTTCAAATCTTTTATTCACATTTCTATTTTATTCACTCTCTCTCTTTTTCTTATTCTCTCACATTTTCTGACCATTTTCTATACAGACATTTCATCAAACATCTTTCAGGAAATCTTATTTCTCACCTATTTCTGATGGCGCCCAAGGATTTAATTGTTGATGGAGCCAAGTTTGTGCCAAATAACTATGCTGCAATCCTGAACAAGGCTGAAGCTCCATCAGATCTGTACTTTGTGCAATATTTATTAGCCAATAGTGAGATTGGGTATGCTTTGACCCAACCTCAAACTATTTCAAGCAAACAAGTGCTAATATTTTGGCGAACTGGGCTTTTTGATAATGGTGGTGCTGCTGGTTCACCAAGCATAATTTTCACATCAGTAGATGTCGAGCATGTGATGACTCCAGGAGCAGTTCGTAAAGCTCTCCACTTACCTGAAGGTTGTACATTCTCAACAGTGGAGGATCCTGTTTTACAACAGCTTATGGTCAGTCTGGGCTATGAGAAAAGTTTGGGAAAGCTGGGTCAACTGAAAAGATCAAATATCAGAAAGGAATGGAGCTTTTTCTTTGATTGTATCACCAAGGCATTCGCCAATAAATGCTCCAACTTTGATGTTATTCCCATCATGAGTCAGCAAATCGGGTATGCCCTTATCCATTAAACTCATTTTGATTTTGCAATTGTTGTGCTAGGTTTTATAGGGGATAGGATGACAGAGGATAGGATTGTAGTATACTTTGCTAGATTATGTCAGCTTATATATACTTATTGTTGTGCTTATGAACCCCAACCAGCCAGTGATTTAATTCCACCCTTTAAGCTTGCAAAAATGGCTTTTAATGATTTGTTAAATGCTGACAATAAGAAACAAGTGCTGAGACCCTTACAGATTCCTCAGTTAGTAAAACAGATCTTGGTAAATGTTGATCCACAAGCATATACATCTGTCTATCCTGATGTCCAACCCACAAACTCATCAAAACCAACCCAATCTCCATCCGCCCCTACCACAACTACACAAACACCTCAAACTTCTTGACCTCAACCAACTCAACCCTCCATCAGGATATATTACAAACCAACACAGTCATCTCAATTTCAACCTTCAGCACATCCAGTGAAGCCTTCATCTTCAAAACCCAAGAGGGCTAAGATAGTACCTCAGTCTCAACAGAAGAGAAGGAGAATTATTCTGAGAGATGAGTCAGATAATGATGAACAGGTTCCTATATCAGAACCTATTGTAGTAGAAGCTGAGAAGATCTCTTCTCAGAAAGATACTGAAACTGGGAGTTCTAGGCCCCTTAAAAGGCTTAGAAAGCTAAATTCTGATGATGAAGCTCCCAAAGTCTCTACTTCAGCAAAGAGACTTAAAAAGCAATGAGCCAGAAGGGCTGTAAGTGAATCATCACACTCTGAAGAAATTCTGGAAGCAGCAAGTAAGGAAGGGGGTCAGGAATCTCTGATCCCAACAGAACCTATAGTAATTGAATTACCTATAGTAATTGAATTACTTCCTACTGCTGAATCAGCTCACAGGTCTCCTATTCAAGAACAAGAGTATATTCCAGAGAAAGTGTCTACACCTCCTGTGTCTCCTCTCATTAATCCAGTACATGCTAAAGACCCAGGTACAAGTGCTGAAATAGACATACATAACTTGGTTGCGCCTGAGGTTCTGTACTTGGAAGCTCCGCCAACACCAATTTTGGATGCTGATTTCAATGCAAATATTCCAACAACACCAGTTCTGAATCTAGATGATGAAGATCAGATTGTAGGTGGGCATCAAAATTTGGATGTTGATCAGAATTAGTTGCAGATTAGAATTTAGAGGATGATGTTGAAACCTCTATAGCCTCACATACTGTTATTCTATCAGAGGATGCTGATACTGCAGGCTCTGTAAGTTCTGATACTGACAATGCTAAAATTACTGGTGAAGCTGCTACATATGTAGATGTTGATACAGTTGGTCCATCTGGACATGCACCTCAAAAAGCTCCATGCAAAGCTGATCTAATCAAGAAGTTTGTTAGAGAGGATGCACCAGTACCTTGGAGTGAAACTCCTAGAGGAAAAGAGTGGACTAAGGAATGGAACACAGTTATTTTTGTTCATACTGAAAAAATTCTTGCTGAGCACCTGGCTAAGGCTGATGAAATGCTGATAAATGATGATTTCAAGGCACAGCTGAGAGTTACTGCATTGAGTACTAGGAACCTTCAAGGTCAACACTCAATAACTCATGACAAGGTGAACAAAATTCAGGAATCACTGATCCAGCAAGAAATGAATATAAAATTGGAAAAGAACAGATTTTTTTAAGCCAACCTATGACCGAATTGGGTATATTGGAAAGACTCAGGAGAAGCAGCAAGATCAGATTTCTGAAATTCTAAAGAATAAAGCTTCTCAGCAAACTCAACTCAATGAGATCCAATCCTCAGTGAAATTGCTTGTCTCTCTTCTTCTACCTGCTGATGCCAAAAAGGGGGAGAAAGTGATTAAGTCTAAATGCAAATCTAGTCAAGTACTGAAGGGTAAGGATGATGGAAATGATGACCAGGGAAACTCTGAAAGGGGTAGAGGTCATGGTCAAGGCAAAGGTTTTTCATCAAGCAAAGCTGGAACTACAAGTCAAGGAACAAGTTCTGATGTTGGGAGAAGAATAAGTTCTAATACTGGTAAAAGAATAAGTTCTAGTGATCAAACTCTGGAACTTGATGAAGAGATTTCCAAAAGACTATTCCTAAAGGACAATCCAGGCATGGATATTGAAAGCCTGAAGGAAGAAGAAGCCAGACTTAAAGTAGAAAATGTCAAGTCAAAGTCTAAAGCTCAAGTCATGGAAAAGAAGCCACCAAAGCCTAAAAGCATTGTGATAAAAGAAAAGTCAATTTCTGAGGCAACCAAGGCCAAATCACAAGTGAAGGTAGATCCAAGATCCAAGGGCAAAGTAAAAATTGATGAACCTGTAAAGGTATACATGCCAATCATGGATGAAGAAATAATTAATGATGAAGATACTAGTCTGATTTTGAAGAAAAAGGATATTCAAACAACCTCTGACAGAGCTCATGTTGTTCAAGATCAGGACTTAGTAAAATCTGATATTACAGTGAAGCAAGCAACCTCTAACATAGCTCAAGTTGGCTTGATATCTGAAGATAAAGAAAAGGAAACCTCTGACATTGCTCATGTTAAACCTTTAGAGATGCTACTACCAGGATTCACAAAAGTTCAACAGACTCAACCTTTGAAGACCTTATCAAGTGGTTTTGAAGCAAGAGTTGTTCAAGGAAAGGAAGCAAGAGACAAATCAGGATTGGGTAGTTCTAAAGAGAAGAGAATACACAACACTACCAATGATCCAACTTCCTTACGTGAACCAGGTGTAGGAGCAACTCCTGAAAGATTGAATCAACTTGAATCTGTACAAATAGTTTACCACTCTATTTTGAAAGAAGATATCATGTTATACTTTATGACAGATGAGAGGGTATTCCAGATCAGGGAGAATGCTATTCCATTGAAGTATTTTGAAGAACTGGAACATGTTCTATTTCTACTTCAAGTGAAAAACAGATCAACAGATGGTGCTGCAGGTTATTTAAAATCAAATATTCAAAGTCAGAAGAAACTTTACTCTGTAAAGTCTGACATGCCATACTATCCTAAGTACAGATCTCACAGTGGAGATATTGTTGAAATGAAGCCTAATACTGTTAAAATCATCACTACATTTTTTGGTATTAAGGGACTTGAATTCAGTCTAGAGTCTGATAAAGCCTATATCATCAGACTATATCAGGATATAAGAAAAGCTAAAATAAATGATCTCAGGGCTGCTATCTTTCAAACTGGTGAAGATACAGTTGAACTGAAAAATGCTAAAAGGAGGATGGTCAATGAACTTGAATATGCTGAGAGAAGTCTGTTGAAGAACTATCTCAGAACAACTCCTGATATCAAAGAGATCAGAAATTGAAGCCAAGTCAAAGATATACAACTGCTTAAATTTTGAAGTGTATACATACTGAAGCTGATATCAGACTTTATGGAGGGTAAAGCTGTAAGGATTGTAAGTTGTAGTTATCTAGTCAAATTCTCATGCATTTGTACTTAATGTTTTTGACATCATCAAATATCTGTTAAACTCTTATATTATGCTAATTTACAAGTTGGGGGAGATTGTTAGATATATTTGTGATGTCATGTCTAATATGATTTGTGTTTAGTTTTCAGATCTTACTTAACAGGACAAATTAGTACTTATACTGAAGTCAGGACTTAAGATATCAGAACTTAAGTTATCAGAACTTAAGTTATCAGAAGATATTTATCAGGAGATAATATCAGGACTTAAGAAGACGTTCAGATAAGGAAGGCGGCTGATTGAAAGGAAAGAAGATCAAGACAAAAATAAGAAGAGATATGTATGGAGAAGAATTCTATGAAGAATAGAATACTTGGAAGAAATATAACTAGTTGATATATATTAAGAAGCAGAATTATATTCGATATCAATTAGAAGATTATCTTGTAACTATGTGTCTATATAAACACAGCATATGGTTTACACTATATGTGTTATCTTAATCGAGAATATTATTCATTGTAACCCTAGCAGCTCTCGTGATATTTGTTCATCACTGAGAGAGGACGGTTCCATTGTAATATGTTTTATCAATAAGATTATTATGTGTTTCATACTTGTGTTCTTAAATTCGATTTGATTGTGCTAGACACTGTATTCAACCCCCTTCTACAGTGTGTGTGACCTAACATGGTCGATATAGCCATCTTTCTCGATAGTTATCTTAGGGACCTGGCTGTTAAGAGCAAAACCATCCTCCTTGTTAAAATTTGCGCTCCCACTTCCTTTCTTTTTTTTCGCAATTTGAAATATAGTAATAATATCACATTATCTTTCAAATAATGCAGTGTACTTAGTAATATCTATTTATACATATAAACAACCTGAAATTAAATTTGAATTCAAGATTCACCTTAGCAAAACCATCATCTTCGTCAGTTGCATTCTCATCAGTTGCATTCCCATTAGTTGCACCCCCGCTGCGTTTCTTTGGACTCGCGAACAGAGCAAAACCAGCAGGTTTATCACCAATACCCTTGTTATTAGGACTTTCATCTTTCGTCATGGGCTGATAAGAAAATCCTTGTTAATAAAATCAGATATACAAGTGAAACAATGTAATCCGAATATAGAAGTAAAATGTAATGTGACTGGGTGAAAGATCTTAAAAAGAAAAAAGATACTCTTATGAATCCGTAAATTTTCCCCGTGTAGCTGGTAGCTAATTTCAATGCCGAGCTATTGTACTATGTTCCTTGGGTTTTTTGTCAATGTGTTCCTGGGTTTTAAATTTCTATTAATGATATAGTTATGAAGTTTTCTGGAGTTCTGGAGTTCCTGGGTAAACACAAATAGTAGTTCTGGGCTATGAAGTGTAACCAAAGACTATGAAGTGTGTTACACCCGGCATTTCTGTGTAATATTAATTGTAAATTTGGTGTAATTATAAAGCCGGATGCCAATATATTCAACTATTGTATGCTTGTGTGAATGAGAATTTCTGCGTCTTAAATTTTCGTTATGTGGTATATGAATTTTCAAAGCAAAAATTTATTAATTTCTTTCATTTTTGATTTATAAGGAATATTTTTAAACCTTGAATAAATATTTTTTTTAAAAGTTATTTGTTCACAAAATTCAAAAGTAGTTTTATAAAATTTCTAAAAATCCAAGTTATTTTATGGTATAAATTTTATAATTTTTGAACTTGTGTTTTATTTTATAAAAATAAATCTTTATCAATGTTAATTTTTATAATTAGCAAATTACATAGTTGTCCTTGCATGCAAATCCTTTCTATTCAATCCAAAAGGGCTAAAGAGACAATTACCACCCCACTAACTCCTATTTTCTAGCCAAATTCCTCCTTTACCCTTGCATGCAAAATGATCCAAGTTTAAGTGGAAGGGTGGTCATGTCAATTCCAATTTCCACTCACATTTGTCAAAACAAAAACCATAAAACAAGTAAAGACATGATCATTTCACACATCACTCACCACCACACTCTTTCTTCCCTCCCTCCCTCCTCTCTCTCACTCTCGGTTTTCTTCCCCCCCTCACTCTCGGGTTTTGCCGAGATCAACCCCCTCCCCATTTTCTTTCTTTCTCAATCAAGTTCTACCTTCTACAACAAGTAAATGTTACTTCCCATGCCATGATCAATTATATTTTAAAGAGTTTTGAGTAGGAAGTTTAAGTTTTAAGGTTGCATGTTAAGGTTTTAGTTGAAACTCAAAGTACAACCTTGATTCTTGTGAGTTTAAGGTTGTTTTTGAGAGGACTACAAGGAATGGTGAAGTGCCAAGTCTTGAGAAGAAAAAATCTTGATGTTAAATGGTCATTCCCTTCCATTTCATTCGGCCATGACCATAGGGGAGCCGAATGAATGGTTCTTGAGACCATTCTTGTTGCTTTGTTCAAATTTTGCATGTTTATGTGATAATGGCTTGAATTTTGTAGTAAAAAAATTGATGAAACTCCTTGCATGCTAAGTGATCATCTAGATATAGCTCATGCTAGGCTTGCATGTAAATTTCTTGGTAAAACATATTTAGAAAATATGTTGTTTGGCTTGCAAAACTCGAAGACATGCATGCATGTGGATTTCATTTAGAATGTTATAAGATTTTGATCATTTGGAAAGATTTTATTAGTAAGCTTTAATTTCAGTAGGAATAATTTGATAATATTGATTAATGCTTCTTGATGCATGGTAATAAGTTGTGTATATCTTTTATAGCATAACTTGTTGTTTCAAAAACTTGATGATTTGTGAGTTGTGAAATGTGGTTTCTTTTGTTTTGCCATGATTGCACCTTAGGTAGGGATGATCTCCACCAAGATTATTTTGAGTATAAGGGAATTAGTTTAGTAGATCACCATGTTTAAGTCTTGGTTTGGGTATTAGGTTGTTGGTGGTTGAGTTGTCAAGTCAAAACCTTGGAGAAAGGAGAGTTATAGTTTCTGCAGAAAATCAGTTTAGTACCCTGAGGTTTAGAGTGAGTTTTGACCATGTCATTGATGTGTACTTTGAGGCCCAAGCCACCAGAAGTTAGTATTGGGAGTATATAAAAGGTTTTAGGTGTTGGTTGGAGGTTTGCATGTCATTTGGTTAGGTGCACAAGTAGAATAACAAAATCTGTCCAGCAGGGGACAGTTTTGTTGCAACTTAGAAATAGGGAGATTTGACCATGTCATGGGTAGGCCCTCATTAGGCCCTGTTGGGCCTTAGTTAGAGGGAGTGTCAGAGAAGTTTTTCCAACCATAGTTCATAGGATAAGAGTTAGAACCATGTGTCACAAGTTAATTCAAGTTAGGGTGTTTTCTGCTCAGGAAAACAGGGGAACCATGGACTTTGAGCTTAGGCCCAAGAAGGCCCAAGCCAGGCCCTTGAGCCACATCAAGTTTGGGAGATTCCCTTAGGTTAGGAGAGTCTTATGTAAGAATTTTTAAGGAAAACCTATAGTTTAAGGGTGTCAAATGCACTCAAGAAACCATAGTTGTCATTCTGAAATTTGCACCAGTGAACACTTTCACTTAGCACATAGTTTTAGAACACTTAGGAGTGAGGTCTTGGTTAACCACCATAGTTATAAGATAGTATAAGGTCAGAAGAATAAAAGGCACAAGTGAGGGTCAATAGGTCTTGGATAGTTTAGTAAAGGCACATCGAGTTAGGAAGCCAAAAATTAGAAGACTTTGTCTAGTTTAGCGACCAAGTGACTTAAGTTGGGGGATCGAGATCATCCAAGCCTAGTGTTGCATTATGGTGTATATGGTGTTATTTGGTATTAATATATGATATGTCATTATGTGGCTATGTGTGTGCAACTATAAATTAAAGGTGAATATAAATTAAGTGCATATAGGCCTAAGTGCCATCCGTGTTTAAATTCGGGTTGTAAATAGGTTAAGTTGGTGAGAGTATATTATAATGGGGATTATTATTATTTATGTAGGATCTCGAGACGAGGGAAAACTTGCCATAAAGGTCGAGTGAAGCTCCAGTTGTTGCTCCTACCAGTCAGACCAGACCAGCCTTTCTCAAGGCAAGTGATTCAACTTGTCCTTCATATATACTGCTAATAGTTCATACTTTGCTGCAACTATCCTGTGTCATTTGATATATTAAATCAAGCGTATCTTATGTTTATCTTTGAATTATATAAAAATGCCATGAACCCTCGAGTACATATTGCAAAGTGGTCTTATCATGATAGTATATTAAAGTAATTCGAATGCCAGGATAAAAGAAAAGGGTAATTATAACTCTTGATTGATTCTCTTGATTTACATGCTGATGATTCCTAAGTATTGATATCTCATCCTGATACTTGAACCCCTATAGAACATTACCTTGAACCCTAAAAGCCAGATACTTATCAAAGTGATTCCTCATTGTTTGATACTCCTCTTTCTTATCCTGAAGCTTGACAATTCTGATATATCCTGAGTTAAAGATCATTTCTGCATACGTTAACACCCTTAGTATTCATGAAGCTTATCTTCTTGATGATCCAGCACTTGAACCTTGATGAGAAACCATTGTTTTAAGCCCAATTTGGCATTACCCTTTATAATATCCAACATCCTCACTAAATCCCCTTGTCTAATCTTTGATATATGAAAACCATTCAGTCACTTTAATAAAGTATGGTTTTATGAATCATGGCCCTGAGATTTAGTACCATATTTCCCATGTTTCGAGTTGATCTATAATCCCTTGATAAAAAGAAAAAAATGTTTACTGTAAAAGAGATTTTGTTATAAATCGGCATCAGTTTTTGAAATAAATAAAATGTGGGTTTTCAGTCCCAAAGGGGGATAAATGTTTTCTTTGAATAGTGGATCTGGACTGAGACGCGAGTCATTTCCACACTTATATTAGGCTTAAAAGTTGCCTAGGGATTCCCATTAATGTTTCAGAACCCAGCGAGGTTCGGGATTACTTCGCGGCTGATCACCGGCTGTAATCCGTAGCGTCATAAAATGATTTTGATTAAGATATGATTTTGAAATTGTTTTGATACAAACGGAATGATGCCATCACCCAAAGTTCTATCTCTCGTTATCACTGGTTATGTCTTCCCATTGACATTCTTTAATATATATCTCAATTTATGATTTGTATCGTATTGTTTAGCACTTGTTGAGCATTTGGCTCACTCCTTGCTTTACCCTGATATTACAGCTAGCAGCTATGGTTAGATTCAAGCAGACTACCCGTAAGACCTGTGATGCTGATGCTTATGTTCGAGCTCAGGTAGAATAAGTGATAGTAGTTTGTGTGAGGACTCAGTATTTAAAATAAGTTGTAATAGATGGTAGTGTTGGGCTGTTCCAAACCCTAAACTGTAAGATCTTGGATTTGGGTATGTTTATTTATTTGTTGTGATAGTTATATTTAATTTGCTGTTTAAGTTGGGGTGTGACAAAGTGTACAACCATTTTTTATTCAATAAAATTGAACCATTCTTATTTTACTTACAAACTAAAGGCAAAAAAAGGAGAGCAGAGGATTATACAAAAACTCCAAGAATAACAAAAGCAGAGGAATGTACTTGTTTAGGTCTAGACAGCTTCTCAAATCTCACAACCCATATTAAATGACTAACGGAGAAGTGTAATCAAACAAGTGTTGTTTAGTTGCGACTCTAAACAAACATTTCTATAAGCACTTCCTCACATGGGATGAACTATAAACACTATATATACACACATACAGAGAAGAACACATATATAGAGCTCAATTTAGAGTTCCCAAGGGGGTTCGAGGGTTTTGAAATTGAAAGGGGGTTAATTGAGATGAACTATAAACACTTATATATACTTGCATAGAAGAAAATGAAGAAGAACATACAGATAAAAGATTTTCCAATTTCTTCATCTTCATCACCTCTCGATTTAGAGTTCTATTCGCCCGCCTCCTTCCAGAGAGAGATAAACCCTAATTTGGTATGTGTCTCCGACCCAAATTCTCACATGTCCCTGCTTTTATATTTTTTATAAAATATAATTAAAATATTGTAGTCGATAATATGTGCACTACTATTTTGATTATAAATATATATATAATATATATATATGTATTTTTATTATTACTCGTAAATATTACATCAAATATTCAGAAAATTTTACATACCCGATAGGCGGAAAAATTTATTCGGATGAATCACTGTTATTATCTTCACAAGTATTACTACTATTTTCGGTATTTTCAGTTGTTGAAGATTCGTCTTCTTCGGATTCATATTCCATTTCTTCTTCCGGAGTTTCATCACCATCATCTAAATCTATTCCAATCCCACTTTCATCATTTAGATGTATTGGAATATCATCCGTACTAATATCATTTAGATGTGTAGGAATTTCATCTAGGAACGGTTCTTGATGCGATATCGAGTTTTGAGGAAGTTCAACAAGTGACTGAGCCTTTAATTTGCATACAACTAGCCAATCATTCTTGTCTCGTTTAAGACTTGGATAATTACAAAGTAGACTTGCATGGCCTGCATTGCTAGTACAAATGGTTCATACACACGCAATCTCTTTTTTTTATTTACCTCAACTATGTTATAACGTGGATGAACTCTTATTCCAACAATGGGTGTAGGATCGAACCATTGACACTTAAACAAAACTGTTTTCTTCACCGGTGAACGTGGATACTCGACAATCAAAATATCTTCAACCATTCCAAAGTAATCATTAAAAGCCTCACTATAATTCGATCCCTTGATACATATGCCACTGTTGAACGTTGACCTATCAGCCCCATATTCTCGTGTATGAAATTTATACCCATTCATATAGTAAATTGGTACCGACTTAACCGAATGAAGAGGTCCCAATGAAATATCGCGAACATATTCA
Source organism: Apium graveolens (assembly GCF_009905375.1). NCBI lineage: Eukaryota > Viridiplantae > Streptophyta > Magnoliopsida > Apiales > Apiaceae > Apium > Apium graveolens. The sequence continues at coordinate 58,004,472 of NC_133656.1, forward strand.
TTTGGTACCAGTGATGAATTTTGAGCCTGAAAAAATATAATGGCGACTATAAGAATACGGAAAAAATAGTTCACAGTTATATAATATTAAATATAAATGTATCAATTTAACTTACATAAGCTTTAAACCACATCGCAAAATCACTTTCCAAGCACCGATCAATTTCAACACTAGTTATATGTAGATTATGTCCACGCAGCTGATTTATGAAAATCCTGATTACACGAAAATAAACTAATCAGATAATAGGGATTAATGGGGAAATATAAGTGTGTGATTATAGTAAATTAACTTACTCGATATATGGTACAACCTCAGGGCAGTTAAACAATATATAGTTGTGAGCTGCCATGTACTGTCGATCATCAAAATAACGAATGCTGACACTTCCATGTGAACATCCAGGATGAGAAAATATAAAAATATTTCCTCCAAAACTCTCCCCACCTCCACTAGGATCATTTCTTGGAACTTTTCTATGTTTTGTTTGAACATGGGGCTTAAAATAGTGTTTGCAAAAAGTGGAAGCTTCCTCAACCAAAAAAGCATTGCATATTGATCCTTCAACCCAAGCTTTATTTTTCACATTACTTTTCAAGTGACGTAAAAATCTTTCAAAAGGGTACATCCAACGATACTGTACAGGACCTGCAATACGTGCTTCGTATGACAAGTGCACTAAAAGATGTTCCATGGAGTTGAGCAATGACGGTGGAAATATACGCTCTAACTTGCAGAGTATAACATGAACTTATTCTTCAAATCTATGCATGTCACTTGTTCTCAAAGTAGCTGAAGTGAGATCTCTAAAGAAAAGGCTTAATTCTGTCATAGCCTCCCAAACATTATTCGGAAGAAATTCCTGAAAAGCAATCGGAAGAAGTCGTTGCATAAACACCTGGCAATCATGACTCTTCATCCCAAATAACTTGTATTTCTTCATGTTAATACAATGCCCCATATTTGACACATATCCATCAGGAAATTTCAGATCTTTCAACCATTCACACACTTTTTGCTTTTGCTTTTTGTCTAAGCTATAACATGATTTCGGATACTTCCGTGTCAATTCATCAATTGCTAACTCTGGTCTTCGACAAATCATTGCAATATCATCTCTTGCCTTAGAATTATCTTTCGTTTTTCCTTCAATGGCCATGAGAGTGTTGAAGATATTTTCAAAGACATTTTTCTCAACATTCATGACATCAAGATTGTGTCTAATCGATAATGTCCTCCAATATGATAAATCCCAAAAGATGCTTCTCTTTTTCCATCCACAGTTGTAAGCTTTAATGACTTTAGCATTGTGCTCAGCACCTCCCAATTCTGTAATTTTCATCAAACCAAGTGAGTAAACACATCTTCACCTGTTCGGACCGGAGGGGCAGATTCAGTCACTATCTTTCCCTTTGTAAACCAGTTTTTATTCTTTCGAAATGGATGATTGGCGGGTAAAAACTTTCGATGATTATCAAACCATGTAGTCTTTCCACCATGTGAAAGATTATATGCATCATGATCGTGAGCACGATAAGGACAAGCTAAATGGCCAGCAGTTTTCCATCCAGACAACATTGAATAAGCAGGGAAGTCACTAATAGTCCACATAAATGCAGCTCGCATACAAAAATTTTGTTTCAAAGAATTATCCCATGTCTCCACACCAACTTCCCATAACATTTTCAACTCAGCAATCAATGGTTGAAGAAAAACATCTATCTTCTGTTTTGGATTTTTTGGCCCGGGCACAAGTACAGACAGAAACAAGTATTGCTCTTTTGAACACATCCACGGAGGCAAATTGTATGTAGTCACTATAAATGGCCAAGAAGAATATTATTTACCCGTTGCGCCAAATGGTTGAAATCCATCGGTAGAAAGCCCCAATCTAACATTTCTCGTCTCTGAGGAAAATAAGGGATGTGCTCTATCAAATTGTTTCCACTCCTTCGAGTCTGAACAGTGACGCATCACACCTTCTTCTTGATCATGTTCAGCATGCCATCTTATATGGGTTGCTGTCGTAGGTGAAGCATACAATCTTTGTAATCTCGGTGCCAATGGAAAATAGATCATCCTAAAGGGAACTTTCTTTCTCTCCTTCTTGGATCTGTTAAGTCTTGTTTTGTATCTCGCATGTGAACAAAATTTACATGACTCCATATTGATGTCTTCACCCCAGTATATCATGCATCCATTAACACAACAATCAATATGCTCAGAAGGAAGCCCCAATTCTTTCATATACTTCTTCGTGCTGTAAAAGCTATCAATAAACATATTATCTTGGGGCAAGATGCCTTTGAATAACTGTGATGTCTGATCATAACATGTCTCTGACCAATGATGGTCAGATTTCAAACTTAACATCTGAGCCATGGCGGACAACTGAGAAGCTTCACAACCTTCGTATAACTCTCTATCAGAAGACTTTAGAATATCATACAACTTTTGTGCCTCTGCATTTGGAATCTTCGGATCAAAACTTGGACCAGCAGCATCGATCACCATGTTATACATTAGGTTGACATCATCTCTTTCACCTTGGGTATTGGAATGATGTGTGGAGGACTGTTCTCCACTTTGTCTAGCCACATATGGCTCTCCATGTCGATCCCACACATAATAACCCCTCACAAATCTTTTTTTAAGTATATGTAATTTCACGGTCTCCGCATTCCAGAATTGACGATTCTCACACTTGAAACATAGACGTTGAATACTTGTCTCATTCATGGACTCTTCTCGAGAAATAACATATTGCATAAAATTTTCCAAACCATTAATAAATTTTGAGTTAAAAATCCCTGACTATCTTTTCTTTGATACATCCAATCCTGATCATTATTCAATTTAAACGTTTAGTAACCTGCAAAAAAATATCAAATAATTATACGTACATATAGTTTAATAAAAATATCAAATAATTTATATGTTAATTAAAACCCACATTCACCAGGTATCTAACCAAATATCTAAATGCACATCCTCCATATGTTAATTAAAGTACATGTTCATATTTTAACAACATTTAACAGATCAATGTACTTGGTCACTACCAAGATAAATGCAATATCTATTCAAATTGACAATAATAAAAAAAATTAAGAAATCCCTAAATGAGCAGACTAATTAACATTTACGGTATTTTAATGCATAAAATTAACAAAAACTATAATTCATTTCATTTTTGCTAACGACCTATTCCGTTGGCGAGTAGAAAATCGGTTAGTAACATATATTCGTAATAGAATGGCCACAGAATTGCCACACATCGTGTAAACTTTTTCAAAAGACTTGCAAGCTATAATAATTACAATGCATATATATATAGCAACATCAGTAAAAATTTGCAAACCAGCTACTGAAAAATTAATTAATAACGTAAAACACAGTTTAATTAGTGAAGTTAAAGAAAAAAACTGACCTTAATTTGATTTTCAGATGAGAAGAAGAATGTTGAGAATGTTGAGATGCGGTTTATATTTTGAGATGAGAAGAAGAAAATAAATAAAGTAAGTAAATCTGAACTCGGAAGTAAGGTTGGTTGAGAAGGTTGAGAGGGTAGGTGCTCGCATTAAATTTAATTATTACATTTACTAACGGAACAATAACTGATATAACATTAACCGATCTACATTTATAAAAAATTAGTAACAGAATACTAACGGAATACAGTTTATCATTTTCGTTAGCAAATTGTTAGCTTTTGTTAGTAATTAGTTGCTATTCCGTTACTAATTCGTAGCCAAAATTCTGATTGTAATCCATTGGCAATTCTGTTGGCAGGTTTTCGCGAGCTTTTTTGGCGCCTACTTTACCCACAAAAAATTTCGTCATTAAATAATTTGTTGGTGTTCAATTGGGCTTCCGTTGTTATTCTACTGATTTTTTAAAATCTTAGATTCCGTTGGTAATTTGTTGGTAACTGTCAATGGAATGTTATCCGTTGTTAATTTTCGTTGGCATTATCGAGAAATCTTGTAGTGTAAACTAATACATTAAACACTTAGTTTATAGACACTCAGTCATATAGATCATCCACATTTATAATTCTATACAATTTAAATTTTAATTATAAACACACAATTATATATAGATAGGGTTTAGAAATATCGGTCGTAACATAGGAACTTTGTTGTTCTTAGATAGTAGCCGGTTAATTTATTTACCGGAGTGTAGCAACACCCCTCGCGGATTTATATATGAATATATACTTCCCCGAATATCTTGTGTTCCTCGTTTTACTGTTCCAAACACTATTCACCTCAAGAACACGGAACCACTAATCGAGCACTAAATTATATGTCCGCAAAAGATTTTTAGTGAGTATCGTATTCAACCCCCCTCTACGATAATTCAGGACCTGACAAAAATTTATTTTTATTTTGCTTAGTAAATTAAAAACATTTATAATTGTAACTAAAATGGTAGACATGAATAGGAGATTAAAGCTACTAATTATATTTCTAAACAAAAAACATACTCTGCATATATACAGATTTATGCAATATATATATATATATATTGTAAATTCTATGAAGATTTCATTTAATTCCTAGAGTCCAGGAGTCCATATTTGTTCTACCAATAATATATTGCAAAACATATTATTTTGTGAAGAATATTTTATAAACATCACCATTTTAATATAAATCTTGCAAATCTCATAAATTATATGAGTAGAATAATGCAAACAGATTATGTTCTGTAACATGAATATGGATGTTCTGGATGCTCTAAACATGTTATGTAGAAATATATAATTTACAATATTTTACTTGCAAAATGTTTGAAATTTGCAAGATTATCAATAAAATAATAATATTTGCAGAACATAATTCGCAAAATAATATATTGCAATATTTTTACGTAACATATTACTTGCAAAATATATATGGACACCACAATTCCAATAAAATAGTGTGTTCTCCATAGAACCTTACTTATATATTTATATATATACTTATATATATATACATATATATATATGTGTGTGTGTGTATGCATATATATAGGGTTTTGGTCAAATAGAAACCTCCCTTAAAATAAAAAATAGAAACTAATCTTAGCTATCCATTCCTACCTTTTAACTTTAAATCTCAGCCATTCATTTAATTTAATTAAAAAAATATAAAAGACATAGATTTGATACACTAAATTTTATAATTGTTTTTGACTTTCTCTCTCTTCTTCATCTCTCTCTCTCCCTCTATGTGTGTGTGTGTGTGAATCAGTAATTGCTGACTTCTCTCTCTTCTTCATCTGTATCTCTCTCTCTATAGTTTTATCCATTAAACTTTGTTCATCTAACTTCGAAAAAGAATATCGGTTGATCGATTAGTGATTATTTATCTAAAAACACAATTTTAGTGATTGTTGATTTGTAAAGAGATAATCGGCTTCTCGATTAGTTGTTTGAAGATGATTACAGTTGATTTGGATAAAATTAGAGTTAATCAAGATAAATTATCTTGTTTTATATCTTTTGATATATTGAGAAGCTCATTTTTTGATTTGTTTTAGTTTTTTTTTTATGATTTTAAGTTGTAGAATGAATTGTTTTAGCTGAAATTTTTAATTATATATGTGGTTAGTGTTTAGTTTTAATATTGTTTTTGTTGATTTAGTTTTTAATATGATTATATGCCCATCTATTAGTGATTGTGTGTATTACATATCTCTGTATTAGTTAATTATGTATTAGTGATTTTTTATGTCATATATGCAGAGAAATAGAGACTATAATAGCAGATATTAGCTCATAAAAAGTAGATAATGATAGATTTCTAGACAGAGAAATAACATATAGATATAATCAGTTAGAGAGAGAATAAGAATAACAGAATTTTAGAGAGAAAAAGGAATTTGTCAGTTTGTTGTAATCGTATTCGTAACATATCATTGATTATGAAATTGTATTATAATAATATATCAGTGATTTTTTATTATGTATCAATGTTTTTTCCATACAATTGCTCAGTGATTGTGTTATATGTATTCAATGATTTTTTTATATTTTTTTAGATTCGTTTTGCGGTGATTTTTCTAGGAGTGGCAATGATGTTGTTATTGGTATTGTTACTGATCTTTCTTCAATAGAAAGTAAAAGAAGTGTGAGAAATTATACTATATGTCCTGGTGGTAATAGGTATCATATACCTAGTTTTGTTGTTGATAATGGCGTGCCTTACACTAATCAGATTTTTGAGAGTGTAGATCAAGGTTACCGGTTTTATAAGGCTTATGCTCGTTTGGGTGGTTTTAGTGTTCACAAAACAACTGAAAATATAGATGATGCCGGTACTGTTCTGTTGAAACATTATGTTTGTAGCTGTGAAGGGTTCAATAATCCTAAGGATAATCCAAAAGTTTTGAAGAAGAGGCGTTTTGTTACTCGTAGGTGTGGATGTAAAGAAAAGATGGTTTTGAAGTATATGGCTCCGAATAAATATTTTGTGTACTGCTCTGTTGGACATCACAATCATCCTTTGACATGTAAAAAAGGTCGTTATTTTTTACATTCTAGTCGTGAGATGATTACTAGTTTGAGGAATATTTACCATAACGGTGCAAAGATCAATATTGGTGTTATTAAGTCATTTAGTTTTGCCAAAGAAATGTATGGTGGATATGCTAATATTGGTACTTTGCTGCAAGATTTCAGGAACTTCAATAGGGATTTGAAATTGTTTATTGGTGATAAGGATGCGCAGATGATGATTGAAAAATTCAAACGTATGCAGGAGAAATCTAAAGGCTTTTATTTTGCTTATGATGTTGATTCTGAAGGCCACCTAACAAAGGTATTTTGGGCTAATTCTATTGGTCGAAAGAATTTTTAATTATATGGTGATGCAATATCATTTGATGCAATATTTGATACAAACAGGTACAATGAACACCCTTCCACTCATACTTAATTGACAACTATTTACTCTAATTTTATACAGAGTTTTATTATAAGGTCAAGAAATGCACCTTATTTTCCTTGTTTTTAATGTTGTTTTGCTATTTAGTTTTTAACTCTTTTATGCTTCTTATTATTAATTTTTCTAGGTATAATTTGATTTTTGCACCATTCACTGGTGTTGAAAAACATGACAGATGTGTAACTTTTGCATCATGTCTTCTTGCACACGAGAGTGCTGCTGATTACAGTTGGGCTTTTGGTCATCTTGTAAAGGCAATGGAACTGAATCTTATTTTGATTATTACTAATCAATGTCCTTCTATGAAGGTGTCTATATGTGATGTATTTTCTGATGTCAACGGTCTTGTTCGTAGTAAGAACCATTTATGCATGTGGCATATTATGGAAAATTTCTCAGTTAAGGTATTAAAGTGCCATTTATAAGTGATTAAGACAATAATGTTTCGTGATTAATGTGACATTTATTAGTGATTAAAATAAATGTTTTAGTGAATTTTCATATTCCCATGTATTTTTTCCTGTATCGCTGTTCTTCCTTGTTCTTTTATGTTTCTCAATTCTTTTGTTCTGTATCATTTTAGGTTTTAAAGTCCATTATGTTCCACTAATTTGTTGTTTTATTATTGTTTTTTTACAGCTTGGTAATCGATTATACAAAGAGACAGACTTTATGTAGAAAATAAAAACTTATATCTGGTCATCTATTATGAAAACTGAAGACTTTGAGAGCGGATGGGAGGCAGTTATAGAGGGATTTTATTAAGAAAATAATAAGTGGTTGTAATATATGTATGCTCTAAAGGCTTCATGGATTCTTGCATTTTTTAGAAATGAGCCAATGTTTGGGTTGCTAAGAACTACTTCAAGATCTTAGAGTGAAAACTCCTTTGTTGGGCAGTTTCACAAACAAGGAGATACGTTATGTGAGTTTTTGTTGCGTTTTGAGAGTCGAATGGACAAGCAAAGGAATGAGACAGTTATACTGGATCATGAGTCATAGTCAAGTCTTCTTACAACATTGTCCAAGTAGTTTATAGAAGATGATGCAACCACTTTATATATACGTACTATCTTTTATAAAAATCAAGAAGAAATCCTTGCTTCTTGTTTTGAAATGCAAATTAAGCGTATGAGTGAAGAAGTTGATGGTGTTACTCATTTTGAAATCAGGGATGTGAGGGTAAAAGATAAACTTTTTAAGGTTAATCTCCTTTACTAGTCTGTTACTTTTCACCTTTTATTAGTGATTGATTTTTATTTTTTAGTGATTAGATTTGTTTTTTAGTGATTTTTAGTTGTATAATTAGTGATTACAATGTGTTCACTATATTTTATGCAAGTTTCTTTTATTACGAACCATGTTGTGTGTTCTTACAAGAAATTTGTGATGTGTGGTATTGTTTACAGACATACATTTTGTGGTTTAAAGCAAATTAGGGTTACCAAATTTCCAAGAAACCTTGTTCTTAATCGTTGGATACCAACTGATGATAGTGGAACTTCATCAAATTTAGATGTGGTAACCATTGATTATTTTAAGATGGAACAAGTATCTTTAAAACTGACCACAATTTGGTTTAATTTTCGCCAATTTGGCATCCCAAAATCTCGGGTTAGGGATCTAGGAGGTACTGTAATTCATAGAAATGAAATCTTTATCCGTTTTATAATCATAATAATCGTAGTAGAACTATTTTCCACTCTTTTTATACGTCACCTTGAATCATGTTTAACACTTATCACATACAACAATATATATATGCTCACACCTTTATGACCCCATGTAACAACCCAAATCCGGGGTCAAGATTTGGTGACACGAAACAATCTTTAAATAACATAAAAGAATATTCACTTACCCCCCTTGAATCCGGATCATTTACAGGTTATGGTATGAAACAAGAATCTAACCTTTTACAACTCACAATAACTGGAATACAAGTTTAAATACCTTTATGCTAATGCCTGTGTCTTATTTTCTCACATCTTCGTCCTTTCGCGGAGGAGATCTCTCTAACTTCTGCTGGCTAAAGAAAGCTATTCACTTTTATCTTTCTCTACTTCTAAAAGAAATAAGAGTTTACAAAGCAAGAGTGAGCCAAAAATGTCCAGCAAGTATATAATTTTGAGTTCCAAATATTAATAACAAAGGAAAATTTCCGGACAAAATCTCTAAACAATTTTAAACAATTTTATTTATTCGAGGGAGTTGAGCGACTAAAACTTGGCGGTTACCAGCCCTTAGTTATAAATCCAAAAGTGACAAGCGATTCCTAGATTCATTTCCCAAATTAGGGTTTGGTCCGGTTTTTGGAATCATAGAACCTTTCGAGAGAGAATGCTGTTAATGGCGATCCACAACAAATTATACTGGACACTAGTTCGCATCTATATCCTGCTGATCAGCCAGGATACAGTGCAGATCTATACCTACTTGTATAGATCCGGTCGGGTCCCCAGGCTCTACGGCCCATCTCAAGGCACCGGTCATGTCCCGGTCCTTAGGAATAAGTAACTTAATCCCACACATCATCGTTATCCACCCCATGGAGTATTTTGATGTCAAATCATTTTGAATACAAAACATCCCAATTCAGGGTTCCCAAATAACCCGAAAGAATGGGTATTTGCTCAAGAGAGCAATCGAATTATAGGAACAATAATGAAAAAAACATGCATAAGAAGAGTAATTGCAGCGAAATGTAAAACATTTAACTATTCTGAACTTAGAATAAGAACGAAGAAATAATTGTAGTATTTTAAAAGAAAGTTCAGGAACACTTGCCTTAATAAGCTTTAATCGCTATTACTAGTTGACTTTGGTTCGACTTGAACTTTCAGCTTTATTGTCAAACTACTATCCCTTTTTGGTTACGATCCCAATACTCAAAACCTTTGATTGGCACTTCGTTGATCTCGATGTCTAATCACTGGATCATTCCTAGTCCGATGTCGATACTCGGGTTTTCCGTCTAGGACCTACAGGGTTGAAATACCCTAATTCAGATAATCGTCTCGCTTAACATCATATCACTATCACTTCAACCCATACGATTTCATAACCCAACTCGTATTTATATGTATTATTGAAATACACATAGCAGTTATGGTTTAAATCTTCGAAACTCAGGTCGGTGTTTATTTTCGGAAAGTACATATATTCGTTGTTTGAAAATAATAGGATAATTGATTATAAAATATTTTTGTCACTACACACAACTAGGTTCGTATGATATAATTATTTACTTTCGTTTAACGTCTCCGATAATTACAGGTTACGTTCCCGTATTTTCAGAATTAATTTTTCCCGAAAATCGGGCAGCGTTTCCTTTATTTATCGGCCTACCCATCGAATCATTTCGACGGTAATCACAACAACAAACAATCGCAGTCATCCAATTCACAAACAATTTCACCAATCCCCAATCACCAATACAAATTTAATTATTAATTATTATTCATTTTCGTTGGGTAATTAATACCACAAACTAATTTATTTAATTTATAAACGTAGGACTCAGATAAAATCATCACCGTCCACCGTTGGCTCGCCGAAGCTCATCGCCAACGGCGATAAAATTCGCGGGTTCCCGTCTATAACGGACGTCCAACAAAAATTTCATCGATTAGTACAATTTATTCCCGCATAAAATATTTTATTTCACGAATAAAAATCAATTAATATATTTATTTATTTTCGGCAGGAGTTACTAAAAGCAAATCACGATTTAACCGAACCAAGGCAATAGGAAAAACCAGGATGCACACGCGCAAATGCGCAACAAACCCACGCCGCCATACCTCACCGGAATCCGGGAGGTGGAAACATAGTATAAACACAACAAATCACAGCCCCCCGTGACTGATTACATGCTTATACATACAAGTTTATGTATATAATAATCACGGGAAGCAGATAACTCAACCAAGCACAGACACAACTGCCACAGACCAAGTCGGAACTGGGTAGGCGGTCGGAAATAGGTGACTAAAGCGGCGCTTACCTGAAACCGAAGGAGAAAGGGGAGGAGGGAGAGGAATTAAGTGAAAATCAGGGAAAAAGAAAGGAACGATCAAGAGGAAGAAATTACAGAGAATCGAGAGGCCGAGAGATTGAAAAGAAAAGGGGTCACGGGAGATGAATTAAAGGGAAAGAAAGGGATAAATTTGATTATACTTATCTAATTTGCCAATCATTTTTATCCAGAATTTTGTAATTATAGCGAAATGAGTTACGATTAACAACACATCGAAATAAATCAAAATTACTGGTAAATGTTATAATATCCTGAAACTAATAAAACATAAAATTTCATAATTTTTAAAGGATTTTTAAAACGTAACTCGTACCCGCATTCCACAATTAATGAACCGAGCCGCACTTGAACAATTTCGGGAAATCACGAAAATAGTCTTAAAAGGTTATAAATATCCCGAAGTTTATAAAAACATAAATATTGAAATGTTTTAAAATAATTTCTGAAACGCAAATTATACCCGTTTTTAGCAATTAAATGAATCAACACGCGGGTAAAACTAATCCCAAAAATTCCCAAAATAATTTTTAAATTCTTAGAATATTCCAAACTTGAATAAATATTAGTTTCATAATTTTTTGAAGAATTCTGAAATTATATACGGATTTTGCAAATAAATGAAATCATAAAATCATTTGAAAATAAATAATTAATAAAATATTGATTTCTAAATTTTATAAACCCGTAAAATAATAAATAAAATTATGAAACAACAAAATTTAGAGACAATTTTAGCATTCATAAGAATAAATATTCAATACAATCACTTTAAAAATGAATTATGTTCATAGAACTCGATAATTAATTATAAAATTAATCTCCGCATCCAACAAATCACAAACAATTAATAATACAGCAACACATAGCTAACAGAACCATCGCATAATTTATTTATTAATAATTCGATAATTATATTTACATATATGATCTGAAAATAGGTTATTTAGCTGTTAAGTAACTATAAAGACGATACGGTTTTAGTACCAGATTTGGATATTTATTAAAACAGAGCCTCTTATAAAACATTTTACACAAAAATGAGATAATAATATCTCGCCTTTTGAGAATATGAATTTTTATCGATCTATAAAATAATTAGCGTATCGAAATTTTCACGCCGGGACTCGTACGGATCAAACCGTGCCCCGGATCGAAAAAGTCAAAATAGAAAAAGTGTTCAGAATTATCAGATTAGGTTAGGAAGGAGTTTTCGGAAGAGTTTCGGTTGTAAAAACACAAAAATGGTTGAAGTGGGACGATTTCTGATTCTGAAAAGTAATTTTATAATTACGTAAAAATAATCATTATTAATTCTATAAATTCTTATAAAATCATATAATAATCCAAAAATTACCAGAAAAATACCAATATTATCTATATTTAATTCTGGATAATTAAAAATTTAAAACATCCTAATTTTATCAGATATCAACACCCAAATATTACTATCAATCATCAAATAATTCACCAAAATTCACATAAAAATCACATAATAATTATTTATTGATAAAAATAATTATATAATATTTCTCGGACGTTACATCCTTCCCCCCTTAAAAATATTTTGTCCTCAGATCATGCTAAGAAACAGACCATGATAATTTCCAAGTATCTCTCTTATAATTTCTCAAGTTTCATCAATTTAATCACAACTCAATGGTCTCTTACCGACATCAAATCTATCAGTTACTCATGTAACCTGAATCATATCTCCATTTCATACATATGGAGCTAAATCACTATTCCTGGTCATACACCTATAAATGACTTATGAACTCGTTATACCTGTGACAACAAGACCAACTCATTCACAACCATTCTATCTACCTCATTGTTTCAAAGGACTAACTTAATTTACACTAACCTTCTTTTCTTTCTAATTCTAATAGTTCTTGCTCATGAACTTTCTATTTTCACTAACTATTCTACTTTACTTTTTATGCCTCCTTCTGTTCGGGTAGTCTGGCCTATGATCATTTTCTAATCATATTCGAGAATCTTTAATCGATCGCTTGTACTTTTCATTCATTTGTGCCCGATATATTGAGCTCATAGCATCTTCTACTTCGAAATGTCCTATAACTGTTCAAAACCTTAAACTTAAAGGAAAATTTCAACAATTGCATTGAACTTACCAATTAACAGTATATCCCAATTTATTTTTAACCACTATCAAGCATATTCATCGAGCGAGAATCTTTTACTATCTGAAAGGAAATATATTAATTTGGAATAGAATGAATCACAACTTTATTCAAAATCCGGTCTATTGGTACTAATACTCATTTTGTTGTCATATCAAATTAGATATTAATTTGAACTTTGATGCTCACAACATTCCATACTGAAGTCAACATCAATCATCTATATTAATACCACCTTTGATGTCTAATAACAAAGTAAGTATAAACCAGAAACTGAGTTAAAACCTGATCTTTAATTTCTAACTTTTCCAATTCCTTTAACCACTCCCCAACAATCTTAATGGTATTCACTCTTTCCTTCGTATTCAAGATATTTGTCCCTAAATGGACCTGTCTGATTGGTAGTTAACCAAACAACCGTAGCTCATAATTAATTATAACCAGAATTCATATCTTCGAAGTTTAAAACGCAGTTGCTACCTTTCACCCTTTGTAGGAATATCTCCAGGTATTCAGCTTGGTCTTTCTTAGTCCATGAATGGGCGAGGATGTTATCCATAAATATAATTATACTATCCAAATACTCCTGACACATTATGTTCTTTTAATCCTCTGACTTATAACTTCTGATAATCGATGCGTAACTTCATACCTCCATTCTCTTTTTCCCCATGACCTCTTTTGTGCATAGTGCAAAATACTCTTTATTTCATTATTTTTTCATTCCATACTCCTGAAGTTTCCTTTACTCATTATTCCATCCCTAGTGGGTCATACGATACAGGGTTTTTGACACCAGCTCGACTCTGTGCAGTAACTGACGAGAAATTCTTACCCCATTCCCTGAGGTAACCTTGGTAAATCGTTCGTTCGAACCTCCGGGACTTCACTTTAATTCTAAAGAATTTAGATATGAGATTCATTGTAACGTTCTCCTCTAACAGTTCGCCACTAATACCTTTGTTTAATCTTTCCTGTTTACACGCATTCTTGGAACAAATTCCTATCTCCCATTATCGATGTTTCACTTCATTCTCCTATTAGTTCTAGGACAACTGACATTTACAACTTGCATATATCCTGGATTATTTCTTTATCATTCTTTTGATTCCACTTCTTTTCTTATTTATTGCTCCATTTTCATTATTCATTATCTCTTTTAAACATAAGGAATTTTTTTTTCTTGATAATACTAAATTACTCATTATTAGATAGGTCATTTCTGGAGTTAACACTGGAATGAAGGCTTTTATTTATAATATTTAAATTCTTACTAACAGAATTATCAAAATTCATCGGCAGCTATTTTCTTAACCTCGCTTGAATCATCATGGATCGCACATTTGGCTTTTCCCATTTGATCTACATTCCTTTTTCCTGAGTTCACCTGTAGATTTTGTCAGTCTCTATCTTACATCGGATACTTGAATTTGCGAGTTTTCCAGTATTTCACAGCATCTTCCATAAAATCGTAATTCAATATGGATGTACATTCACGTCCTTCATAAAGTATTATTACAGATGATAACATTTCCTTTCTTTATCTTGGATCTCCGGTTCTTGCAAACGTTCTCTCCACGAATTTACAGTAGCTTCCATTAAATCGTCCTTCGATATGGGTATACATCCAAGTTCTTCCTGGAACACTGTTATAGATGATAGAATCTCTTTGCTTTATCTTGAACCTTCAGTTCTAAAAAAAATATTCTTCTTACTAACATGTACTAATAACTTTCTGTTCCTCTTGTTTATCGAAAAGTGCGTATTCATCTAGATAAAATCTCACACAGTCTTGCAGTAACATCATGCTATTTTTACTAAATTTCCAATTTCTGCTAATGTCATTACTTCCTCCAAATTGCTCATTGCTTTTATTTCGGATCTGAAAATCATGTCAAAAAATTGACTTAATCTAATTGGAATTGATCTCCATTTAACTGACCATTAGTTGGTAAAGTTAATCAATTAACTCTTTTAAATGATCAATTAAACCAAGCTAACTGGAATCAAATATATAAAGCCGGTTTGATCATAACATTCTTTCTCAAGAACCGAGATCGCAATCATTTGGAGTATCGATGAAAACGATAATATACTTATTTATCCTATAACGTAGGGTAATTTCTGAAAATTTGGGCAGCACTTCCCCTACACCATTGACTACCAGTCGGACTCAAGCCGACACCATCAATCAACCAACCCATCCACCAACAATTAAGATTATATTCTTTTGATCCACATATGTACTATTTACTAGCACATCATATATCTTGTTTTTTATTGGAATTGGGTCTTAAACCAACAATGATTAATATAACCATACATTTCTTAGTTCTTTCAGAATATTACGAATTGTTATTAATGAACTTAAAATTTATCTCGTTGTTTCCTTAAAAATTTGATTTTGCGATTCTTTTAATTTATTTCTGACCATTATTAATCGGTTTATCTTTTAATAACCGCGCATGGCCTTCATTATTATCATCACAATCTGGTGGAAACTTAATTGTTATAACATTATTTCTTAAAAGGTTTCACAGTCGAGTCACCATTCCTACATCTCCACTTTTTGTTCCCGTATCGAACTTTCGTCGTTGACCTGCTTTGGGTATTAAATTTGCCATCATTCATTTACTTAAGTTAGAGAACTTCACAATCTCTTGAAGAACACGTTCGAGATTGGTTGCAATTAAGATTTCTTCGATCTTGAATCTTCACGACAAATATTTTCCCGCGATGAAGGGATGCTTCACGTATTAGTTGCTTGTCTAAGTCAGTTTTCAGAATTCCCTTGATCTTCGATTGTCGTCCCGACATTCGTTCGCTTTGTATGATACATACAGCCTTACTTCCTTATTTTATAAATAAATTATTTGTTACAGTCTGCTAACCATTCATTTCACGTCAAAATTCTCTAATTTGAAATGCATCGCGTCAACGTAATCTACCATACTGATGAGATCCTCGTAACACGAACAACTGTCTGATTTGATATCTTTACCTCGACCACGTTGTCGGTGTATCCATTCTTTCTTGCTCACAAATGTCCACCATTTATTAGCTTGCAATCATATCCTTCTTCGACACGTAATTCTACCTGTCACACATGACTATTCTATTTCTTTTGTAATTTTCAAAGAACAGACTCTACTCAAGAGGAGAGTTTGTGAATATGATTTTGATTGAAAAACTGAATAAGGAATAATGATGCAACAACTGCTTGGGAGGAACTGTAAGTCAATAAATTGAAGGAAGAAGAATGAGTGAAGATTTAGAAGTGAATGAGACAACCATATTCGTACACAAGATGGACAGTCTTTCATACTATATGGCATATATCACATGATTAGGTGGCGTCCCACCCGACTCTTCGTCATTTTGACAAAGCGTCATACCACAACACTTTCTGTCTCAATCAGGATTCAATAATTTGAGAAGAGAAACAATTCAGAAGGAATACAATAAATTTTCTTTCATTTTCATCTCATATGATTCATCAACATAAGAAGCTCATACGTGCTCAAGAATCAAGAAGAACATATGCTATCGTATTAGAAGAAAGAATGTCAGTGTTGATCACCTTCCACGCTTCTCTTACGTATGTCTTGAGGAACCATTCGAATGAGAGATTCACCATTTAGGTCACATTATAACTTCGGAATATCGTCTGGAAATGCCTTTACATTAAATGTTTTAATAATTTGATCATAGTCGCGTCATTACGAAATTTATAATTACCACTTCCGACTTCATCTATGCCCCGTAAAATAACCATCGATCACGCAACGCCTCAATTTCGTCGATAGAAATACGATTCTTCTCCAATCATCTGGAAGAGTCTTTCATTTTCTTCAATCATCCTTTATCCACTCGAATCACGATTCTCATTAAATTTTAATAATGTAAATGAATTGGGTAAATAATGTTTTAAGATGTTGATTTAAACATTATTATTATTAAAACAATTTTGCATTCACCTTTCACGGAGCAGCTTTAAACTTTCTTCCTGCTAGTAGGTCCCCTTGGTCCTCCGAACTAACAACACTGAGTCTAGACCCATTATCCTTTTGGGTCATTTTATGTTTATAATACAAGAAATTAAGTAGGAATTCGACAACCAAATTGTGAAACTCAATTTATGCAAAGATCTTCTAAAAGTTGATTACGAAAATCTTTTTCGAATTCTCATTTTAAAGTTTTGAAAATCAAATATTTGGCCGTTATTACTATATAAGTTACTCGCTATTCTCATGATCCGCCAATGAAATATCTAACTAAAAGAATGCTCATATATAAGGGTCTCTCCACTTTGATATATCTTCTACTTTTCCTTGGATTCTACTCGCACTTATTAGTCGACGAAGCTTCATTTACCGTTGTATATCATTTAATTCGCAATTCTACCTCAACGCCGACATCTGGTACTATCTTTGACATTCTTGTCATCGTCCGTGACGTTATGCTTACAACCACGCATGCGATTCGACGTTCCGTCTGTAGATAGGGTCGCATCTCCTTGCTAGACTTTACTATACCCAATAAGGTAGATACCATTCCTTGTGCAGCGCCCGATAAGTGATAAGAATCTTCCCGCAATGATGGTGCCTTTAAAACGTGCAACGTTGGTTCTTCATCAGCTTCCATCAACTCGTTGCCTCCAGCGTGGAGTTCATTCTACTACCTAATTCTAAGTTAAATCATACCCAAAACTCACCTAACCTCTCTTACATAAAGTTCTCACAAGACTCAATCGCATATTCTTTAAAACCACATGAAAATAGGATAACAGACCCAATCTCTGTCGATCTGTCGATTCCTCATTACTGTAGGATCTGTAAACTCAATATACCTATAGCGTTGTGATATTCGCCTTACACTTCCCTCCACAATCCTATCTTATTAATCCCATATCGGATCTACTATCCCTAATTCACACTCAATTTGAACTTAAAATGAGTATGCCTAGGTCTTTCCTATCTCATATGACCTATTACTCTTATCATACTCTCACCTATTCTTATTTCAGTGACCAATAACCTGTAGCTCTGACACCAACTTATAGCAACCCAAATTCGGGGACAAGATTTGGTGTCACGAAACAATCTTTATATAACATAAAAGAATATTCACTTAACCCCTTGAATTCGGTTGGTTTACAGGTTATAGTATGAAACAAGAATCTAACCTTTTACAACTCACAATAACTGGAATACAAATTTAAATACCTTTATGATAATGCATGTGTCTTATTTTTTCACATCGTCATCCTTTCGCAGCGGAGATCTCTCTAACTTCTGCTGGCTAACGAAAGCTATTCACTTTTATCTTTCTCTGCTTTTGAAAGAAATAAGAGTTTACAAAGAAAGAGTGAGCCAAAAATGCCCAGCAAGTATATAATTTTGAGTTCCAAATATTAATAATAAAGGAAAATTCCCGGAAAAAATCTCTAAACAATTTTAAACAGTTATATTTATTCGAGGGAGTTGAGCGACTAAACCTTGGCAGTTACCAGCCCTTAGTTATAAATCCAAAAGTGACAAGCGATTCCCATATTCATTTCCTGAATCAGGGTTTTGTCCAGTTTTTGGAATCATAGAACCTTTCGAGAGAGAATGCCGTTAATGGCGATCCACAACAAATTAGACCGAACACTAGTTCGCATCTATATCCTACTAATCATCCAGGATACAATGTAGATCTATACTTACCTGTATAGATCCGGTCGGGTCCCAGGCTCTACGGCCCATCTCAAGGCACCGGTCATGTCCCGGTCCTTAGGAATAAGTAAACCTTAATCCCACACATCATCATTATCCAGCCAATGGAGTATTTTGATGTCAAATCATTTTGAATTCAAAATATCCCAATTCAGGGTTCGCAAATAACCCGAAAGAATGGGTATTTGCTCAAGAGAGCAATCGAATTATTTGAACAATAATGAAAAGAACATGCATAATAAGAGTAATTGCAGCGAAATGTAAAACATTTAACTATTCTAAACTTAGAATGGGAACGAAGAAATAATTGCAGTATTTTAAAAGAAAGTTCAGGAATACTTGCCTTAATAAGCTTTAATCGTTATTACTAGTTGACTTTGGTTCAACTTGAACTTTCAGCTTTATCGTCAAACTACTATCCCATTTTGGTTACGATCCCAATACTCAGAACCTTTGATTGGCACTTCGTTGATCTCGACGTCTAATCATTGGATCATTCCTAGTCCGATATCGATACTCGGGTTTTCCGTCTAGGACCTATAGTGTTGAAATACCCTAATTCAGATAATCGTCTCGCTTAACATCATATCACTATCACTTCTACCCATACGATTTCGTAACCCAACTTATATTCATATGTATTATTGAAATACACATAGCAGTTATGGTTCACATCTCTGAAACTCGGTTCGGTGTTTGTTTTCAGAAAGTACATATATTCGTTGTTTGAAAATAATAGGGTAATTGATTATAAAATATTTTTGTCACAACACACAACTAGGTTCGTATGATATAATTATTTACTTTTGTTTAACGTCTCCGATAATTACAGGTTACGTTCCCGTATTTTCTGAATTAATTTTTCTCGAAAATCGGGCAGCGTTTCCTTTATTTATCGGCCTACCTGTCGAATCATTTCGACGTCAATCACAACAACAAACAATCGCAATCATCCAATTCACAAACAATTTCACCAATCCCCAATCACCGATACAAATTTAATTATTAATTATTATTCATTTTCGTTGTGTAATTAATACCACGAACTAATTCATTTAATTTATAAATGTAGGACTCCGATAAAATCATCACCGTCCACCGTTGGCTCGCCGAAGCTCATCGCCAACGGCGATAAAATTCGCGTGTTACAGTCTATAACGGATGTCCAACAAAAATTTCATCGATTAGTACAATTTATTCCCGCATAAAATATTTTATTTCACGAATCAAAATCAATTAATATATTTATTTATTTTCGGCAGGAGTTACTAAAAGAAAATTATGATTTAACCAAACCAAGGCAACAGGGAAAACCAGGATGCACACGCGCATATGCGCAGCAAACCCACGCCGCCATACCTCACCGGAATCCGGGAGGCGACAACATAGTAAAAACACAACAAATCACAGCCCCCCTTGACTGATTACATGCATATACATACAAGTTTATGTATATAATAAGCACAGGAAGCAGATAACTGAACCAAGCACAGACACAACCGCCACAGACCAAGTCGGAACTGGGCCGACGGCCGGAAACAGGTGACTAAAGCGGCTCTTACCTGAAACCGAAGGAGAAAGGGGAGGAGGGAGAGGAATTAAGAGAAAATCAGGGAAAAAGAAAGGAACGATCGAGAGGAAGAAATTACAGAGAATCGAGAGGTCGAGAGATTGAAAATAAAAGGGGTCATGGGAGATGAATTAAAGGGAAAGAAAGGGATAAATTCGATTGTACTTATCTAATTTGCCAATCATTTTTATCCCGAATTTTGTATTTATAGCGAAATTAGTTGTGATTAAAAACACATCGAAATAAATCAAAATTAGTGTTAAATGTTATAATATCCTGAAATTAATAAGACATAAAATTTCGTAATTTTTAAAGGATTTTTAAAACATAACTCGTACCCGCATTCCACAATTAATGAACCGAGCTGCACTTAAACAATTTCGGGAAATCACGAAAATAGTCTTAAAAGGTTATAAATATCCCGAAGTTTATAAAAACATTAATTTTGAAATTTTTTAAAATAATTTCTGAAACGCAAATTATACCCGTTTTTAACAATTAAACGAATCAACGAGCGGGTGAAACTAATCCCAAAAATTCCCAAAATAATTTTTAAAATTCTCGGAATATTCCAAACTTTAATAAATATGAGTTTCATAATTTTTTGAAGAATTCTGAAATTATATACTGATTTTGCAAATAAATGAAATCATAAAATCATTTGAAAATAAATAATTAATAAAATATTGATTTCTAAATTTATAAACCCCTAAAATAATAAATAAAATTATGGAACGATAAAAATAATTTTAGAGACAATGTTAGCATTTATAAGAATAAATATTCAATACAATCACTTTAAAAATGAATTAAGTTCATACAACTCGATAATCATTTACAAAATTAATCTCCGCATCCAACAAATCACAAACAATTAATAATACAACAACACATAGCTGACAGAACCATCACATATTTTATTTATTAATAATTTGATAATTATATTTACATATCAGATCTGAAAATATGTTACTTAGCCGCTAAGTAACTATAAAGACCAGATTTGGATATTTATTAAAATAGAGCCTCTTATAAAACATTTTACACGAAAATGAGATAATAATATCTCGCCTTTTGAGAATACAATTTTTTATCGATCTATAAAATAATTAGTGTATCGAAATTTTCACGCCTGGACTCATACGGATCAAACCGTGCCTCGGATCAAAAAAGTCAAAACACAAAAAGTGTTCAGAATTATCATATTAGATTCGGAAGGAGTTTTCAGAAGAGTTTCGGGTTGTAAAAACGCAAAAATGGTTGAAGTGGGACTATTTCTGATTCTGAAAAGTAATCTTATAATTACGTAAAATAATTATTATTAATTCTATAAATTCTTATAAAATCATATAATAATCCAAAAATTACCAGAAAAATACCAATATTATCTATATTTAATTCTGGATAATTAAAAAATTAAAACATCCTAATTTTGTTAGATATCAACACCAAAATATTACTATCAATCATCAAATAATTCACCAAAATTCACATAAAAATCACATAATAATTATTTATTGATAAAAATAATTACATAATATTTCTCGGACGTTACACCCCACACTTATCAACACACACACACTTACAGGTTATTGTCTTGGAAATGAACAATTCATTACTAGAGTTTATCAGATCCACAAAGTGATAATTATTACAGACCAAAAGTGATTAAGTCTTACCACGGGTGTAACCTTTATTTAAGGTTAGATCGACAGCTAAATATACGTTTCTTCATTATTACCTTACATAAGTCATACTTGTAAATAAGTCTGACTAAAAACAACTGAAAACCATCCAGCTTATACGGTCTACCTGGGGTAATGCGCCGAACATCCTAGGGAACAGCTGGCCGTTTCCTACCCGTATCCTAGACGTGAGTTTCATGATAGGCATCTTGATTCACTGTTGTGTTGTGTCATTTTAAGAAAAATAAGTGTGAGCTTTAATACCCAGCATAATAAAGTACAGTATGAAAAGACTATATAAGAAATTGACATCTGATTCCGTAGATGGTATATATGTTTGTTTAAAATAATTTTTCTTGGTGATACACACCTCTTTTCAAAACAATTCGTTGATTGACTTATTGACTGCAAATACCTTAATGGTAAACCCTGGTCGTATTCGGGCTATGTGTTCAATTTCGGGTATGCGCACACTTCACAAGTTCCCGAGATCATAGAGTACCTTCTCCTGCGGTATCTTTTCATAAGTTCCTGAGTACACAGAGTACCTTCGCATGTGGTACTTTTGGTAGTCTCCCTAGTACTCATAGTACTAGGGTCTACCTCGTCCTTGGAAGAATCATATCATATCCTGAGAACTCGAATCACATTGAAGTTCTCCAAGCGTTTTGCTTGTTGATAGGCATAACTCATCTCATTTATATATATATGTACTTCTGAGAATTTTCGGAGGAAGCACTAAGATAATGTGAGTTGACCGTTGTCAACATATAAGTATTTAAGGGGGAGTTTCTTTTGAAAGTATAGTCAAATTATTTAAAGTATGTCGAGATAATATTCTTCGACGATCTGAAAGTATTAGTATGATTTTCTGAAACTCAGAAAATATTTTAAAATAGGTTTTATGATTTTTAAATGATATTAAATCATTTAATAAATATTTAATAATTATTATTAAATAATTAAACCTCGAATAATTATATTTTAAAAGAATAATTAAAATTATATTCCTCAACTAATTTATATTTAAATAATTAAATTAATTTTAAATAATATAAATAATTGGTTTTAAAATAAAATAAATGTTGGAGAATACTTCTGCCTTTTTAATTAAAAATCTGAAATAATATTCATTGCTTGGGTAATTAAATAGAGTTAAGGGAATACAATCTTTAAAAATCGTTTTTAAATAAAATTCAAGGTATTTAATAAATCGTAAGAGGACATCGAGTCCCTTGGAATAAAATAGTTAGGGACTTTAATTGTCCAAAACATCTCCGGGATGATTCCCCGGTTTATACTTTATGAAAACTGACCGACTCTCGGTCTTACAACTTATACCTCACGCTCTACTATAGCGTTAAAATATTCTACGATATATTCATTGTAATCTCGATTGTTATTTGATATGCAAACATGGCATTTATACAAAAATAGTAAAATAATCTTCACAACACAACAATATGTAGAACAGGGTTCATGAACTTGCTTGGGTGTTTTGAGGTGGAGGGTGCTCTAGGTTCCGCTCGGAAATCCATAATTATAACAATTATCATTAGTTAGATTCCATTCGTATTTATCGTTACTTGTACACATGCGATACTTACTATTCATTTACGTGACTCACTTTACTCTCATTATTCCAATAAGCACAATTACATGTCATATTCACTTTTTTTTCGTCATCCCTTATGTTCGTTAATGTCCTTTATATTTCTTCCCTCGGCTCCACTCTCGATTCTTAAGGGTTTCTATTTGCGCGATCTCGGCTCCGACATTTTTTATAAAATTTAAAAATCCATATTTTAACTTGAATTTTTTATGGAACTTAATAAAATTCATTCCTTACTCTCTATAAAAATTTCATGATTTTTGAATATTTTTAAGTCAATCATTTCTATTTTCAAAGTTCGTAACAACAAGATATATAATTTTTAGGTCTTATATTTCAAAAAATAACAGTTTTACATTCTGTATTTCTGCAGAAAACTTATGGTTATGTTTCTCTTGTTTTAACGTCGTTACGCTCGCGACTCGGGTTTTGTTTTTGCTCTAAATTGTTAACCAACCATCAACCATCACCATACCATCATTTTAACACTTAATCCTCTTAATAACATCAAGTTCTTGAGGCCACAACATCAAACTTATTAACTAACTAACTAAACATCAAGAAAATATCAAATCAATCATCAAAACTAGGTTTACAACTAAGATCCTTAATCTTCTTTAAACTTAAACCTTAGACAAAGTTTGGGGTAAGGATTCATACCTTTCTTGAAAGCTTGTAATATGTTATTCTTGATGGTTGAACCTTGGGGAGGCTTGGTTGTGCTTAAGGATCCTAAATCATGCCATGAAATTCAAGAAAACAAGAAGTATAACTATTTGGCACTATTCATCATCACTTTCTTGGAATTATTTGCCTATCCAAACCTTAATTAAATTCTCTCAAAAATTTATCTTACCTTAGTTTGATATGTAGGAAGCTTAGGAATTAATTGGAGAATTTTTTCATGGCTTGAAGTTGGATTTTGAAAATTGATTTCTCATTCTTTCTTCAAGGGCCGAATAGAATGCTTCAAGAGAGAGAAGAGAGAGATATTTTTGTTTCTTGTCTTGGTTGCTTCTTGAAAATGTGATAAATCTTTTAGTATATAATCCAAGGATTTTTAAATCTCATCCTATCTAGCTAGCTTGCCTATTTTCCAAGCTATATTATTAGCTTAGGTACTAGCATTACTATTTACGCTACTATTTGCTAGGTAGGTTACTATGCTCTCTAAGTAGGATACTATTTGTTGCTAACCTTGGTTACTTTCTTACCTTAGTTATTTTGCATGGTTTGCATGGCTTGATACGTTTTATTTATTCGATTACGTGTTCGTTTGGTCTCTTATTCATTTTCGTAATAAATTTTCGTAAACAGTTCACCGGGTAAATCCTTTCTTATACGTCTTTTATACTTTGAAGCTTTGTACTTGGGTTTAAATTTGTAGAATTTTAGATTCATAATTTGTTAGGAATATGTTGTGAACTGGATGATAAATCACACAAAACACCTTAGTAGATTTAACTTAGTGAACTTTGTAGCACTCGACGGATGATTCAATATAATCCCGACGGATGATGATTTGACATCCATCGAGTGAGTAGCTTATGTAACAATAAGCTTTGTAGCACATTTCTGCAAATAACTTTATGTAGATTCTGTATTAGCATATGAGTCATGTTAATATTCAAAGATGCTGAAATAGAATAATGCAGCAGAATGGAGTTGGACTTGATAGGTTTTGTTTTATTATCCTGTCTTATTACCATGTAAACTTGGTGATATATAAACCAAGTGTAGCTAGTAGAACAAATAACTAAGCAAACACATTTTAGAAGAGAGATAGAAAAAAGTTGTAACTGTTAAGACTTTCTCTGTTTTTTGTTTGTTCACTTATAAAGCAGCTGTGAGCCAATTTGAGTTTCACAGAATTCTCAAATCGATATATATATATATATATATATATATATATATATATATATATATATATATATATATATATGGTGGATACATTCAAATCCACCAGAAAGTTTTAAAGACTTGAGTTTTTATTACTTTGTGTTTGATTTACTTTATTCCTTATTCCGCACTTTGCAAATCAAAACACTTATATATATATTAAGTTAGAACATTTTTATAAATCTCGAAAAGAATCCAGAATTACATTCAACCCCCCTTCTGTAATTCTTGTTGTATTGTTAGGGAATAACAATTGGTATCAGAGCAAGCTCTTGAAGTACAAAGAGTGTAAATATCACAACAAACAGCAAGATGAACAAGAAGGATGTTGGAGTTAAAATTCATTTTTTGGATAAAGATAATTATCACCACTGGAAGGTGAAAATGCATCTACATCTTCTTTCTCAAGATGAGGCCTATGTGGACTGCATAGATAGAGGTCCTCATGTACCAATGAGAGCTGCAACAGGAAATGAACCATCTGTTCCCAAGCTTAGGCATGAATGGTCAGATCCTGATATTGACCAAGTCAGGAAAGACAAGAAGGCCATGAATATATTGTTCAATGGAGTTGATGGTGATATGTTTGATAACATCATTAACTGCAAAACAACCAAGGAGGTTTGGGACACTATCCAAATTATTTGTGATGGTACTGAGCAAGTAAGGGAGAATAAGATGCAGCTACTAATTAAACAATATGAGCACTTCCATTGTAAAGATAGTGAGTCTCTCACTGATATCTCTAGTAGGTTTCAAAAACTACTAAATGCTCTGAAGTTGCATGGAAGAGTCTATCAGAAAAAAGACTTTAACCTCAAGTTCCTTAGATCTCTTCCAAAGGAGTGGAAACCAATGACATTCTCATTGAGAAATTCTCAGGATTACAAGGAGTTTACCTTGGAGAGACTGTATGGCATCCTGAAGACTTATGAGCTTGAAATAGAGCAAGATGAGAGGATGGAGAAAGGAAGGAAGAAAGGAGGATCCATATAGCTGGTTGCTGAGTTAGAGGAAGAGAAAGAGATAAAGGTAGAAGTTGTTGAGTCTACTTCAAAGGTCTGTGAGAACAAGGGGAAAAGGCTGGTAGCTGAAAATGAAGATCATTTGAGCCAAGATGACATGGATGATATTGATGAGCATTTAGCATTCCTTTCCAGAAGATTTTCCAAGCTCAAGTACAAAAAGAACTTTGGAACATGGTGGATAAATCCAAATTCAAATGTTTCAAATGTGGCTTGGCAGGGCATTTTACTAGTGAGTGTAGAAAGTCAGATTCCAGGAAAAAGAAGTTTGAGCCTGTTGATTACAAACAGAAATATTTTGAGTTGCTCAAGCAAAAGGAAAGGGCTTTCATTACACAAGAAAATGACTAGGCAGCTGTTGGATTGGATGAAGATGATGATGTAAGCTATGTCAATCTAGCCCTGATGGCCAAGTCTGATGAAACAGAAACAAGTTCTTCAAGTAATCAGGTAATCACCACTAACCTAGCTCATTTATCTGAAGCTGAGTGTAATGATGCAATCAATGACATGTCTAGAATTATATCACTTGCGTGTTACACTTAAGTCCCTCACTAAGGAAAATGCTAAAATTAAAGAAAAAAATTATTTTTAAGTGAGAGGAATAATGTGCTAGAGTCTCAGTTTATTGAATTTGAAAAATTGAGAATTGAGTGTAAGATTGCTAAGGATGAATTAACTGAGTCATTGAAGAAAGAAGAGATTTTAAAGAAGCATCTTGAACGAGAGCATGAAGTGATTAAAGCATGAAAACATCCAGAGATGTTCACGCTCAAATCACTAAAGTTCAAGGTATTGAGTCCTTCTATGATGCAGCCCGAAAAAAGAGTAAGGAGAAACTGGAATCCAATTTGGTTGAAGGATTGCTAACAGATGTGGACTCGATGGATGATGAGAATCATCCGTCGGATAATCAAAAGGATTACCCGTTGAGTGACAAAGAGCCACATCTGTCGCCTGTGAGCAAACTAGTGAGCAAAGCTAAGCTTGCCAAATTAAATAAAAATATGGATCAGTTTCCAAAAACTTTGTTTCAGGAGAATCAAGTCAAGTGAAGAAGGAGAAGAAAGTTAATGTTGGTCATCTGTCCATCAAGCAATTGAATGACAGATTAGAAAAGATTGAGGTTAAAACAGAAACAAAAAAGAAAAACAATAGAAATGGGAAAGTAGGGATTAACAAACATAACAACTACACACCTGATAAGTATGCTCCAAGAAAAATCCGTGTTAAGTGTGGTAGTGTTAATCATTTGTCTGTTAGTTTGCCTACTCCTATATCTGTACCCTCTTCTTTTCCCAACATGAATGTCATGCCTTCTATGCCTATGAATGTTATGTCTGCTCAGAATATGAATGCACAATTTGCTAATATGCCATTTGCACCTAATCCTTATTATGCTGCATTTAGTATGCCATAAATGCCATTTAGCATGCCTTGCTGGAATAACATGTTTGCAAACAACATGCCTTTTCCTGTTAATCAAAATGTGCATGATAATTATGTTCAAATGACTGGTTTCAAGGGTCCAACTTAAATGACTAAGGATGAATCAGAAATTCCCAACTCAAATGAGATCAAACCTAAGAAACCAAAGAAGAAAGCTAACAAGGCAGGACCCAAGGAAACTTGGGTACCAAAATCAACTTGATTTGGTTTTGATGTGTGCAGGAAAATAGAAAGAATCTTTGGTACCTGGATAGTGGTTGTTCAAGGCACATGACTGAAGATTCTACCCTGCTCACAAAGTTCAAGGAGAGAGCTGGCCCAAGTATTACTTTTAGAGATTATAGCAAGGGTTATACTGTGGGATATAGCTTAATTTCAAAAGATAATGTCATCATTGAAGAGGTTTCCCTGGTGGATGGTCTCAAGCATAATTTGTTGCGTATCAGCCAACTGTGTGATAAGGGCAATTCAGTAACCTTCAATTCAGAAGCCTGTGTTGTGACAAACAAAAGAAGCAACAAAGTGGTTCTCACTGGAGTGAGAAAAGGAAATGTGTATGTAGCTGACTTTAACTCATCTAATGCAGAATATGTCACTTGTCTTCTCAGTAAAGGAAGTCAAGATGAAAGTTGGCTATGGCACAAGAAGGTGTCCCATCTAAACTTCTAGACCATGAATGAGCTTGTCAAGAAAGAACTGGTTAGAGGCATTCCTCAAGTGGAGTTTTCTAAGGATAGATTGTGTGATGCCTGCCAAAAAGGAAAGCAGATCAAAGCATCATTCAGAAAGAAGCTTGATTCAACAATTGAAAAACCTTTGCAATTTCTACACATGGATCTATTTGGACCAGTAAATGTCTTGTCTATTTCAAGGAAAAGATTTTTCCTAGTAATTGTAGATGATTTCTAAAAGTTCTATTGGATATATTTTCTAAAGTCTAAAGATGAGGCTAGTGAAATCATCATCAATCACATAAGGCAAGTCAACAATCATTCTGATTTTAAAGTAAGGAAAATCAGGAGTGACAATGGAACTGAGTTCAAGAATTCTGTGATGAGATCATTTTGTGAAGAGAATGGGACAAGGCATGAGTTTTCTGCAGCAAGAACTCCACAACAAAATGGAGTAGTGGAAAGAAAGAACATATATCGTATTGAAGCTGCAAGGACAATGCTAGAAGAATCAAAGTTACCAACATATTTTTGGGCTAAAGCTATGAATACTGCCTGCTACACTCAGAATATATCCTTGATTAACCAAAAAAAATGTATGACACCCTACCAATTGTTCAAGAACAAGAAACCAACTCTGAATTTTCTTCATGTCTTTGGCTGCAAATGTTTTATCTTGAGGAATCAAACTGATCAACATGGGAAGTTTGATGCTAAAACAGATGAAGGAATTTTTGTGGGATATGCTGTGGGAAAAGCATATAGAGTCTACAATCTTAGAACCAACATTGTTATGGAATCAATAGATGTTGTGTTTGATGATAAAAAGATTGAAGGACTGCAAGATGAAAATTCTCATGAAAGCCTCAAATTTGGTAATATGGAGATGGTTAGTGATGACAGTGATGATGAAAGTGATCAAAAAACAGTGAATAAGGATAATGCAGAAAAATATACAACTAATGAAGCATATAATTCAACATCTGTCGAGTTGCAAAATATTTCATCCGTCGGGAGACAATCTCCCTTATCTGTCGGGAGACAATCAGCTTCATCCGTCGTAACACAAAGTGCACCATCCGTCGGGTCATTAAGAGAAGCTGAAAGTCAGAATAGGTCACTTACAGAAAGATCCCCTTTCTCAAATCAAAGATTCACAAACTCAGGGGGAGTTTCTATTAATCAAAACTCAGTCACACATCAAGACAACAATGAGGCCTCTTCATCTAGAGCTAATCTACCTCAACAAAGAAAATGGACTAAGGATCACCCCTTTGAGCTCATCATTGGTGATGCATCTTCTAGAGTTCAAACAAGGAGAGCAACTCAAAAAGAATGTCTATATAGCAGCTTCCTATCTAAGGAAGAACCAAAGAAGGTAGAAGAAGTTTTGTTGGATCCTGATTGGATTTTAGCTATGCAGGAGGAGCTAAACCAATTTGAAAGGAATAAAGTATGGAAGCTCGCACCCAAGCCCAAAGGAAAGAATCCAATTGACACGAAATGGGTATTCAGAAACAAGATGGATGAAAATGGCATAGTAGTAAGGAACAAAGCTAGATTGGTTGCTAAGGGCTATTGTCAACAAGAAGGAATAGATTTTGATGAAACTTTTGCTCCTGTTGCAAGACTTGAAGCCATCACAATTTTCTTAGCCTATGCAGCTCATGCCAATTTCAAGTTCTATCAAATGGATGTCAAAAGTGCTTTTCTGAATGGAGATTTGGAGGAGGAAGTCTATGTTAGTTAGCCTCGTGGTTTTGAAGATCCAAATTTCCCAAATCATGTCTACTATCTTTTGAAAGCACTTTACGGACTGAAGCAAGCACCTAGAGCCTGGTATGATACTTTATCAAAGTTTCTTCTGGAAAACTACTTCACAAGAGGTACTGTTGATAAAACTTTATTATTTAGAAATATTAATGGCTCTAGTATACTTGTTCAAATTTATGTAGATGATATTATTTTTGGCTCTACAGATGAAAAACTTTACAAAAAGTTTGCCAAATTGATGCAAAGTAAGTATGAAATGAGCATGATGGGAGAACTAACTTACTTTCTTGGTTTCCAAGTTAAGCAAGTTAGTGATGGAATATCTATTAGTCAAACTAAATACATCCATGATCTTTTAAGGAAGTTTGATCTAATGGATTGCACATCTGCAAAAACTCCCATGGCCACTGCAACTAAGCTTGAATTAAACACTACTGAAAAGTCTGTGGATATTTCAAGCTATAGGGGCATGGTTGGCTCACTTCTGTACTTAACAGCTAGTAGGCCAGATATAATGTTTGCTACTTGTCTTTGTGCTAGATTTCAGGCTGATCCTAAAGAATCTCACTTAGTAGCTATTAAGAGAATTTTCTGATATCTCAAGGGAACACCAAAACTTGGCATTTGGTACCCTAGAGATTCTGGTTTTGATCTAACTGGTTATTCAGATGTAGATTATGTAGGTTGCAGAATAGACAGAAAAAGTACAACAGGAACCTGTCAATTTTTAGGGAACAAGCTTGTGTCCTGGTTCGGTAAAAAGTAAAAATTCAGTTTCTACTTCTACAGCTGAAGCTGAATATATTGTTGGTGGTAGTTGCTGTGCACAGATTTGTGGATGAAAAACCAATTGTTGGACTATGGTCTACAAGTGGATAGAATTCACATTTTCTGTGATAACACTAGTGAAATTGTAATCACTAAAAATCCAGTGCAGCATTCAAGAACAAAGCACATAGACATCAAGTACCACTTCATAAGGGAACATGTGATGAACGATACTGTGGAACTTCATTTTGTTCCAAGTGAAAACCAGCTTGCAGACATATTTACCAACCCACTTGATGAATCCACCTTTTAAAGGTTAATAAGTGAGTTAGGTATGCTTAATTATTCTTGAATCATTTCAGATATTTTGCAAGTGGTTATGCAGCCATAAATTTAATTGATTTTTTAACTTTGGATGAAATTTTGGCTAAGTCAAAATTTACATCTGGACAGATGTTCATTATCCATCGAGTTTGATCATCCGTCAAAATATTAATTGTTAATAAAAATAAATTATTTTTCTGGAATATTTTATAACTCGACAGATAACTGATTTATCCTCATCCGTCGAATTGCCTCAATCCTAGCCATTAAATCTCTGAACACTATCCATCGAGTATACGTACAGTTTGTAAGCATGACACGACAGATAAGTGACATAATTTTTACAGTTTATTCATTTTTAAACGGCTATTTTGGGCAATTTTTATTGGTCACTTTATTTTACTTTATTATTTTTGTCAGTTTATTTTTGAGATAGTATAAAAGCTAAATTCATTTTCATCATATTCTTTTATCATTCTCAATATTCAATTGCTCTAACTACTTTCTTCCTCAAAAGCAATCACTCTCTCTGTAAATTTCAATCTCTAACAATGGCACCAGTCGTCAAAATCATGTCTCAAACTGGGTATATCTATGAAAAGAACAACTTCACAGCTCTAGTGAACAAGGAGATTCAACAATCTGGAAGTTACCACAAAATGATGGATTTTGTGAAAGGCTGCAAACTCAACTATGCTATGTTGGAATCTCCCACCATCTACTTTGAGGTTGTAGAGGAGATATGGGCAACTGTAGAGTACAACTCAACTGATAAGACAATCACATTCACTCTTAAAGGTAAGCAGTTTTGCATTAATAGTGATATTGTCAAAGCATGCTTTAGGATTCCTAATAATATCGTTACTACTCCACACACAAACACTAATATAGTTAACATGCTAAATTCCATGGGCTATGCACTCACTACCTCTAAATTAAGTGAAATTAGAAGGTTGGGTCTTAGGAAAGAATGGAGTTATCTGTGTGATGTGGTAACTAAAGTGTTTTCTGGTAAGATTTGTAACTTTGACTCTATCAACATATTCATGCTTAACATGCTTTACATGCTAGTTACTGATAAGTACTTTAATTTCAGTGACTTGGTCTTGTTTGAGTTAGGATTTAAGTTAGGAGAACTCAATAAGAGAGGTAAAAGTGTCTATTATGATAAATTTTTCATGATGCTTACTAACCATCTCATTGAGAATATTATGATTGAGAACCCAACCAACAAGTTGAATTGTTGGGTTCAAGAAAGAAGAATAATTGCATATCTTAACAGAGTAGACCACCACAAAGCGGTGCCCCTCTTCTATTTCCCAGTTATGGAGGGACCTCAGGTAAGTGAGGTAATTTCTATTGTCTCCACTCTTCCAACCTCACACATTTCTTTGCCTTTAAATGTAGCCATGACATCTGTGTCAATGACCAAACAGATGCCTACCCAAGCTACTAAATCACAAACTTCAAAATCCAAATCTAAGAAAGCCCCCTCTGGTTTCTTTCAAAAGAAACCAGTTGCAAAATCCACTAAATAAAAGGAAGGGAGTGTGAAGGTGGGTGAAAAAGGTGAGTGACAGGGTGAAAATCAAAGAAGCCCTAAGAATAAGGCTGGTGAGAAGAGTGTACCCAAACCTAGCCACACCATAGTTTCTCAACAAAATGTGGTTGTTAACAAGGAAATAAGCTCATTACTAGTTTCATCCTCCCAAAAGGATGTCACTATTGAAACAAGCTCCCAACTAGGAGCACATGCCAAAAGGGGTAGGGACACTAGCTCACCACAAACTTATGCTAGAAAGAAAAGATAAAAAACCCTTGGGGATGGACATGGCACATAAACAGTGCAAACTGGTGCTAAAGACCCAGTCACTACACCATCTCAAAGTCAGATTGATGTGGCTCCAATAAATGTGGAGTCAAAGCCAAAATCTCTCATAACTGAAGCACCTGATACACCAAATTCTCCCACACACTCACTAGATATTGATATTATAATGACTCGTGTATTTTTGTATTATTTGAATGTGTAATTATGGAATTATTAAATAAATAAAATATGTGTACAATTTTTGTCAGCTCGGTGTTGTTTATTATTATGTATGTGTGATTTATGGTATCCCGGGTTGTCCTCATAATTAATTAGGGAATTGTATTGAATTGTTTTCACTTTTAAAATTGGATTTAATGCAAACTTATTTGTATAAATATGTGGATTGTCTCTAAAATTGTTTTTATGGTTTTATAATTACAATAATTATATTTGGGATTTTATAAAATTTAGCAATCAATATTTCATCATATATTTAGCCCTATATGATTTTCTGATTACATTAAATTGTAAAATCTAAATTTAATTTCAAAATTCTTCAAAAATTATGAAATTGATATTTATTTAAGTTGGGAATATTCCGA
This sequence comes from Apium graveolens, assembly GCF_009905375.1. Lineage (NCBI taxonomy): Eukaryota > Viridiplantae > Streptophyta > Magnoliopsida > Apiales > Apiaceae > Apium > Apium graveolens. The sequence goes on from NC_133656.1 coordinate 58,038,498, forward strand.
AAATTTTAAAATTATTTTGGGAATTTATGGGATTAATTCACCCGCGCGTTGATTCGTTTATTTGTTAAAGTGGGTATACATTGCGTTTCAAAAATTATTTTAAAATTACGAAATTCATGTTTTTATAAACTTCGGGATATTTACAACATTTTAAACTTTCTTTGGAATTTTTTGGATTATATTTCGTTGCACGATTTTTCGTTGCACGATTTTTCGTTGCACGATTTTTCGTTAAATTTCAGAAGCGGGATAAAAATAGGCTGCCTAAATAACAGAAGGGACACATGTTTAGTCCTCAGCATCTTGTTATGTGCGTGTCAGCTACTGATTGGAAAATAATAATAAAATTAAAAACTATACTACCCTCCCATGTTCCCATTTCTTCCCCGTTTCTCATCTTCCTCAATCTCTCTTCTCTATCTCTCGCACGTCTCTTCTCTCTCGCGCGTTAATTTCTTCATTTTTCTGATTCCCTTACCCCAGCTCTGGTTTCGTCGCGGTTGTTTCTCCCCTATTTTGGTAAGCCGCCGCCTGAACTTCAGGTTGTTTGTGGTTTCAATTATGTTTTGCTTTATGATGTATATATACATACGCATATGTGCTACTGGGTATGTGTGATTGTCTATATATGTTAGAATTTGACTATGCCGCTATGTACTGCCGTCCTTCCTCGGCTTTTCTGATGAGGCGGTGGTGGTGGCTGGGTGGCGCGTTTGCGCGTGCGTGTAGTCATCCCTGTTGCTCCTTTTCGCTGTGTCATGGTCGAGTTATTCGATTAATTCAAATACTCTCCTTTTTGCCCGAATGGTGCTTCATGAATTTATAATTTAATTACCCGAATACTTATTATTTTGGTTATTCGAGTTTGTTCTTAAAATTTTGAATGAATTTTGGTGATTAATCGAATAGTTGTTTCAATATTTAATCGGTGCAATTTAGTTGGAAACCCGTATTAAATCGGGCACCAATAAATTGTACTGCCGTTGACGATGAACGTAGGTGAGTCGATGGTGGACTGTGATGACGCGATTCTGATTCCTAATATTTTAAAATAAATAATTTAGTTCGTATATTAATATTCAAAATGAAACAAAGTTAATTATCTTAGAAATCGTATTGGCATCCAGGTTATGAATTTTGGTTTGGATTGTGAGTTCTAATTGTGGATTGTGAACTGTAATGATTGGATTGTTTAATTGGTTGATTATTGTGATTAACGTCGAATTGCTTCGATGGGTTAGTCCGATAAATAAAGGAAGTGCTGCCCGATTTCCGGGAAATCGAACTACGGAAATACGGGAGCGTATCCAGTAATTTTCGGGACGTCGAATGAATATATATATATATATATACTTATACTTTATATGAACTTGATTTTCTGTTGTGGTGAATGTTTTGTCAAAACCCAGTAACCCTAATTTCGTAAAATGACGAGTATGCGTATTTTCTGAAAATGAACACCAAACCAATTTCTCGAGAACGTGAACCCTGACTGTTGTGTGTGTTATTGTATTATAATAGTACATATAAGTATGAGTCAGGATTGTTATCGTTTGGGTAGGATTGGTATTGAGGATATGTTAAGCATACCTGGACGTCAAATATAGAGTATTTTATCCCAACTATTCAAATTCAGAACTGAGTATTAATAATTATTACAAACTTTTACAAACTTAAATTATCCCAAAAGATGTCTGCTAGCTTAACTCGATCAACCTGGACCCCTAGCTCTCGCACTGGATTGGGGATCCTCGCTACCAACTGGTTCCTTCTTAACTGGAAAAGAACATAAACAACATCGCACAAATGAGCTAACTAGCTCAGTAAGTCACAATGACAAGACTGAGAATAATGATCATCAAGTGAAAAGGGTTATGATATCAAGTGAACAATGAATTATGATTTAGAATTGGATATTATATCTTTATTTTAAAAACCAAGGTTAGGCTGCTGATCAGTCACGCACTAACCCCGAGCAAAGCACACAACACTGCTCTAACTACTGGATCCAAGGCACACATTGGCCTAACTTGATCATTAATCTGGTCTGACCACGAATCTGGTCCACAATTTTATAAAAACAATCCAATTCTAACATAATAACAGAATAAATAGTGTAAAGCAATAAACAGAATCATAAACAACATTGGATGTTTGATAGTGAAATGGTTTCAATCTTCACAAAGGATCAATATGGCAATTTCAAAGCTTGGCTGTTAGGTAATGAAAGAATTGGATAACAAAGGAATCAACGTTTCCAGGTTTCAAGGATTTGGTATTTCAAAGCATGAGATACAATGGTTTGAATATGTAAGTAATTCGGTTCAGTGTTTGGTATTTAGTTTGTATGTATTTGTGGAGTAGTATCGTATATTTATGGTTCATATTTGGGTATACAACAATCAATGGTTTAGAAAGAATAAGGTTTACGGCTCAAGATCAATAACTGGAATCAGGGTTTAGGGTTCAGTGCTTCAAAGCACTTGCAATATAAAATAGGACTATCAATCAACTACAATATATCTCGAGAAAGTTCAGAACACTTGCCTGGTACTAGCTCGCTATACTGCACTAACTTTCAATTACAACCGTCTATTCCTCGACTATTTGTTTCCCTTTCCTATGCCTTGCTTCTTCTGCTCACATAACATAAGTATACACTTCTATCTACCCTTCATTTTACCCAAATCCGATTAACGAATTGAAAGTTAAGCTATAAACAAGTAAACACTCAATATATAGATCGACAGTCAAACAACCAGTCACATATAACACGTAACACGTCAAATAATCAATGATATATCATTTATAAAGGAGTCTCGGGTTGTAAACAGGCTTTGGGGTATTTAAAATGATTTTTAAAATATTTTTCGGAATTAAAACGGGTCACTAGATCAATTTTTAAGGTAATAAACAGGGTTCGGTTGGCCAAATCTGGCTTCAAAACAATTTTATAATAATTATCGAGCCTTGAAAACAATTTAAAATAATATTTTAAAGCTCAAAACAATTTTTTGGAATTTTTAAATCATTTTTCAATAATTAAATCCAATTAAATAATTAATTAAAATCAATTAATAATTAATCAAATCAATTAATCAATTAATTTTTGAATCAATTGACCAATTAATCAATTAATTATTAACTAAAATTAATTAACTAATTAATTCAGATTTATTTTTGAATTAAAAATAATTTTTGGAATTAAAATAATTATTTTCGGAATTTTTGGAAATTAAAAACAATTTTGAAAATGATTTATAAAAAGAAATCCGAATTTTGAAAGAATTCATAACAGGAATCCAGAATTTGTAAAGTTCTGGAAACTTTAGGGGTTAAAGTGCAAAAACAGGATTTTAAAAGATTTTTAGAATAAAAACAGATTAAAACCGGGTCAAACCGGGTTAGGAATCCGGGTCACCAAGAACAGAAACGGGTTGCGAAGAACCCAGTTTTCGGTGACCGGAAAACAACTACGGCGAGCCCTAAACTGAGCAAAAACAGCACGGTTCCGTGTGATTCAGATGGGGTTTGCATTCCAAATCGGTCCCCGAGTTCAAATCAAACATCAATCGAACCAAACAATGACTGGAAATAGAAATCCGATCAAAACTTAACAGAATTCCGGTTAACTCGATTAAAAACCGGCGAAAACTTTAAATCACAACTCACTCCTCTACAGGCCTCGTCGATTTGCAAAACTTATATGAATCGATTGCAAATTGCATAAGGAACACAACCCACCCCTCTAGAACATCTAACAATCCCGAAATAAGTAACCCCCAAATCGAATTGAAAACATTCAAAGTAATATAAACCCTAATTCTAAAATTTGAAAATCAAAAACTCAAAATTAAACATGTTATTGAACTCTAAATCAAGAGTATAATATACCAAAATGATCAGCATCAAAAACTCTACAACATGCAAGCATCAAAACCTACAAACAATAGCTTGAACAAAAATTCATAATTTTAATTTCAAGAAATTTGAATATAAATAATTAAATAGAAAATCACCTTTGAAATCTGCAGTGAAACGGATGAAAGATTTGGATTCTAGATTTCAGTAGATTCGTTTTGAGTATATGTACGCCAAAATCGGATATCGATAACGCCTCCGAATTTGTGTTTGATCACGAAGAACAAAATATAGTTATAGTATTTTCTCTGTAAAAACTCTGTAAATACTGTTTGCCAATGATTTTTGGTACAAAATAAAATACGGTAAAAGCTATTTATAATTACGGAAAATTAGTATCCCGTTGGATCATTCCAGATACAAAATGGTACGTTTATTTATAAAAACTGATCCAAACGGTACCGGTTTTCGAGATAATTATCCAAACTAGTACAATTTGTACTGCGGTCTTGGTCTCAGCGTCTGGTTAAACGTATTACGAGATGATAATTGTGATAGTTTAATAAAAAGATCATGTTTATCGAAAATACGAGTTTTATTGATTTACCGAAACGAATAATGTATCGAAAATGTTGCGCCGGACCCGCACAGGACAAACCGTACGCCGGATCGAAAAAGTCGAAACATGGAAAATGCTCGGAATATTGCAATTAGTTTAGGTAGGAGTTTTCGGAAGAGTTTCGGGTTATAAAAACGTAAAAACGGATGATGTCGGTTGGTTCCCGATTATATAAAATAGTTTTTAAATACTCGAAAAAAGATTTTATAAAATCCATATATTTCCTATAAAATCATAAATCAACATAAAAATAAATAGGAAGATATGACAATTATTTAATTTTTATATATTATTTATATTTTATTTCGGACATATAAAAATTAAAATACTCAATTAATATTATTTTCTTTAACATCCAAACACATATAACACTTAACAAATAATTCAGAGAATAGATACTGAACATACATAATAATTATTTATTAGAAAAATAATTACACGGTATATCCCAGATATTACATCAACTACTACCTCAATGGATGTTTCACATCCGTTGAATATCACTACACCACTTGAAATTTCAACTATTGTTACAAGTACAGATGAATTAGTAGTTGTACAATCACTATTAGGACTGGGGGAAGGGAATGAACAGAGTGAGAGGCTGAGTTACTCTCAGGCAAAAGGAGAGGAAATGAGTGAATAGATGCAACCTATTTCTTTCAGCTTGGCAAAAGAGAGTGAGAGGAGTCCCACTTTAGAAGGTGAAGGTGAGGGTGGGACGCCAAGGGGAGCCCTTGATGCAAAAACAGAGAGAAAATGAGAGAAAAGCAGGTAGATGTGACATAAGGGTGGACACCATTGCTAGTGAGTCAATGAATGTCAGTGATGCAGAAAAGGAGAGAATGCTTCAGCAAGAATATCAAGTTGTTATAGATTTTATCTCTTTGAATGCTGAGAAATTTACTCATCCTGTTACAGCTTATCAAATTCTGGATGGATAGGGCGATGAGGAGTCTGAGAAGATGCTGAACTTGGTGCACACAACAACATCTATGCTAAGGGCCAAGGATGCAATAACTGCCATGCCTTCCACAGCTAGTGATGATTCTGAGTATCCTTCTAGTGGATTTGAAGATTCTTTTGGGGATGATGGTGAGGATGATGAAGGAGAAGGCATGAACATAGGGGAGAGACAGAAATTCCATCATGGATGATGCATAAGGAATGCACATACCCACATCTCCAAACCATACTTTTTAAGCTAATTTATGATACCCAAATTATAAATCAAGCAACTACCAGTGCCAACACCAAAAGTGTACTTAAAGCCCATCTGGAATCTCTCCAATTCAGGTTCTCAAATAGAATCAGGATGTGGATAGACTAAAGCAAGAGCTTACTGAAGTTAAACAGAACTTGGTTGCTAGATTGGATGTTAGAATTCCACAAACAACAATGACAAAAATAGTCCAGAAACTCAGAAAGGAATCTAATTTGAACAGGAAGGTTGAGGCCATGGATTCAAGACTTACAAATGTGAAGCACTCAATGACCAAGATACTTGCAAATCAGGAAACTCAGACTAGCTTGCTACAGCAGTTGGTGGCTGCATAGACCTCAAACTCTGCTCAACTTGATGCTAATAAAAAAGGGGAGAAAGATTCTATCATTCCAGTTAGTAAGGGGGAGTCAGTTAGTGAGGGGGAGAAAGTGCTCAACATTAATGTCAGTAAGGTAATAGTTCCAGCAATTACCTTCATAAAGCCACCAATGCTAGACAACATTGATTTGATCAAGATAGAACCAGCTGAATTAAAGATGAATGACAAATGGTAGAAGCTTGCTGAGAACATAGAGAAGAAATTTGGTCCAATTGAGAAGCAAGACAAAGCTGTGAAACATTTCTCATATTTCTCTCAATTGAGACCAATTTCAGCCAATGAAATAAGCTTAGGGAATCTGGAAAGGGGTCAACCATCAGCAATAAAATATCCACATGCCAATGTGATTTTTTAGCCAAAGAGAAACTATCCAAAGAATTCAGACAAAAATCCATTGGACCTAGTTTATGAAACCCCCAAGCTTGATAAAAAGAAGCTGCTTGGTAGATCTATTGCTTTCTTCAAAGATCCCAGAGACTCAGTCTTGAAGAAAAGAATTGCTAAAATCTACATGAATGGCAAATTGATCTGTGCGGTGGCTGGACATCCATAGTCTGCAGAGGCTAAGAAAGAAGAAAAGGTGAGGCTTAAACAACAGCAAAGACAAGCTGCCTTAGATGCCAAGAACCAAGCTAAGAAGCCTGTAACCACAGAATCTGTAATGCCTGTTGTGATAGCTCAGCCTCTGATTGAAGAAAAGTAAGAAGAACCAAAATAGACAAAGAAACCAAGACTGAAATTCAGACCAAAGAGGAAGCTGGATTTTGATGAATAGAAGGAAGAATAAATTCCATCCCAATCTACCACTTCAAGTCAACCAGCCATGCCCACAATGAAGCAGGCTGAATTCAAGGTTTATTCTGACATGAATTTGCATGGTGAACCCATAATTCCTAAAGATGAACCTGTAGATTGGGAAAGCCTACCACTTCTTGATCTAAATATCCCAATCCTAACCAAACCAAAGAAAAGAAAGTCAAAGAGCAATCAAAAAGGTCAAACCTGTCAGACTTCAATCGAAAGCCTTAGCCAAACCCAAACCAATTATCAACAAGAGAGATCAACTCTTCATCTTTGACATCAAGGAATTTTCAGACCTAAACCTCTATCTGGATGAGGTAGAAGAAGTAAGAGCTATTGATACTTACAAACATCTTCCAGAGAGATTGGTCTTCAGGTATAAGGGTGGAAGAGAGCTAACTTGGCCTCTTCACAGAATTCTCAATGAAGGCTATTCTGTTCTGGTAAAGATTTTCTCCTAAATAAAAAAGAACTTTGGATTCAACATTGTTTCCAAAAAGATGGTACTGAATAAAATTCAGGAGATGAGGAATAGCTTGAGAGGCCCAAATGCACTCCCAAGAGTCTTAATAATTCCATACACAGGAAATAGAGTGCATTTGAGGCCATACTGGTTGATGGAGTTCAAGGATGAGAAATGTACCAGAAGATTCTTCATATTAGATAATCAGCTAAAAATTTTAAGCAATGAAACTCTCATGAAGATGCAAGAAATGCTGGATCAGACAAATGAAGATGAATCTGAGTTCTACAAGCAACACCAAAATCAACCTGAGGAAAATAATATGAAGCTGGGAAAGAAGTTCAGACAGTCAAGGAAGTAAACCAAATTTGCTCAGTCTAGAGGAGCACCTTGAAAATGATCTGTGAGATTCTCTATAAATCTTCCTCTATAAGAACTTTTAATAAATTGCAGCACTTGTAAATTTTATCTACTATAATTCGGTATGTATTCATAAGGTGTTTTGTTATCGTCAAGTTTCTCTTAATTTATGCCTACAATTCCAGTAGACATAAATTGGGGAGTTGTTAGGTATATGTTGTGTACTTGATGATAAGTTAAATAAAACACCTTATTAGATTTAATTTAGTGAAGTTGTAGCTTTCAACGGATGATCACTTTAACATCCGTTGAAAGAGTAGCTTATGTATTAATAAGTCTTGTAACATATTAATACATTCTACAATGCCTTAAAGATTTAGAAGTTATAGATATTTAAAGTCATGTTGACTACTAGTGTGATATGCAAAATAGGTTGGCTAATTGTAAATATTAGATGCCTTGTATTTTGCATAAGTGAAATAGAGTTAACTGCTATGGAAGAATTTCAACGGATGATTCTACAAGGCTTCGACAGATGACCCAAGTCACATTCAACAGATGATCTAGTGAAGCTTTGACGGATGATTCTACAGAGTTTTAACGGATGATCCAATGAAGTTTCAACGGATGTTTAAATTCAAACAGCAGTTGATAGTGACTTGACAGTCACATGGGTTGATTAGATGCAAATGGAATGTGGCAGCCTATTTACAGGTTTTAGAGAACAAAGAAGCATTTCCATTTCCATGCTAACCTGAAGATATTCAAATATGCTGGATAGAGAAATGCAGAAGCATGTAGTTAGACTAAGAAACATTTTGTCTTATTTGTTTGTCTTTTTATCATGTAACCTGGTGATATATAACCCAAGGGTAGCAAGTAGAACAATATCAAGTTAGTAAGCAATTTACGAGAGAAATAGATAAAGCTGTATCTGTAAAGAATTTCTCTGTTCTTTTGTAAGTTCTACTTGTAAGCAGCTGTATGCAAATCTTGCATCACAGAGTTCTCGATTTTATATATATATCTCTGGTAGAAAAGTTCAATCCATCAGAAAGTTTTTAAATACTTGTGTTTAATTACTTTGTGTTTGATTTCTTCATATATTTTCATTCCGCACCTTAGCTAAATCAAACACAACTATATATTTAAGATAGAACAATTCTTATAATAAAAAAGAAACCCGAATTATATTCAACCCCCTCTTCTGTAATTGTTTGTTAAATTGTTTGGGAATAACAAGAATTCTCTTACAACAATAGTCATACCTCCAGTATTGGCATGCTGCGATACGAAGCTCTATATGTAAGGAAGTGTAGATCGCCAACAAGTTTGGACAAAGTCGGAGAAGGAAAGATTCTCGGCCCCGAAATGGTTCAACCGATGAAATAGACGGTCAAATTGATCCAGAAGTGATTGCTTACTTCTCAAGATAGGCAATGGAAGTACGCAAATCCTGCTCAAAAGGATGTGAATTTCCAAGTAGGCGAAGCCGTATTGCTAAAAGTATCATCATGGAAAGGATTGACCAGATTCGGGAAGAAAGGAAAATTAGCACCGCGATACATCGGTCCCTTTAAATTTTTGGGTCAAGTGGGGAAAGTTTTTAACGATCTAGCTTTGCCACCACAATATCAGCATGTTCATAACATATTTCATGTGTCATTACTCAAGAAGTATAACCCAGATGCCAAGCATGTGATAGAGTTTGAGCCAATAAAAATTCAGGCAGATTTTTCATATGTAGAACAACCTGTCAAGATACTCGACCGGCAAGAAAAGTATATTAGGAATAAATTAGTGAGATTAATAAAAGTACTTAGGAGGAATCCCAAGGTTGAAAAGTCAACGTGGGAGTTAGAGTCTGATATGCGAGTGCAATATCATCACTTGTTCTTCTAGATTCCGAGGACATAATCCTTTAATGGGGAGAGGATGTTACGACCGATATTTTATTACTCGTAATTGAGTTGTATTTAAATATTTGATTGTAAATTATTGAAGACTTGCATGAATATGTGTCAATTAAATGTTTTTGTGACCAAGTCTAACAGAATATTATAAATTGATAAGCGAAGTGTTTTATCTGGAATTTTATGTGTAATTTTAAAGATATTAGTTGTTGATGATAATTACTTTCCAAAAATATATTTTATTTTAAAATTATAAAAGTGATCTCATAAATTTCTAAAATTCCAAGCTATTTTATGGTATAATTCTTGTAATTGGTTGAATTATATTTTGATTTATAAAATTCATTTTTTTAAATGATATTTAGAAATGTGAATAAAAATTTGTGGATTACTAAATTACCCATGCATGCATTTGATCATCCAAAAAGAGAGAGGGACACTAATTGTCATTTTCAACCCCATTAACATCTTTTCTACTAGCCAAATTACTAGACTAGCCTTGCATGCATAGTTTGGTTAGTATAGTAGAAGGGTAACCTAGTACTTTCCAACCCCACTACCTAAATTAGCACATAAAAACTCACCAAGTCGTCAAATGAAATCATTTGTGATCACTACACTCAACCAACTCACTTTCTTTTCTCTCCCTCCCCTCTCTTCTCTCCCTCTCGGACCTCGGTCGAACACACACCATCCCCTCCATTTTTCATTCAATTCCTCAAGATTCTTATATAATCCAACTCTCTGATCCTTGTCCAACCCATTCATATATGTTTTACATGAAATTTTGAGTGTTTAAGTGTTGCATGTTAGAGATCATTCCAAAACTCAAGTGAAAGGCCTTGGTTCTTATGAATTTAAGGTCCAAACCATAAGTTACACCATTTTTGGAGAAGGTTATTATTACATCCCCAAATCCGGGGTCAGGATTGGATGTCACTAAACAACTTTAAACAATATAAACCTGTATATTAAAACAAATATACAGATAACCCCTCATTATTCTGGATCGCTTACAGGTTATGGTATGAAACAAGAATCTAACCTTCTAAAATTACAATGTCTAAATACAATTTCATTACCTCTTTACTAAATTCCTCGTAATGGTCACTACGACACCTCCAAATTCTTTCAGCTGGAAACTCTCCACTTTTTCTGTCTATTAAGAGTTAATCACTCTTCTCATCATTTGATACTGAAAGAAATAAGAATTCACAAAGCAAGTGAGCCAAAAATGCCCAACAAGTATCATAATTGGTTTTCAGGTATCATATCAAGGAAACTTCTGGAAAAAAAATTTAGATGATTTTAAAAACATTTTTATTTATTTATAACAATTGAGCGAATAAAAACATCGGCACTCATTGGCCTTTAATCATAAATCATATTTCTATGCAAAATAATAGTGAATATTTCACTGATTCATCTCTTTGAATCAAATCTTTAATTGTTTTTGTAATCATAAACTTTCCAAGAAGGAATGCCGTTAATGGTGATCAACAATAAATTAGATTGGACACTAGAACCAACATATGCACTATAACCTGTTGATCAGTCAGGATATAGTGCGGATCTATACCCCAACCACATAGACCCACCAACATATAGGGTACCCAGGAACTATGGCCTAATAATCAAGGGCCTAGCCATCTCTGGCCCTTAGGATCCAGCTCATTCCTGGCCCTCATTGTAACCGTCCAGTCCGTACCCGAAATAATGGGTATTTGCTTAAGAGATCAATCGATAATCAAGGAACAAGATAAAAGAGGTACTTGCATAAATAAGAGTAATTACAGCGAAATATAAAAATATTTAACTATTCTGAACTTAGAATATTAATGAAGAAATATTTGCAGTATTTTAGAAGAAAGTTTAGGAATACTTGCCTCAATTGATAACCATCTGATCTTTAACTATCTTCCATATCACTCAGTCCTGATGTGTCTGCATTTCTATTGACAGGCCACTTGACCTTTCTTATCATTCATCATTTCAGGTTTATCTCTCACCTGAATCCACTCGGTTCATTACTACACGTAATCAGGATTTACTTTTACAATATATGTCTGGATTTGAATGCCTCGCATTATGTGTATCTATCATAAAAGATACCATTCAATTAACTGACAATATATAATTGTCTAGTCTCTGCGTTTATCCTTATCGTCTACCCGCCCGATAATAACAGATAAGGATCATCTTTAATCACATAAAGTTTAATAGACATGTGGACTCATAATTCACATAACACATAAACACATAAGGCACGTATCACATATTTCATATAACATATACTTAGTTTGTCAAAACATTCGACTCGGTATGTTCAAAACTGAAATCGAGTCGAAATACAATTTTATGATAATTATGCGATTAAAAACGTTTATAAAATCAAGCGACCTTTCGAAAAGATTTTATGTCTCGAAAGTATTTTTAATGGAAGCAGAATATTTTTCTGAGTCTAGATGCGTTCGTTTTGTATTAAACGAACAAATTAATATGAATTTTTAAACATTTTTCGGAATTAAAACGGGTCTCCGAATTATTTTATAATTAAATAATAGGGTTCGAATACCCAAATATGACTTTAAAATAATTTTATAATAATTATAGAGTCTTGAAAATAATTTAAAATAATATTTTAAAGCTCGAAACAATTTTTTGGAATTTTTAAATCAAAAATAAATAATTAAATCTAATTAAATAATCAATTAAAATTAATTAATAACTAATTCAATTAATTAATCAATTAATATTAAATTAATTTACTAATTAATTAATTAACCATTAACTAAAATTAATTAATTAATTAATTAAGATTTATTTTTAAATTTAAAATAATTTGCTGTGACGACTGAGAATTTTTCGACGTAATCAAGTCAATAAAGTATGTTATATGATTATAATTATGTGATTAAGTGTTGATCAAATGTCTTTGCTGTATATTAGAATATAGGAGCGTAAATAAAGATGTTCCAATTTAAAGAGTCGGCTTAGAAGTTAAGATGTGTCGTCGGGCCGTCAGGTAGAACGGAACCCGTCATAATAAGGAATTAAAGAATATAAAATGTGAATTATGTGTTATTGAATGAAATGAATGAGTAAATAAAGTATTTCGTCCTAAGTGACGTGTTGATTGGAAAAGATAATGAGATACGTAATCGAAACGCTGAGCGTCGGGCCGTCAGGTTGAACGTGACCCGGTACGCGTAGAAAAGGATAAAGACCTGAGTCGTTATATGATTATATATGTGAGATTGTTGTCTGTGTGCATGACTATGTGTTATGTGACATTTTTATGAATTTTTAAGGAATTATGTGACTTAAATAAAGGTCTAATTAACCTTCGTACATTTTTATAAAATTATCTGAGTAAGATAAAAACATGAGATTTGTTTTGATATCTTCTTAGTAGTCCTAGAGACTTTTTAAAAATGATAAGTGATTTATTTGGTGGTCTTTGCATTTTTAAATTGATTTTATGTGGAAAAATGTTATTATTAAGGCGAGATTTCGAAATTCATATAAAATCAACCGTACGCTCAAAACCTTATTATGAGTAATGGTCGGAAAGCTAATTTCGAGATCTACATTCTGAAATTGTCATTTGCAATAATTTTCAACTTTCTGAGAGAGATATAATTTATATTTAGTTTTTATCTTATTTGAGTAAAAAGAAAAAGATTAATCAACATAAGTGGGGATTAGTTAATTACTAAAACGCCCCTACCCTCTAAGCATATATATACACTCATTTCCTCCTCCTTCCTTTCTTTCCACCCGGCCACACTTTCATTCTATCATTTTCTCTCATCTCTCTCACTCTCGAAGCTCACTCTCTTCTCTCTCTCTATTCCACTCGGTATATCACTCTTCTACACTTGATTTTTATGGATTCTTCCATGGAAATTCGTTCTTGTTCCATATATGAGCTCTAATGCTATTGCATGCATAGTTTGATACTTGCATATGGGTTGTGTGCGTATGTGTAGGTTCGGCTAGGCCGAATTGATGCTTTATAAAAATAAGATGAAGTGAACTTGTGGTGATCTTGTCTTGTATGTGTTTGTTGTGATTTTAGAAAATAATCGGAGGTTTTATGGTAGGACAGCCTCGAATGAGGGCACCACCGTGAGGTCACCGCCACCGGTGATGAACTCCGGTGAACCGGTGGTGAGTAATGATGTAACCACTAAACTCTACTACACCAAAACTTGTTCTTTTGATTGTTGCATGTGTTAATCTTGAAAACACCCGAATGGGTTTTGATTTTTCTTAAAAGAATTAAGTTGATGTTAGTTGATGAAAATGAGTTGTTAATGTTTAATCTTAGAAATTATTGTTTGATTAGAGTGATTGGTAGTGTAAAGGGTCGAAATTGTCCATGCATGTGTTGATTAGTGTAAAAGCCGAATAGGGTTTTGGGTTATCAAAGAATAAATTGATTTTGGTTGATAAAAATGACTGTTTGATAGTAGTTTTTGAAATTGATGGATTAACTATGGGCCTAAATTGAATTAAAGGTTAAATTCGAGTATGCATGTGGGATTGTGTTATGTTTGGTTCGAATTCTTGTTTAATATAGAAGAAGATAGCAACTTGGTGTGTTATTCTTGCTTGAATCAACTAGGATTTAGGTTTAAACCATGAAAATACTCTTGCATGTCATTTGTAAGATTAAATTAAAGTTGTATGTTGTATTTCTTGAGAAATTCGAATGGTATAGTTGTTTTATAAGAATATTAAGTTGGATTATATGTCTAAATGATTGTTTATGTGTTTATGTGGATTTGGTATGAAAATTTGATTGATTTTGATTGGTATTTATAGTAGGGCCGAATGGATCATGATTTTTAAGAAGTTAAATTCAAATTTAAGTGATGGATTTGATTATAGAAGATAACTAGGTGATTGCATGTGAAAATTTTAAGAATTGTTTGCTTATTTGCTATTTTTGGTTCGAATTATAGAATTTTAAAAAGAAGAATTAGTTGCCTTGATTTTAAACGGTTATAAGTAGTGTTATGATTATGGAATTGAGTTTTGAATGAAATGTGTACTCATGTGAGTTGTGGTTGCTTGATTTGGTTTAAAGTCGAATTAAAAGTGTGTTTTAAGATATAAGTTGTTCATTGAATACTTGAAAGTATAAAGGGTAAGAGTGAAGTATATTATATGATATGTGTATTTGTGTAACTATACTCATATAGTTAAGGTCAATCATTTGATAGGATTAGCATAAATAGTAAACGTTCCGGGAACGAGAGTTGAGAATCTGATTAAGGTTTTGGTTTTATTGTAGATTCGGAGCGTGAGGGCATTCAGGCTAGGAAAGGAAAGGATTTACTAGGTGGCAGTAGTTCAACCTTCAGGAAAGCAAATTCAGGCAAGTAACTCTGATTACTTGTGTAAATGGTTATAAAGAGAATGTTGTTCATACCATGTAGAGTATTGAACTGTTTAATTATGAAACCCTGATATTGATTTGAGGTTCCCTGCCTTTGTTCTTGATAAACTGTTATTGATAAACTTAATGATTCAACCCTTTGATAACATGTCCTTTCTGTTCAAATTATGTATTGAGCCATGAAATATATTGAACCCTCTGATTATCCTTGTTAACCCTGTTTAATGATACCATGTTCCTCCTGATTACCCTATTGATCCCTAAACAGATGTTGATCCTTCTAACTTAAGTGCTTTGTTATCCCTGATACAAAATTCTTATGAATTGTTCCTTGCGTATCTTTGAATCACCCCCTGAACTTTGTTTCCTTAAAATCTGAATTAAGAATGAGTTTCGACTTGAAAAAGTCCGAATGATTTCAAATTCTTGGTATTGATAAAATGAATTTTAGAAAACCTATTTGTTTTTCCAGCTCAAGGTTTTCCAAATGAATTCCTGATGGATTGGATTGGGACGTAAGAGGCTAGTGGGACTAGTCCAGTCATGGTAAAAGGCTAGCGGGGCTAGTCCAACTTAAGGCTGAAATTATACCGATTGGTACCTTAAAGACCGGATGAAGGTCGGTACGGGCTGATCACCCGTATTAATATGAAATGGAAAGATAAAGTGATCAAATCAAGGGTTCTAAATGATTATTTAAAAAGGGAACTGAAACTTTCTGTTCAGTAAATTGATTTTTGAAAATGAAAATGGTTTATATTGCTTTGAAAAGAGTTGATTATGTTAATGTGAAGCTTAAAGCTCGGGAACCCTGATTCTTAAATCTGTTGATCATATGACTGATTCCATATATTGAAATACTGTTGTTTTCCTCTATTGAAAGATCTATTTTGATCCTTTATTGATTTGTGATGAATGTCGGCTTTTGACCTACGTTGAGCCTTGTTCCTTAAAAGCTCCATATTGTTCATTCAAAAACCTTTCCTTAACCCAAAAGCTGGAAATCTGCCACCTAGATCAAATAAAGTAGAATGCCCTGAGTTTAGTAAAGCATATTGAGAATTGATATTGTAGAACTGCTATATAGTTGCTTGCTGAGTTTTATACTCATTTGTTTTGTTTTAATCTAACCATGGCAGCTAAGCATGAAGATGGCCAGGCTTAGGCGCACTGCTCGTAAGAGCGTACCTGGTGGTCCCTACCGTGTTGAGGGCTTCCGGTTGCCAGAGCAGGTAGTGGTAATTATGAGTGAGCTCGCACCTAGAAAGAAGTGTTTAAAGATACAATGGGTTATCTGTCGGTTCCCAGCCGGAATCGATATTGTTTATTTAATAATAATTTGGGTTTGTAAGTTATATATTGTGATTGGTAGTTGTAATCTTGTCTCATACTTTATCCTGTTGATCCTGTTAGTAGATAATCGGGGTTTATGCATATTTAATTATTATATTAAAGGTGTGTGAGTCCTCATTTCCTAACCCCGAGATTGAGGGCGCACAAGTTGGTATCAGAGCTACAGGATCTAGTCCCTAAGACAAGTTAGGATTAAAAAGGGTATTTTGGGAAATATATCTATATCGCGAGAGAGTTCGACTCATATAGAGTTGAGTTAGACTATTAGGTATAGTCTAAGGAAAGTGATGATTGGTAAAGTGGAAACTAGAGTTAGGGTGTGAGTTAGCTGGAAGCTTTATTTAACCCTAACATTGTTTCTTGGTTGCTGTTTTGTGTTTTCTCTCAGGATCCTAGTAGTGGTAGTGACTCAGATTCAGAGATTACTTTGACTGGTACCCCTGTGGACCCTATTCCACCCTCTCCAGAGTAGCCTGTGTATGTTAGTTCAGACCTAGAGGAGGACCCTTCTGAGAGTAGTGAGATCCCTATGCAGATTTCACCCTTAAGGCCATATTCAGAGACCCCTGCCCCTGAGCCAGAGTCCGAGATGCCTAAGACTGTACCTGTCAGTGTTGGTGGCAAGTTAGCCCAGGATCGAGACTTTTTGTACTCCCGCATTCCTGAGTTGGGAGCTTTGGTGGATAGGTTGATTCGAGATTCTAGGCAGAGGACTTCAGTAGTGATGGAAGAGTGGAGAGCTAGGATTCAGTTGGTGGAGCAGGTTGCCAGGAGGAGATTCGATGAGGGACCATCCACGAGTGATGCTGATGCTGAGGCCCGGAGGCTGCATAAGATCATTCGCTGGATGTTGGTTGTGTTGAGAGAGATTCTGGACGATTAGACAGGACTGTTGGTTGAGCCCTTAGATTGTTGTTTTTCAGCGCCGGTAAGCTTTGGGATACTTGGTCAGATGCCGGGATCCCTTTTCATTTATCTTGTTGTATTTCAGATCAGTGTTGTAGTGGTAGTAGTTGGAAGTTAGGGGTAGATAGGGGGATGATTTCCAGTTTTTCCTCTGTTTAACCCTGCTATTTATTGTACATTATTTCAGAACCTATGATATCCAGAACTATCTTTATGTACCCTTGTTTAAATAAATCCATTGTCTTGCTTTCCATTGTGCACCTTAAATATCTCATAAACTGTTCTTAATATTATGTTTCTATATAACCATGTTTTCGTACAACCATGTTTAAAGATCATAAAACCCTATTCTGTGCCATGATAAAACAATACCGATATGAGAATTATGTAGTAATAGGTTTGCATGTGCAAAATTGGGTAAAACTTAAAACCCACAAAAGAGATTTTATAGAAACTGTTGTTATATATTTGCCATGCCATTGTATTGCTAAATAATTGCTCAATCAGGTTTGTAAGAAATGGCCAACTCACCAGATCACCAAGAAGGAGAAATCCCTACCCAAGACCCAGAAGTAAACCCAGAAACCACCATGATGAGCAGACTTGCTCAGCTTTTGCAACAACTTGTGGCCCCTAAAGTTGGAAATTTCAAGCACTTTCAATCTGTTCATCCCCCAGAATTCTTAGGTTTGCCAGACCCGATTAAAGCTCAGTCGTGGTTGAGAAAAATGGAAAAAGCCTTTGAGTTAGCAGAAGTTAAGGATGACAAGAAAGCTCGATATGCAAGTTATTACCTGAAAGATGAAGCAAGTTTCTGGTGGGAGTCTTCTAAGGCGTTGTTGGAAGGCAAAGACTTGACATGGGAGAAGTTCACTGAGATGTTTCTGGAGAAGTATTTGCCAAGCTATATGCAAGATCAGTTGGAAATGAAATTTCTGGACCTTAGACAGGAGGATATGTTAGTAGCAGAATATGAGGTGAAGTTTTCGGAATTGTCTAGATTCGTACCTGAGTACGTGAATACAGAAGCGAAGAAGGCTAAGAGATTCCAACATGGACTTAAGCCGTGGATTAGGAGTCAAATAGCAATGTTGGAGATTAAGAATTATGATGCTTTGGTTCAAAAAGCAATGATAGTTGAAGGTGAGCGGGAAGCTGCAAGAAGATAAAATGAAGGAAGAAAGAGGAAGTTTGAAAGCTCTGAGCAAGATCAAGGAAGCTCAAAGTTCAGAGGGAAGTTTGGAAAGAATGGTGGAGGTCAGAACAAAAAGTTCCAGAAGTTTAAACCCGGTAATGGAGCTCAGAAGAACCGTTTCCAGAAAGCTGGACAACCGGGAAAGGACAACAGACCCCAGATGCAAAAATGCAGGAATTGTGGAAAGAGACACCCGGGAAGGTGTAATAAGCTGGATATAACGTGTCTCAAGTGCAACCGGAAGAGGCATTACTCTTCAGAATGCCCAAGTGGAGCAAGGCAGCCTGATTCGGCTTGTTTCAAGTGTGGTAAAGTGGGCCATATGGCCAGGAATTGCAAGGAGCCTGTTCAGAAGGCTAATGTTCTCAGAATTGCTGGACCGCCGTCTCTCCCAGCACCATCAGCTCAATCCAGAGCTAGAACCTTTAACATGACGATGAAAGATGTGGTGCAAGATGTGGATGTGGTAGCAGGTATGCTTGATTTAAACTTAGTAGAAGTAAAAGTTTTGATGGATTCTGGAGCAACTAAATCATTTATCTCTGAAAGTATTCTTGATAAGTTAAATTGTGTTGCGTACCCTCTAGAGCCTAATATGATTATAGAGGTAGCAAATCAAGAGAAAGTTATTGCTAGTAAGATTTATCCTGATTGTGATGTGACTATAGAAGGTCGGCACTTTGCTGCTGACTTAATTCCCTTTAATTTAGGAGAATTTGAGGTTATACTAGGAATGGATTGGTTGTCAAACCATGAAGCGCAAATAGAATGTAAAAGTAAGAAGGTGAAATTAAGAACCAAGGATGGTGAAGAAGTGATATTCAAAGGAAAGAGGCAAGAGAAGAAATTTTTAACGGTAATTGAGGCAAGAAGGTTAATACGTCAAGGATGTGAAGTTTTTTTGGCTCATGTCGTGGACGTGGAGAAAGAATCTGTGAAGATCGAGGATATTCCGGTAGTAAGAGATTTTCCGGACGTGTTTCCCGATGAATTGCCTGGACTACCTCCAGACAGAGAGATCGAGTTTACGATTGATTTGGCTCCTGGAACAGAACCAGTGTCAAAAGCTCCCTATCGCATGGCGCCAGTCGAGATGAAAGAATTGGCAGCTCAGTTGCAAGAATTATTGGACAAAGGAGTGATCCGATAGAGTGTATCCCTTTGGGGCGCACCGGTGTTATTTGTAAAGAAAAAGGATGGAAGTATGAGGTTGTGCATTGATTATCGCGAGCTGAATAAGTTGATGATCAAGAATAAGTACCCTTTACCGCAGATCGATGACTTGTTTGACCAGTTAAAAGGAGCTTCGTGTTTTTCAAAGATTGATTTAAGGTCTGGGTATCATCAATTAAAGATTAAAGCGGAAGATATACCCAAGACAGCGTTCCAAACGAGATACGAACACTATGAGTTTTTGGTAATGGCGTTTGGCTTGACAAATGCGCCAGCCGTATTTATGGATCTTATGAACAGAGTGTTCAAGCAGTACTTGGATAAGTTCGTTATTGTGTTTATCGACGATATACTGATTTACTTCAAGACGGAAGAAGATCATAAGGAGCATTTGAGGATTTCCTTGGAAATTCTGCGAAAAGAGAAGTTGTATGCTAAGTTTTGAAAGTGCGAATTTTGGCTAAAGGAAGTGTAATTTCTTGGTCATGTAGTTAACAAGGAAGGAATCAAAGTAGACCCAGCCAAGATAGAAGCTGTAATGAATTGGGAAAGACCCAAGACTCCTACAGAAGTCAGAAGTTTTCTGGGATTAGCCGGATATTATAGAAGATTTGTGCAAGATTTCTCTAAGATTGCAGTTCCGTTGACAAAGTTGACAAGAAAGAACGAGAAGTTCGTTTGGACAGAAAATTGTGAGGAAAGTTTTCAAGAGTTAAAGAAGAGGTTGGTAACCGCCCCAGTGTTGGTACTACCAGATGATAAAGGGGAATTTATGATATTCAGTGATGTTTCATATAAAGGACTTGGATGTGTGTTAATGCAACACGGGAAGGTAATAGCATATGCGTCAAGGCAACTCAAGCCGCACGAGCAAAAGTATCCAACGTATGATTTGGAATTGGCAACAATTGTGTTTTCCCTTAAGATTTGGAGGCATTATTTGTACGGGGAAAAGTGCGAGATTTATACGGATCATAAGAGTTTAAAGTATATCTTTACTTAGAAAGAATTGAATATACGACAAAGAAGGTGGTTGGAATTGATCAAAGATTATGATTGTGTGATAAATTATCATCCTGGAAAGGCAAATGTGGTATTCGATGCTTTAAGTCGAAAAGAAAGATTGAATCTATTAACATCATCAGAAGGAATAATCAAGGATTTTGAGAAGATGGAAATAGAGGTGCAGACTCCAGAATTTGGAGGTGAAGCTATATATGCAATGTCATTTCAACCTGAAATTTTGGAAAAGATTCGATGCTGTCAAGAGCAAGTGATGAATCACGAAAATGATAGGTTGACGGGAGAAAAAATTAAAGCTCAAAAAGATGGGAAAGGAATATACCGTGTTAGCTCACGTATTTGGATACCTAATGTTGTGGAACTAAAGCACGAGATTTTGCAAGAAGCGCATAACTCGAGATTTTCAATTCACCCTAGAAGTACGAAAATGTACCAGGATTTAAAAGAAAGTTATTGGTGGCCCAACATGAAAAAGGAAATTGCGGAATGGATAAGTAAATGTTACACGTGCCAAAGAGTCAAAGCAGAACATCAAAGGCCGAGCGGATTGCTTCAGTCACTAGATATACCTGAATGGAAATGGGAGCATATAGCGATGTATTTCGTGGTAGGATGACCTAAAACCAAGTCAAATCATGATGCGATTTGGGTGGTAATCGATCGGCTGACGAAGTCAGCATATTTCTTGCCAATAAATGAAAGGTTCTCGTTGGAAAAGTTGATCAAATTGTATCTGGATGAGATCGTGATGCGTCATGGAGTTCCTGTGTCTATCGTGTCCGATAGAGATCCAAGGTTTAACTCGAGAATTTGGCGACAATTCCATGAACATTTGGGAACTAAGTTGAAAATGAGTACGGCATATCATCCGCAGACAGACGGACAAAGTGAAAGAACAATTCAGACAATTGAAGATATGTTGCGAACTTGTGCAATAGATTTCAAAGGAAATTGGGACGATCATTTGCCCTTAATTGAGTTTTCCTACAATAACAGTTATCACGCGAGTATTGGCATGCCGCCTTATGAAGCGTTGTACGGAAGAAAGTGTAGATCCCCTATTTATTGGGATAAAGTGGGTGAGCGCAAATTAATTGGCCCAGAGCTAGTTCAACAAATGAAAGAAAAGGTAGAAATGATTAGAAAAAGGTTAATTGCAGCTCAAGATCGCCAAGCAAAGTACGCAAATCAAGAACGGAAAGATGTGCAATTCAAATCTGGAGACAAAGTCTTGTTAAAGATATCTCCTTGGAAAGGTTTAACCCGATTCGGAAAGAAAGGGAAGTTGAGTCCTAGGTATATTGGACCATTTGAAGTATTGCGTCGAGTTGGGAAAGTGGCATATGAATTGGCGCTACCTCCGCAAATGCAACATCTGCACAATGTATTTCATGTATCTCTTCTAAAGAAGTATAATGCTGATGCGAGCCATGTGATCGAATTGGAACTAGTGGAGAACCAACCAGATTTGTCCTATATGGAACAGCCAGTACGAATTTTGGATCGAAAAGAAAGGACGCTTAGAAATAAAGTTGTACCTCTAGTTAGAGTGTTGTGGAGAAATCCATTAGTCGAAGAATCGACTTGGGAATTAGAAAGCGAAATGAAAGAAAAGTATCCCCATCTATTTGCTTAGATTAGATTCTGGGGACAGAATCCTTTTAAGGAGGGTAGATTGTGACGACTGAGAATTTTGCGACGTAATCAAGTCAATAAAGTATGTTATGTGATTATAATTATGTGATTAAGTGTTGATCAAATGTCTTTGCTGTATATTAGAACATAGGAGCGTAAATAAAAACGTTCCAATTTAAAGAGTCAGCTTAGAAGTTAAGCTGTGTCGTTGGGCCGTTAGGTAGAACGGAACCCATCATAATAAGGAATTAAAGAATATAAAATGTGAATTATGTGTGATTGAATGAAATGAATGAGTAAATAAAGTATTTCGTCCTAAGTGACGTGTTAATTGGAAAAGATAATGAGAAGCGTAATCGAAACGCTGAGCGTCGGGCCGTCAGGCTGAACGTGACCCGATACGCGTAGAAAAGGATAAAGATTAAAGAAGGATAAATTCCATGATTAGACCTGAGTCGTTATGTGATTATATATGTGAGATTGTTGTCTGTGTGTATGACTATGTGTTCTGTGATATTTTTATGAATTTTTAAGGAATTATGTGACTTAAATAAAGGTCTAATTAACCTTCGTGCATTTTTTTAAAATTATCTGAGTAAGATAAAAACATGGGATTTGTTTTGATATCTTCTTAGTAGTCCTAGAGACTTTTTAAAAAATGATAAGTGGATTTATTTGGTGGTCTTTGCATTTTTAAATTGATTTTATGTGGAAAAATGTTATTATTAAGGCGAGATTTCGAAATTCATATAAAATCAATCGTACGCTCAAAACCTTATTATGAGTAATGGTCGGAAAGCTAATTTCGAGATCTACGTTTTGAAATTGTCATTTGCAATAATTTTCAACTTTCTACGAGAGATATAATTTATATTTAGTTTTTATCTTATCCGAGTAAAAAGAAAAAGATTAATCAGCATAAGTGGGGATTAGTTAATTACTAAAACGCCCCTGCCCTCTAAGCATATATATACACTCATTTCCTCCCCCTTCCTTTCTTTCCACCCGGCCACACTTTCATTCTCTCTTTTTCTCTCATCTCTCTCACTCTCGAAGCTCACTCTCTTCTCTCTCTATTCCAATCGGTATATCACTCTTCTACACTTGATTTTTATGGATTCTTCCATGAAAATTAGTTCTTGTTCCATATATGAGCTTTAATCCTATTGCATGCATAGTTTGATACTTGCATGTGGGTTGTGTGCGTATGTGTAGGTTCTTCTAGGCCGAATTGATGCTTTATAAAAACAAGATGAAGTGAACTTGTGGTGAACTTATCTTGTATGTGTTTCTTGTTGTGATTTTAGAAAATAATCGGAGGTTTTATGGTAGGACACCCTCGAATGAGGGCACCACCGTGAGGCCACTGCCACCGATGATGAACTCCGGTGAACCGGTGGTGAGTAATGATGTAACCACTGAACTCTACTGCACCAAAACTTGTTCTTTTGATTGATGCATGTGTTAATCTTGAAAACACCCGAATGGTTTTGATTTTTCTTAAAAGAATTAAGTTGATGTTAGTTGATGAAAATGAGTTGTTAATGTTCAATCTTAGAAATTATTGTTTGATTAGAGTGATTGGTAGTGTAAAGGGTCGAAATTGTCCATGCATGTGTTGATTAATGTAAAAGCCGAATAGGGTTTTGGGTTATCAAAGAATAAATTGATTTTGGTTGATAAAAATGATTGTTTGATAGTTGTTTTTGAAATTGATGGATTAACTAAGGGCCTAAATTGAATTAAAGGTTAAATTCGAGTATGCATGTGGGATTGTGTTATGTTTGGTTCGAATTCTTGCTTAATATAGAAGAAGATAGCAACTTGGTGTGTTATTCTTGCTTGAATCAACTAGGATTTAGGTTTAAACTATGAAAATACACTTGCATGTCATTTGTAAGATTAAATTAAAGTTGTATGTTGTATTTCTTGAGAAATTCGAATGGTATAGTTGTTTTATAAGAATATTAAGTTGGATTATATGTCTAAATGATTTTTTATGTGTTTATGTGGATTTGGTATGAAAAATTGATTGATTTTGATTGGTATTTATAGTAGGGCCGAATGGATCATGATTTTTAAGAAGTCAAATTCAAATTTAAGTGATGGATTTGATTATAGAAGATAACTAGGTGATTGCATGTGAAAATTTTAAGAATTGTTTGCTTATTTGCTATTTTTGGTTCGAATTATAGAATTTTAAAAAGAAGAATTAGTTGCCTTGATTCTAAACGGTTATAAGTAGTGTTATGATTATGGAATTGAGTTTTGAATGAAATGTGTGCTCATGTGAGTTGCAGTTGCTTGATTTGGTTTAAAGTCGAATTAAAAGTGTGTTTTAAGATATAAGTTGTTTGTTGAATACTTGAAAGTATAAAGGGTAAGAGTGAAGTATATTATATGATATGTGTATTTGTGTAACTATACTCATATAGTTAAGGTCAATCGTTTGATAGGATTAGCGTAAATAGTAAACGTTCCGGGAACGAGAGTTGAGAATCTGATTAAGGTTTTTGTTTTATTGTAGATTCGGAGCGTGAGGGCATTCAGGCTAGGAAAGGAAAGGATTTACTAGGACACAGTAACTCAACCTTTAGGAAAGAAAATCCAGGCAAGTAACTCTGATTACTTGTGTAAATGGTTATAAATAGAATGTTGTTCATACCATGTAGAGTATTGAACTGTTTAATTATGAAACCCTGATATTGATTTGAGGTACCCTGCCTTTGTTTTTGATAAACTGTTATTGATAAACTTAATGATTCAACCCTTTGATAATTTGTCCTTTCTATTAAAATTATGTATTGAGCCATGAAATATATTGAACCCTCTGATTATCCTTGTTAACCCTGTTTAATGATACCCTGTTCCTCCTGATTACCTTATTGATCCCTAAATAGATGTTAATCCTTCTAACTTAAGTGCTTTGTTATCCCTGATACATAATTCTTATGAATTGTTCCTTGCGTATCTTTGAATCACCCCCTGAACTTTGTTTCCTTAAAATCTGAATTAAGAATGAGTTTCGACTTAAAAAAGTCCGAATGATTTCAAATTCTTGGTAATGATAAAATGAATTCTAGAAAACCTATTTGTTTTTCCAACTCAAGGTTTTCCAAATGAATTCCTGATGGATTGGATTGGGACGTAAGAGGTTAGTGGGACTAGTCCAGTCATGGTAAGAGGCTAGCGGGGCTAGTCCAACTTAAGGCTGAAATTATGCCGATTGGTACCTTAAAGACCGGATGGAGGTCGGTACGGGCTGATCACCCGTATTAATATGAAATGGAAAGATAAAGTGATCCAATCAAGGGTTCTAAATGATTATTTAAAAAGGGAACTGAAATATTTTGTTCAGTAAATTGATTTTTGAAAATGAAAATGGTTTATATTGCTTTGAAAAGAGTTGATTATTTTAATGTGAAGCTTAAAGCTCGGGAACCCTGATTCTTAAATCTGCTGATCATATGATTAATTCCATATATTGAAATATTGTTGCTTTCCTCTATTGAAAGATCTATTCTGATCCTTTATTGATTTGTGATGAATGTCGGCTTTCGACCTACGTTGAGCCTTGTTCCTTAAAAGCTCCATATTGTTCCTTCAAAAACCTTTCCTTAACCCAAAAGCTGGAAATCTGCCACCTAGATCAAATAAAGTAGAATGCCCTGAGTTTGGTAAAGCATATTGAGAATCGATATTGTAGAACTGCTATATAGTTGCTTGCTGAGTTTTATACTCATTTGTTTTGTTTTAATCTAACCATGGCAATTAAGCAAGAAGATGGCTAGGCTTAGGCGCACTGCTCGTAAGAGCGTACCTGGTGGTCCCTACCGTGTTGAGGGCTTCTGGTTGCCAGAGCAGGTAGTGGTAATTATGAGTGAGCTCGTGCCTAGAAAGAAGTGTTTAAGATACAATGGGTTATCTGTCAGTTCCCAGCTGGAATCGATATTGTTTATTTAATAATAATTTGGGTTTGTAAGTTATATTTTGTGATTGGTAGTTGTAATCTTGTCTCATACTTTATCCTGTTGATCCTGTTAGTAGATAATCGAGGTTTATGCATATTTAATTATTAGATTAAAGGTGTGTGAGTCCTCATTTCCTAACCCCGAGATTGAGGGCATCACATTTTCAGAAATTAAATACTGAATTTTTGGAATTTTAAAATAATAGAAATCAATTTCTGGAAATTAAATAAACAGAAATATAAATTTTGAAAATTTTAAAACAGAAATCTGATTTTTGTAAGTTTTTAAAACAGTAATATTAAAAATACAATGTTTGCAAAACTTGGGGGACTAAACTGTAAGTTTTACAGTCGTCTTCCCCAAGGTCGCTAGGAAGCCATGGACGCCGGCCATAAGCTTTTCCGGCGATTGCAAAATCACCCAGAAACCGTTCAAATCAACTGGAAATGATCCCCTTGTCATCAGGAATTCATTTCTGCAATTTATTTGATCAACCAATCACAGAATCATCTGAAAAATCTGTGCAAAGTTTCCGACGCCGGTGAACTATTCCTTTTCCGGCGAGCTCGATTAGAACAATCCAGGAATCGTCTGTTAATTTCAAATATACCAATCAATTTGTTTTTCCACGATCTAAACAACCATGTAATTGAAGGGTTTTTAGCACATAAACGCAACGAAAAACTAAATTTAAATCTTAAAAAACCGAAACCCTCCGCAGGATCCATGCGAAAAATAATATTTAATTCGTAGTTCAGTATGTTTACCTTAAAAAGCTTTACGTTAATGGAAAGATGGAGGTCTTTAATAGCGATCCAAGAACGATGAACGGAAATTCCTAGCAGCTGCTCCTCAAGTGTGAAGCACTCCACCGGTATCCACCAAGAGTACAATGTGATGGAGGAGGAAGAGGTTGAGAGAATTAGTTGCCTCCCTCTTGTTCTACTTTAGAATTAGGGTTAATTATTTGGGTTGAGGCAAATAGGGTTTATAATAGTATATTTATAAGTAAAATTTTCAGCTGAAAATTTTCCAAAAAATATTATTATTATTAACCCTTTAATTGATTATTCTTATTAACCAATTAACTAATAATTAAAACACCTTTTAATCATTAATCCCTTTTCTAAACACTTTAGAAAAATAATTCTCTCACTTGATTTAATTTCCAAAATTAAATTCTTAATTAATAATATTAAGAACTTTTCTTAATTAATTTATAATTAATTAAATCTCATTTAATCAATTATTAAATCTGCTAATTAATTATTTGTTTCACAAATAAATAATTACCAGCCATTATTAATTAATTCCTCCACCATTAAATCATTATCTTTTATGGTGTGACCCTGTAGATTCAATATTAAGCCGGTAGTAGAAATAAATAATAATAAAACTATTATATCATTATTTATGTAAATTCTCTAATTCATTAAATATGATTAATTAATAAATTAATCATATTTATTCTACATCGTGAGGGATACTTCTCAGCATATCGCGACTATTCGGATAATACGAATTCACTGCTTAGAATACCAAGAACCTATTCAGTGAGTAGTTACCGCACAATCAATTCCTTCTACCCTGCAATGTCATGATTAAATACAAGGCATGGAACTTGTGTCAAGCCTATCTTATTTAATCATTTGCTTTCCCATTCACTATGCTTAGTTCTATTTAATGTAAATTAGAAACTCCTTTCTAATTTCATTCACTCTGGCCAGAGACTCCTGAACTAGCATAAGTGGATCAGCATTGAACATTCTCTTCCTTCACTAGAAGGGGTAGATCCTTTATTGATCATACACTATCTTCGTGTACAAATTCCTAAACCCAGTAGAGCCCTTATAATTGTCCCTAGAGACTAAGAACTAAACCAAAGCATATTTCAGTGTACACAAGATTGACTATGATGACCTCAAGTCTAAGGATACTTGTACAACTATCACTATGTGAACAACTGCTGACACGTGAGTGAACTCCATCAGTTGTTCAGTTGTGTGAGTCATGTTCAGTGAACTTATTCTATAATAAGCACCTACATACTAGCTATAGTGTTACCACACAAATGTCTATGAGAACAGATGTGACGACCTCAATCTCGAGATTAGGAAATGAGGACTCACACACCTCTAATCTAATAATTAAATATGCATAAACCCCGATTAACTACTAACAAGATCAACAGGATAAAGTATGAGACAAGATTATAACTACCAATCATAAAATCTAACTTACAAACCCAAAATATTATTAAATAACCAATATCGATTCCTGCTGGGAACCGACAGATAACCCATTGTATCTTTATACACTTCTTTCTAGGCGCGAGCTCACTCATGATTACCACTACCTGCTCTGGCAATCGGAAGCCCTCAACACGGTATGGACCACCAGGTACGCTCTTACGAGCAGTGCGCCTAAGCCTGACCATCTTCTTGCTTAACTGCCATGGTTAGATTAAAATAAAACAAATGAGTATAAAACTCAGCAAGTAACTATATAGCAGTTCTACAATATCAAATCACAATATGCTTTACCAAACTCAGGGCATTCTACTTTATTTGATCTAGGTGGTAGATTTCCTTCTTTTGGGTTAAGGAAAGGTTTCTGAAGAATAGTATGGGGCTTTCAAAGAACAAGGCTCAAAGCAAAACGAAAGCCGACATTCATCACAAATCATTAAAGGATCAGAATAGATCTTTCAATAGAGGAAAGCAACAGTATTTCAAGATATAGAATCAATCATATGATCAACAATTTCAAGAATCAGGGTTCTCGAGCTTTAAGCTCCACAATAACATAATCAACTCTTTCCAAAGCAATATAAACCATTTTCATTTTTAAAAATCAATTTACTGAACAAAAGTTTCAGTTCCCTTTTAAATAATTAATTAGAACCCTTGATTGGATTACTTTTCTTTCCATTTCATTATGTGCGGGTGATCAGCCCGTACCGACCTCCATCCGGTCATTAAGGTACCAATCGGCATAATTTCATCCTTAAGTTGGACTAGCCCCGCTAGCCTCTTACCATGACTGGACTAGTCCCACTAGCCTCTTACGTCCCAATCCAATCCATCAGGAATTCATTTGGAAAACCTTGAGTTGGAAAAACAAGTAGGTTTTCAAAAATCCATTTTATCATTACCAAGCATTTGAAATCATTCGGACTCTTTCAAGTCGAAACTCATTCTTAATTCAGATTTTAAGGAAACAAAGTTCAGGGAGTGATTCAAAGATACGTAAGGAACAATTCATAAGAATTCTGTATCAGGGATAACAAACACTAAATTAGAAGGATCAACATTGGTTTAGGGATCACTAGGGTGATCAAGAGAAATAGGGTATCATTAAACAGGGTTAACAAGGATAATCAAAAGGTTCAATATGATTCATGGCTTAAAAGATAACTTGAGCAGAAAGGACAGAATATCAAAGGGTGAAATCAATAAGCTTTTCAATAACAGATTATCAAGAACCAGGGTACTTCAAATCAATATCAGGGTTTCATAAAATAAGGATTTCATACTTAAACAGTTCAATACTCTACATGGTATGAACAACATTCTCTTTATAACCATTTACACAAGTAATCAGAGTTACTTGCCTGAATTTGCTTTCCTGAAGGTTGAACTACTACCACCTAGTAAATCCTTTCGTTTCCTAGCCTGAATGCCCTCACGCTCCGAATCTACAATAAAACCAAAACCTTAATTAGATTCTCAATTCTCGTTCCCAGAACGATCACTCTATACGATAACTCGATTATATCCTTGACTCGAGCATACGAATATAGCTTATACATATAAGCACATAGCACATAGCATATCTCATTTTCGTAACTTTTATATCCTTATATACTTAATAATCAAAGCACACTTGCTTATTCTTATATATTTCTCAAACCACACTATTATAACCCTTACGAGTACAGGATTTATTAACAACCAAACATTTACGTCCATAACTATCACTTATATCTTTTAAAATCAATCAACTTAGTTCCCTTTTTCTTTTGTTCCTTAATTCGAACCACATACTACAATCTAGCAAACAAATTCATAGATATTCACTTATACACCTTCAATCATCTTTCTGATGATCAAAACCAAGTTTTTGACTTTTAATTCCTATGGTCTATTCGACCTTAACACAAAAAATCAACCAAATACTTACTTTAGTTCACATAAACACATAGCTCATTCAAAAACCATTAAAGAATCATTCTCCTTTCTTTTAATCATAAAAATTCGATCCATAATCATATATATACAATCAAATTTCTCAAAATTACACCATGCATCCTTATTCTTAGCATAATCCAACTTTTAAACTAACACCATTTTCTTCATCAACAACCATTCGAAGCAAAACATACATACATGCTCGCATGCAATTTCAAATTCATTTCTTCATTATATCAAACACTCATTTTTATCGATTAAACCAACTAAATCTCTTAACACAATCCAAGAATTCGAATTTCACCTAAATCACAACATGCATGCATCATGTCAAGTTTATAAATCACAAATCAATTGTAATTATTCTATACTTTCTATTAACAACTATACACCATTGATTTCATTGTCAAAAATCAACTTGATCTTTTTAAAAACAAAAACCCATTCGGCTTTATAGAAAACACCACATGCAACCACTAAAATTAGAGTGTATATTGTCTAGAGTTCAGTTTACACATCATAACTCACCACCGGTTCACCGGAGTTCATCACCGGTGGAGGTGGCTTCACGGTGGTGCCCTCATTCGAGGGTGTCCAAACCACGAAACCCCCGATTTCCATCAATTACGCAAAATAACTAACATGCACATCTTCTCTATCATTTGTTTACAAAGAATCAAGCTTAAACAAGATGACATCAACAACAATAACAAGAACCATGTGGTTCTCGGGTGATTACACACACCGAGCACACACAACACACACACATCGACATGTAAGTGGGTATACAACATGCACACACTTCTACCTACACATAAGTGTTTATCAAGAAGATTTAGGGATGATTGGTGAGTTTGATCAAGGAAAAGAGAGGTATACCGAGAGAGATTGAAGAAAGCCGAGAGAGAGAGAGTGTTCGAGTGAGAGAAGGAGAGAAAAGATAAAAGAGAGAAAGTGAAAGCACGGGAGCAAGAAGAAAAAAAGAAGAAAGGGAATGAGTTTATATATCACTCAAAAACAAGGGCAATTTGTTAATCTTCTAATTCCTTTTTCACTCTTACTTGTCCCATCTTTTTACTAGAATAAAACAAGGATTAAATATAAAATATATATCTCTCGGGAAGTCAAGAATTATTGAAAATGACATTTTTAATACGCAGGCCTCGAAATTAGCTTTTTAACCATTACTCATAATAAGATTTTGAGCGAACGGTTGATTTTATATGAATTTCGCAATCATGCCTTAATAATATCATTTTCCACATAAAATCAATTTTAAAATGCAAAGATCAACAATCAAATTCACTTATCATTTTTAAAAAGTCTCTAGGACCACTACGAAGATCAAGAACAAATCTCATGTTTTTATCTTACTCGAATGATTTTATAAAAATGCACGAAGGTTAATTAAACCTTTATTTAAATCACGCAGTTCCTTTAAAATTCACAAAATTGTCACAGATCACATAACCATGCACACAGACAACATTCTCACATATATAATCATATAACGACTCAATTCTGATCAGAGAATTTATCCCTCTTTAATCCTTATCCTCTTTTACGCGTACCGGGTCACGTTCAACCTGACGGCCCGACGCTCAGCGTTTCGATTACGCTTCTCATTCTGATTATCAATTGACACGTCACTTAGGACGGAATACTTTATTTACTCATTCATTTCATTCAACCACACATAATTTGCATTTTATATTCTTTAATTCCTTATTAGGACGGGTTCCGTTCTTCCTGACGGCCCGACACCACAGCTTAACTTCTAAGCTGACTCTTTAAATTGGATCGTTTATATCCACGCTCCTATATTCTAATATACAAAAAAGACAATTAATCAGCACTTAATCACATAATTATAATCATATCACATAACACATACTTTATTGACTTAATTACGTCATATAATTCTCAGTCATCACAATCTACCCTCCTTAAAAGGATTCTGTCCCCAGAATCTAATCTAAGCAAATAGATGGGGATACTTTTCTTTCATTCCGCTTTCTAATTCCCAAGTTGATTCTTCGACTAATGGATTTCTCCACAACACTCTAACTAGAGGTACAACTTTATTTCTAAGCGTCCTTTCTTTTCGATCCAAAATTCGCACTGGTTGTTCCACATATGACAAATCTGGTTGGATTTCCACTGGTTCCAACTCGATCACATGGCTCGCATCAGCATTATACTTCTTCAGAAGAGACACATGAAACACATTGTGCAGATGTTGCATTTGCGGCAGTAGCGCCAATTCATATGCCACTTTCCCAACTTGTCGCAATACTTCAAATGGTCCAATGTACCTTGGACTCAGCTTTCCTTTCTTTCTGAATCGAGTTAAACCTTTCCAAGGAGATATCTTTAACAAGACTTTGTCTCCAGTTTCGAATAGCACATCTTTCCGTTCTTGATTTGCGTACTTTGCCTGTCGATCTTGAGTTGTAATTAATCTCTTTCGTATCATTTCGACTTTTTTCTTTGTTTGTTGAACTAGCTCTAGGCCAATTAACTTGCGCTCACCAACTTCATCCCAATAAGTAGGGGATCTACACTTTCTTCCATACAACGCTTTATAAGGCGGCATGCCAATACTCGCGTGATAACTGTTGTTGAAGGAAAACTCAATTAAGGGCAAATGATCGTCCCAATTTCCTTTGAAATCTATTGCACAGGTTCGCAACATATCTTCAATCATCTGAATTGTCCTTTCACTTTGTCTGTCTGTCTGCGGATGATATGTCGTACTCATTTTCAATTTCGTTCCCAAATGATCATGGAATATTCGCCAAAATCTCGAATTAAACCTTGGATCTCTATCAGACATGATAGATACGGGAACTCCATGACGAATCACGATCTCATCCAGATACAATTTGACCAACTTTTCCAATGAAAACCTTTCGTTTATCAGCAAGAAATGTGCTGACTTTGTCAATCGATCGATTACCACCCAAATCGCATCGTGATTTGACTTGGTTTTAGGTAATTCTACCACGAAATCCATTCCTATAAGCTCCCATTTCCATTCGGGTATGTCCAATGGCTGAAGCAATCCGCTTGGCCTTTGATGTTCCGCTTTGACTCTTTGGCACGTGTAGCATTTACTTATCCATTCCGCAATTTCCTTTTTTATGTTTGGCCACCAATAATTTCCTTTAAATCCTGGTACATCTTCGTACTTCCAGGGTGAATTGAAAATCTCGAGTTATGCGCTTCTTGCAAAATCTCGTGCTTTAGTTCCACGACATTAGGTACCCAAATACGTGAGTTAACACGGTATATCCCTTTTCCATCTTTTTGAGCTTTAATTTCTTCTCCCGTCAACTTATCCTTTTCGCGATTCATCACTTGCTCTTGACAACATCGAATCGTTTCCAAAATCTCGGGTTGAAACAATATTGCATGTATAGCTTCACCTCCACATTCTGGAGTCTGCACCTCTATTTCTATCTTTTCAAAGTCCTTGATTAATTCTTTCGATGATGTTAACATATTCAATCTTTCTTTTTGACTTAAAGTATCAGCTACCACATTTGCCTTTCCAGGATGGTAGTTTATCGCGCAATCATAATCTTTGATCAATTCCAACCACATTATTTGTCGCATATTTAGTTCTTTCTGAGTAAAGATATACTGTAAACTTTTATGATCCGTATAAATCTCGCACTTTTCCCCGTACAAATAATGCCTCCAAATCTTAAGGGCAAACACAATTGCTGCCAATTCTAAATCGTGTGTTGGATACTTTTGCTCGTGCGGCTTGAGTTGTCTTGACGTATATGCTATTACCTTCCCGTGTTGCATTAACACGCATCCAAGTCCTTTATATGAAGCATCACTGAATATCACAAATTCCCCTTTATCATCTGGTAATACCAACACTGGGGCGGTTACCAATCTCTTCTTTAACTCTTGAAAACTTTCCTCACACTTTTCTGTCTAAACAAACTTCTCGTTCTTTCTCGTCAATTTTGTCAACGGAACGGCAATCTTTGAGAAATCTTGCACAAATCTTCTATAATATCCGGCTAATCCCAGAAAACTTCTGACTTCCGTCGGAGTCTTGGGTCTTTCCCAATTCATTATAGCTTCTATCTTGGCTGGGTCCACTTTAATTCCTTCTTTATTGACTACATGACCGAGAAATTGCACTTCCTTTAGCCAAAATTCACACTTTGAAAACTTGGCATACAGTTTCTCTTTTCGCAGAATTTCCAAGGAAATTCTCAAATGCTCCTTATGATCTTCTTCCGTCTTGGAGTAAATCAGTATATCGTCGATAAACACAATAACGAATTTATCCAAATACTGCTTGAATACTCTGTTCATAAGATCCATAAATGCGGCTGACGCATTCGTCAAGCCAAATGCTATTACCAAAAACTCATAGTGTCCGTATCTCGTTCGGAACACTGTCTTGGGTATATCTTCCGCTTTAATCTTTAACAGATGATACCCAGATCTTAAATCAATCTTTGAAAAACACGAAGCTCTTTTTTACTGGTCAAACAAGTCATCGATCTGCGGTAGAGGGTACTTATTCTTGATTGTCAACTTATTCAGTTCGCGGTAATCAATGCACAACCTCATATTTCCATCCTTTTTCTTTACAAATAACACCGGTGCGCCCCACTGGGATACACTCGGTCGGATTACTCCTTTGTCCAACAATTCTTGCAACTAAGCTGCCAATTCCTTCATCTCAACCAGCGCCATGCGATAGGGAGCTTTTGATACTGGTTCCGTACCAGGAGCCAAGTCAATCGTAAACTCGATCTCTCTGTCTAGAGGTAGTCCAGGCAATTCATCAGGAATCCAGAAAATCTCTTACTATCGGAATATCCTTGATCTTCACAGGTTCTTTCTCCACGTCCATGACATGAGCCAAATAAACTTCGCATCCTTGACGTATTAATCTTCTTGCCTCAATAGCCGTTAAAAATTTCTTCTCTTGCCTCTTTCCTTTAAATATCACTTCCCCACCATCCTTGGTTCTTAACTTCACCTTCTTACTTTTACATTCTATTTGTGCTTCATGGTTTGACAACCAATCCATTCCTAGTATAGTCTTAAATTCTCCTAACTTAAAAGGAATTAAGTCAGCAGAAAAGTGCCGACCTTCTATAGACACATCACAATCAGGACAAATCTTATTAACGACAACTTTCTCTTGATTTGCTACCTCTATAATCATATTAGGATCTAGAGGGTACGTAACACAATTTAACTTATCAAGAATACTTTCAGAGATAAAAGATCTAGTTGCTCCAGAATCCATCAAAACTTTTACTTCTACTGAGTTTATAACAAGCATACCTGCTACCACGTCCACCTCCTTCACCGCATCTTTCATTGTCATGTTAAAGGTTCTAGCTCTGGGTTGAGCTGATGGTGCTGGGAGAGATGGCGGTCCAGCAATTCTGAGAACATTAACCTTCTGCACAGGCTCCTTGCAATTCCTGGACATATGGCCCACTTTGCCACACTGGAAACATGTCGAATCAGGCTTCCTTACTCCACTTGGACATTCTGAAGAATAATGCCCCTTCTGGTTGCACTTAAAACACGTTATATCCAGCTTATTCCACCTCCCCGGGTGTCTCTTTCCACAGTTCCTGCATTCTTGCATCTGGGATCTGCTATCCTTCCCCGGTTGTCCAGCTTTCTAGAAACGGTTCTTCTGAGCTCCATTACCGGGTCTAAACTTCTGGAACTTTTGGTTTTGACCTCCACCATTCTTCCCAAACTTCCCTCTGAACTTTGAGCTTCCTTGCTCTTACTCAGAGCTTTTAAACTTCCTCTTTCTTCCTTCATTTTCTCTTTGGGCAGCTTCCCGCTCACCTTCCACTATCATCGCTTTCTGAACCAAAGCAGCATAGTTCTTGATCTCCAACATTTCTATTTGACTCCTAATCCACGGCTTAAGTCCCTGTTGGAACCTCTTTTCCTCCTTCGCTTCCATATTCACGTACTCAGGTACGAACCTTGACAATTCCGAAACTTCACCTCATATTCTGCTACTGACATTTCCTCCTGTCTAAGATCAAGAAACTTCATTTCCAATTGATCTTGCATATAGCTTGGCAAATACTTTTCCAGAAACATCTCAGTGAACTTCTCCCATGATAAGTCTTTGCCTTCCAACAACGCCTTAGAAGACTCCCACCAGAAACTTGCTTCATCTTTCAGATAATAACCTGCGTACTGAGCTTTCTTGTCGTCCTTAATTTCTGCTAACTCAAAGGCTTTTTCCATTTCTCTCAACCACGACTGCGCTTTAATTGGGTCTGGCAAACCTAAGAACTCTGGGGGATGAACCGATTGAAAGTGCTTAAAGTTTCCAACTTTAGGGGCCACGGGTTGTTGCAAAAGCTGAGCAAGTCTGCTCATCATAGTGGTTTCTGGGTTTATTTCTGGGTCTTGGGTGGGAATTTCTTCTTCTTGGTGATCTGATGAGTTGGCCATTTCTTACAAACCTGATTGACCAATTATTTAGCAATACGATGGCATGGCATATAACAACAGTTTCTATAAAATCTATTTTGTGGGTTTTAAATTTTACCCAATTTTGCACATGCAATCCTTATTACTACATAATTCTCATATCAGTGTTGTTTTATTATGGAACAGAACAGGATTTTATAATCTTTAAACATGGTTATACGAAAATATGGTATTGAGGACAATTTATAAGATAATCAAGGTGCACAATGGAAAGCAAGACAATGGACTTATTTAAACAAAGGCTACGTAGAGATAATTTATGGATATCATAAGTTCTGAGATAAGGTAAAATAAATAGGAGGGTTAAACAGAGGAAAAACTGGAAAACATCCCCCTATCTACCCCTAACTTCCAACTACTACTACTACTACTACTACTACTACTACTATAACACTGATCTAAATACAACAAGATAAATGAAAAAGGGATCCCGGCATCTGACCAAGTATCCCAAAGCCTACCGGCGCTGAAAACAACAATCTACGGGCTCAACCAACAGTCCCGTCTAATCATCTAGAATCTCTCTCAACACGACCAACATCCAGCGAATGATCTTATGCAGCCTCCGGGCCTCAGCATCAACATCACTAGTGGATGGTCCCTCATCCAATCTCCTCCTGGAAACCTGCTCCACCAACTGAATCCTAGCTCTCCACTCCTCCATCACTACTGAAGTCCTCTGCCTAGAATCCCGAATCAACCTATCTACCAAAGCTCCCAACTCAGGATTGCGGGAGTACACAAAGTCTCAATCCTGGGCTAACTTGCCATCCACACTGACAGGAACAGTCTTAGGCATCTCCGACTCTGGCTCAGGGGCAGGGGTCTCTGAATCTGGCCTCAAGGGTGAAATCTGCATGGGGATCTCACTACTCTCAGAAGGGTCCTCCTCTGGGTCTGAACTAACATACACAGGCTCCTCTGGAGAGGGTGGAATGGGGTCCACAGGGGTACCAGTCAAACTAATCTCTGAGTCTGAGTCACTACCACTACTAGGATCCTGAAAGAAAACATAAAACAACAACCAAGAAACAATGTTAAGGTTAAATAAAGCTTCCAGCTAACTCACACCCTAACTCTAGTTTCCGATTTACCAATAAACACTTTCCTTAGACTATACCTAATAGTCTAACTCAACTCTATATGAGTTGAACTCTCTCGCGATATAGATATATTCCCAAAATACCCCTTTTAAATCCTAACTTGTCTCAGGGACTAGATCCTGTAGCTCTAATACCAACTTGTGACGACCTCAATCTCGGGGTTAGGAAATAAGGACTCATACACCTCTAATCTAATAATTAAAAATATGCATAAACCCCGATTAACTACTAACAGGATCAACATGATAAAGTATGAGACAAGATTACAACTACTAATCATAAAATATAACTTACAAACCCAAAATATTATTAAATAACCAATATCGATTCCGGCTGGGAACCGACAGATAACCCATTGTATCTTTATACACTTCTTTCTAGGCGCGAGCTCACTCATGATTACCACCACCTGCTCTGGCAACCGGAAGCCCTCAATACGGTAGGGACCACCTGTGACGGCCTCAACCCCTGGGTCAGGAGTTGATGTCACTAACAACAATACTAATAAACAACATAACCCAGCTTATTAATTATACATAATTTCGACCCCTTTACCAAAATCATTTGTTCCGTTACGGGAACCATAAAACTTATCCCATCACAGGATCTATAAAACTTGTCCCATCACAGGACCTATAAAACTTGCTCAGATATAAAGGTATTGGATGATCCCCGGTGAGACAGCTGATCAGGCTATCCTATAAAACTTGTTCCAGAACTCAGAGACTAGCTAGGTCTCTATCACGCTGGGCTGGTGGTTATAATAGGGTGTGCAACCACTTCGCCTCTTACGCTAACTTCCAGGCCGTTACGGGCCTTCTGCGCACACTCATCCAATTATCTGATCATTTTTATCCAGTTTTCCAAATCACTTACCAATCTCTTGTCAAAACAATTATAACTAGCACATTTTCCAAAACATTTTCATTCTATTCAAAATTTTAGAGATAGGTATTTTCAGAAGTTACTTTTCCCCCAAAACACAAGTTAATAAAATAATTTGAAACCCAGGGGATACGTAACTTAAATCATTCTGTTCCAGTATGTAATTTAAATCAACAATTATTCATATATACTGAACCGTAAAAGATTTGTTCAGGGGTACTTGCCTTGCAGAGCTTTACAACTAATACCGATTGACCTTGAGCCGACACGGACGCTCAGGCTTTTAACGTCTAACCGCAAGATTACCCTGGATTCGACTTCAACACTTAGGTCCTTCGATTGGTACCTTACTGAGCTCGTCGACTGTCCACTAGGCTATCCAACGCCAACTCTTGGGCTTTCCGACTAGCACCTACAAAGTCGAAATACCCTAATTTAGACCTTCGATTATGCTTGACATATCCTCGCTAACCATCTACCCGAACGTTAACAAAACCCGACTCGCAATACCTCATATAATAATACACGTATTAATTAGGGCTCACGTTCTTGAAAATCGGTTCGGTGTTCATTTTCAGAAAATAGGTACATTTATCCTCTTATGAAACTAGGGTTATCGATTTTCGTAAAATATTTCATCACAACACATAATCGGATTTCATACAAAATAGCTACATATAATTGATCGATGTTCCGATAGCCATTGGGTACGGCCTCGTATTTCCGTAATTAAATTTTCCGAAAATCGGGCAGCACCTCCTTTGATTATCGGCTAACCCGTCGAACATCCCGACGTCAAATCAATCTCAATACAATTCCCAACCACCGGTTCCAGTCAACATTGACAATTCGCAAATTCACAAACACCAATTAAATACACTTATTATTCATTATTATTCGCATTTTTATGTCTTAACTCGCATTTTATAACTTTATTCGCAAATTGCATTTTAAATCGTATTTTGTATTTTAAATTTTTAGGACTCAGATCGAATCATCATAGTCCACCGTCGGCTCACCGAAGCTCATCGCCGACGGCGATAAAATTTACAGGTACCCGATTAATTTCGGGTTCCAACATAAATTTCATCGATTACTCAAATTATTTTCCGCACGAAAAATATATTTTATATCACGAATGCTACTAGAGTAATTTCTGCAGAAAATAATAATTAATTCAATAAAATAATTCTCAAGACCAACGTGTGTTACCACGCGCACCATATTAACAATCGGATAAACACAGAACAGGCAGACGGCAAGGCGGCAACGCGGCGGTGGCACAACGGCACCACCGCACAAACCCCACAGCCGCAACACTGAACCCACATAAGCTTTATATGTATATACGTATTAATCCAACAACAGAGGCACAGAAACACAAATTCAGGCACACCCCTTCTACCACCGTCACCTCGCCGGTGAACCGGCGGCAACGGGCGGCCGGGGAAAGAAAAAGAACATCGATAATTACCACGAAAAGAGAAGTACAGGGGTGGCTGTAAAGAATCGAACGGAGAGAGCAAAGACAAAAGTGAGGGTAGAGAGACAGAGAGATTCACGAGAGAGAGAATCAAAAGAGAGATTGGAGAGGAAAGAGTCAGGTTATACCCGATTAACAACAACAGCCCCCCCCCTTTTCTTTTATTTTTATTTATCAAATAAACCTCGTAACAGAAACTTTATCTGACCCGAAATTTAGTTTTTAACGAGCGATTCACGGGTAATTAAAACCCGAACGCTAATAAAATATTTTATAAAATATCACAAATAATTAAAAGTTATCTAAAATAATTCTTCCATAATTTGAAATTATTTTTAAAAATGCAACTAATATCAGAATTTATCGATCAAATAAAACAACACGCGGGTCGAACTAATCCATAAAAATTTCGGAATAAATTTTAAAATTCTTGAAATATTCTAAACCAAATAAAATATGAATTTCATAATTTTTGAAGAATTTTGGAGTTAAATATGGATTTAACAAATAATTGAAATCAGAAAATCATATATGGCTAAATATTTGATGAAATATTGATTTCTCAATTTTTAAAACTCCTAAAAATAATTAATAAAATTATGAAGCCATAAAATGATTTTAGAGATAACTCAAATATTTATGAAAATAAATCCTGAATAAAATCACCTTTAAATACAAAAGTGACACAACACAACTTCACAACGAATTACACAATTAATACACGAACACCACAATCACACATAATTACTTAAAATATTAACAAAATAATATTCAGCTGACAGAACCCACAGACCTATTTTATTTATGCAATTATTTAATAATTACACATTTAATATTACAGAAATGTACGAGTCGTTATACCACCAGGTACGCTCTTATGAGCAGTGCGCCTAAGCCTGGCCATCTTTTTGCTTAACTGCCATGGTTAGATTAAAACCAAACAAATGAGTATAAAACTCAGCAAGTAACTATATAACAGTTCTACAATATCAAATCACAATATGCTTTACCAAACTCAGGGCATTCTACTTTATTTGATCTGGGTGGCAGATTTCCATCTTTTGGGTTAAGGAAAGGTTTCTGAAGAATAGTATGGGGTTTTCAAAGAACAAGGCTCAAAGCAGAACGAAAGCCGACATTCATCACAAATCATTAAAGGATCAGAATAGATCTTTCAATAGAGGAAAGCAACAGTATTTCAAGATATAAAATCAATCATATGATCAACAATTTCAAGAATCAGGGTTCTCGAGCTTTAAGCTCCACAATAACATAATCAACTTTTTCCAAAGCAATATAAACCATTTTCATTTTCAAAAATTAATTTACTGAACAAAAGTTTCAATTCCCTTTTAAATAATCAATTAGAACCCTTGATTGGATTACTTTTCTTTCCATTTCATTATGTACGGGTGATCAGCCCGTACCGACCTCCATCCGGTCATTAAGGTACCAATCGGCATAATTTCAGCCTTAAGTTGGATTAGCCCCGCTAGCCTCTTACCATGACCAGACTAGTCCCACTAGCCTCTTACGTCCCAATCCAATCCATCAGGATTTCATTTGGAAAACCTTGAGTTGGAAAAATAAGTAGGTTTTCAAAAATCCATTTTATCATTACCGAGCATTTGAAATCATTCGGACTCTTTCAAGTCAAAACTCATTCTTAATTCAGATTTTAAGGAAATAAAGTTCAGGGAGTGATTCAAAGATACGCAAGGAACAATTCATAAAAATTATGTATCAGGGATAATAAAGAACTAAATTAGAAGGATCAACATTGGTTTAGGGATCAATAGGGTGATCAAGAGAAACAGGGTATCATTAAATAGGGTTAAAAAGGATAATCAAAAGGTTCAATATGATTCATGGCTTAAGAGATAACTTGAGCAGAAGGGACAGAATATCAAAGGGTGAAATCAATAAGCTTTTCAATAACAGATTATCAAGAACCAGGGTACTTCAAATCAATATCAGGGTTTCATAAAACAAGGGTTTCATACTTAAACAGTTCAATACTCTACATGGTATGAACAACATTCTCTTCATAACCATTTACACAAGTAATCAGAGTTACTTGCCTGAATTTGCTTTCCTGAAGGTTGAACTACTGCCACCTAGTAAATCCTTTCCTTTCCTAGCCTGAATGCCCTCACGCTCCGAATCTACAATAAAACCAAAACCTTAATTAGATTCTCAACTCTCGTTCTCGGAACGATCACTCTATATGATAACTCGATTATATCCTTGACTCGAGCATACAAATATAGCTTATACATATAAGCACATAGCACATAGCATATCTCTTTTTCGTAACTTTTATATCCTTATATACTTAATAATCGAAGCACACTTTCTTATTCTTAGCTATTTCTCAAACCACACTATTATAACCCTTACGAGTACAGGATTTATTCACAACCAAACATTTACGTCCATAATATCACTTATATCTTTTAAAATCAATCAACTTAGTTCCCTTTTTCTTTTGTTCCTTAATTCGAACCACATACTACAATCAAGCAAACAAATTCATAGATATTCACTTATACACCTTCAATCATCTTTCTGATCATCAAAACTAAGTTTTTGACTTTTAATTCCTATGGTCTATTCGACCTTAACACACAAAATCAACCAAATACTTACTTTAGTTCACATAAACACATAGCTCATTCAAAAACCATTAAAGAATCATTCTCCTTTCTTTTAATCATAAAAATTCAATCCATAATCATATATATACAATCAAATTTCTCAAAATTACACCATGCATCCTTATTCTTAGCATAATCCAACTTTTAAACTAACACCCTTTTCTTTATCAACAACCATTCGAACTAAAACATACATACATGCTCGCATGCAACTTCAAATTCATTTCTTCATTATATCAAACACTCATTTTTATCAATTAAACCAACTAAATCTCTTAACACAATCCAAGAATTTGAATTTCACCTAAATCACAACATGCATGCATCATCTCAAGTTTATAAATCACAAATCAATTGTAATTATTCTATACTTTCTATTAAGAACTATCCACCATCGATTTCATTGTCAAAAATCAACTTGATCTCTTTAAAAACAAAAACCCATTCGGCTTTATAGAAAACACCACATGCAACCACTAAAATTAGAGTGTATATTGTCTAGAGTTCAGTTTACACATCATAACTCACCACCGGTTCACCGGAGTTCATCACCGGTGGCGGTGGCTTCACGGTGGTGCCCTCATTCGAGGGTGTCCAACCACAAAACCCCCGATTTCCATCAATTACGCAAAATAACTAACATGCACATCTTCTCTATCATTTGTTTACAAAGAGTCAAGCTTAAACAAGATGAAATCAACAACAATAACAAGAACCATGTGGTTCTCGGGTGATTACACACACAGAGCACACACAACACACACACGTCGACATGCAAGTGGGTATACACAGATTCACACACTTCTACCTACACATAAGTGTTTATCAAGAAGATTTAGGGATTATTGGTGAGTTTGATCAAGGAAAAGAGAGGTATACCGAGAGATATTGAAGAAAGCCGAGAGAGAGAGAGTG
Source organism: Apium graveolens (assembly GCF_009905375.1). NCBI lineage: Eukaryota > Viridiplantae > Streptophyta > Magnoliopsida > Apiales > Apiaceae > Apium > Apium graveolens. The sequence continues at coordinate 58,082,531 of NC_133656.1, forward strand.
TTCGAGTGAGAGAAGGAGAGAAAAGAGAGAAGAGAAAAAGTGAAAGCACGGGAGCAAGAAGAAAAAAAAGAAAGGGAATAAGTTTATATATCAATCAAAAATAAGGGCAATTTGGTAATCTTCTAATTCCTTTTTCACTCTTACTTGTCCCATCTTTTTACAAAAATAAAACAAGGATTAAATATAAAATATATCTCTCTCGGGAAGTCGAGAATTATTGAAAATGACATTGTTAATACGGAGGCCTCGAAATTAGCTTTTTCACCATTACTCATAATAAGATTTTGAGCGAACGGTTGATTTTACATGAATTTCGCAATCATGCCTTAATAATATCATTTTCCACAAAAAATCAATTTAAAAATGCAAAGATCAACAATCAAATTCACTTATCATTTTTAAAAAGTCTCTAGGACTACTACGAAGATCATAGAACAAATCTCATGTTTTTATCTTACTCGAATGATTTTATAAAAATGCACGAATGTTAATTAAACCTTTATTTAAATCACGTAATTCCTTTAAAATTCACAAAATTGTCACAGATCACATAACCATGAACACAGACAATAATATCACATATATAATCACATAACAACTCAATTCTGATCATAGAATTTATCCCTCTTTAATCTTTATCCTCTTTTATGCGTACCGGGTCACGTTCAACCTGACAGCCCGACGCTCAGCGTTTCGATTACGCTTCTCATTCCCATTATCAATTGACACGTCACTTAGGACGAAATACTTTATTTACTCATTCATTTCATTCAACCACACATAATTTGCATTTTATATTCTTTAATTCCTTATTAGGACGGGTTCCGTTCTTCCTGACGGCCCGACACCACAACTTAACTTCTAAGCTGACTCTATAAATTGGAACGTTTATATCTACGCTCCTATATTCTAATTTACAGAAAAGACAATTAATCAGCACTTAATCACATAATTATAATCATATCACATAACACATACTTTATTGACTTAATTACGTCGCATAATTCTCAGTCGTCACAACAAACATCCTTCATAATGAAGCAAGCATAGTATGTACCAATTTTTGCGGATTACTAATTACCAGTTAGTAATTCTACGACCAGGAAATATTTAAGTTTAGAGTTATCATCTTTTAGGTCTTATTATTATGATCTCATCATAATCCATAAAAAGCTTTACTCTAAATTATGGTATATCTTATTTAAACACTTAAATAGATAAAGCCCGGAATAAAACCAAAACAAGTCTTTTATTAATATCAATGAAATCGAAACAGATTACATAAAAATTATTCCTAAATCATCATACATGATTGGACTTAGGACACATCTCTTTCAGTAATCTATTTCATCTAATAATCTCTAACAAAGAAACGCCTAATTTTCAATTAAGAACATTCAAGCATATAAACCCTAGTTTTTAAATTTGAGAATCAAACATCAACTTGAACATGTTATTGAATTCCAAATTAGTCATATAATATACCAAAATGACCAAGAAGAAATTATCTACAAGATTAAACCATCAAATCACATCAACAACATCAAAAAAATTCCTATTTTAATCAATAAATAATTCAAAATAAAATATTTAAATAAGAAATTAACCTCAATTTCTACACAAAAATAGTTGATTGATTCAGAAAGAATTTTTTGAGAGCTTCGATTTGATATATGGCACGCCCGAATCGGAGTTCAATAACACCTTCGTTTTTGGTTTTGATTCTCAAGAACATAACAATTTAACGGGTTTTTCTCTGTAATTCTATATTTTACTGATTGATTATGATTGTATGAATGAAATGAAATAACAAATAGGCTATTTATATTTATGGAATATTGGTTCGTGTTGGATCGATAAATTAGTTATTTAGACGCTAAGTAACTGCAAAAATGATCTGATTTGATACCCGTATTGGATAATTATCCGTACCGGGCTTCTTATAAAACACTTTATATGAAAATAATGTAATATCATCCCGTCTTTCGAGAATAGGGGTTTTGTTGCTTTATCGAAATGATTATCGTATCGCAAATCTTGTGCCGGGACACGTACGGGTCAAACCGTAATCCGGATCGAAAAAGTTAAAACACAGAATATATCCGGAATTATCAGATTAGGTTAGGAAAGATTTTCCGAAGAGTTTCGGGTTGTAAAAACATAAAAACAGTTGAAGTTGGACGATTCTGGGCTTAATAAAATATTTTTATAATTATTCAGAAAATAATTAATAAATTCATAAATCAATATAAAATCATATAACACTCCAAAAATTACCAGAAAAATACCATAATTATCTATATATTATCCTGGACATAATAAAATTAACATACTTATACTTTACCACATATAAACATCCACATATCAACACCAATGATCAGATAATTCACCAAAAATCACATTATAATCATTTATTGATAAAAGTAATTACACGCTATGCCCTAGATGTTACATCATTCCCCCCTTAAAAGGATTCTGTCCTCAGAATCATACTAAGGATCAGATAATGATACATTCAAGTATTTCACTTCCATTTTCTCAGGTGGATCTTTCAATCTTACAACTTTTCATAAACTTTAACTTGCAACATCAATCATTACTCAACAAACTCTTGCTGACAGCATATTCTATTAGTTGCTCATATCTCTCAACTCAAGTCTCCATCTTATATAAAATGGAGATAAATTACTCTTCCTGAGTATACACATATAAACATTCTACGAACCTGCTATACGTGTGGCGGTGAAACCAACTCACTTACATTTATCCTGTCTATTTTATTGTCTCAAAAGGACCAGCATAACACATATTAATTCTCTTTTCTTTTCTAATTCTAGTAATGCGTGCTCATAAACATTTTCAATAGTTACTGGTTGTTGAACCTCATTCCCACATGTTTCTTTGTTTAGTTAACATAGTTCGTAATCGCTTCCAATTGCATTCGAGGTTCTTTAATCTTTCTCTTAATCTTCTTGTCCATCTACGAATGGTATACTGAAACTTTGGCGTATTCAATTTCTAACGTTCTCGAAATTACGTTAGAATTAAGTATCAACGAGAAAATCTTGACTGGATATGATTGACACATAAACTTATCATTATACCTTAATTTCCTTGAATCACAATCGAGTATATTTGCCGAGCGAAAGGCTCTTACTATTTAGAAGAAAATATTCTAACCTGGAGATGTTACCCGCATATTCTAAACCCATATTGTTATTTATCTCAGTTCTAAGAAGCCCCGATATAAATTCTATCACAAGGCTCTTATCTGATGTTCTACTACTTATAACGTTCATTCTCGTATTTATGCCATATTATTAGAGAGTTTTCTTTCACATCTATGTCTTGTATCATATTCTTGGAGTAACTTGAATCCCTTGAGTTAATGTTGATTAGTCAAATTCCTCTCTTTTAGTTCTGCCTTACTTAATGATCATTCATCTAGGAGTGGTATATACTATCCCGATTCGATATAATTCACCGTATTTTAAATATTTCTGTCAAATCTTCAATTAAATAGTATTGATCATTTACAATCAATTCCTAGATCTAATGACATACCACCATTTCTTCAAACAGCAACTAACCCATTTATTGGACAAGTTGTTTATTAATTAAAAGAGAATGACTAGGTTTGGGATAACCTATTAATAATGATTTAATTGATGGTTTCCCCCATTTTCTCTCCATGTCTAGTCACTAGATATTTCTTTTAGCCCTCGGTACTTAATCGTATTTCTGGGATGCATTCCCTATCTCAATTTTATAAATGTTTCATCAAATTCTTCAATTTACTTCTATCCAAAAATATTAGATTAAGTAATACTATCTATCAATTCCAATACATCTTGAATCTGATGATGCACCACAATCTCCTTTTAGTAATATCAACTGTTAGGAATATCTTGTGAACTTGATGATAAGCTAAACAAAACACCTTAGTAGATTTAACTTAGTGTATTTTCTAGCACTCGACGGACGATCTAATATAGTCCCAACGGATAAACTTTACAGTCCCGATGGATGACAGATGAACATCCATCGAGTGAGTAGCTTATGTAATAATAATAATTGTAGCACATTTCTGCAAACACTATGTATTAGTCAAGTTGTAATAACTCAAATTTTTGAGACTTTGTAAAAATGTTTAATGAATAGTAACCCTGGAAGACGGAGAAAACGTTTTAGCCCACACTATGTTATGCATGAGAAATTGAGTTTCGGAGTTGATAACATGATTATATGTACCAAATGAGTGTATGTAAACGCTATTAGTTTTTGAAGAAAACGAACTTTGAAAAATGACTGTATTTATGAACCATCGGGAATTACGGGATCACAATATAATTACGAATTTAAAACCCTACGGATTTATATCCAAGAACGATACCTCAAAATATAAAGAATAAATACGAAAGGATTTACGCCGTGACCCGTTTACGAGAAATCATTACGAAACGATTAAGCGACTGAACAAACGCGTAAATGAATAAATAAACATATCACGCTAACCAACCATGGTAGAAAAGTAACCATGGTTACTTTATCAAATAGTAAGCTAAGCTATATAGGCATGATCACCTAAAGCTAAGGAATAGTGAAGTTAAAGGCTAAAACCAACAAGATTAGCTTGTAACCTAGGAAAGCTAGTAAGATTTGTCCAAGATATGCCAACATAACACTAGCTTAGGTTATATAATAAAAGATATACAAACATATAACACAAGTCTTATTCAAGAAGCAACCAAGAAGCTCACAAAATCTCTCTCTCTCCAAAAACTAAATGCTGATTTTTAAGAATACCATGGAAAGAAAAATTCATATCTCATGATATACTCATTCAAAAATAACCAAATTTTTACCAAACCGCTTTCATATCATGCGCAAGTCACGCACCAAATTTCATGCCAATCCATGAAGTTCTAAATTTTATAAAAATGTTTGAAGTTGAGGGTGAATAGTAACTCCGAAAAATCACTAACTTGTTTTCTTGATTTTTCATGAAAGTTTAAGGCTCCTAAAGCTAGACCAAGGATTCATCAAGGATCTTAGGACTTTATTAAGTATTAACAAGCTTTAAGGAAGGTATAAACATTAATCCAAACCTTTTTTAAGTTTTAAGTTTCAACAAAAGTAGGGATCTTGGATATAAGTATGGTTTTGATGATTGATTTGATATTATCTTGATGTTTAGTTAATTAGTTTTAAGGTTGATGATTTTTGCCTCAAGAACATGATGTTCTTGAGAGGATTTAGTGTTGAGATGATGATTTGATGATTGTTGATGGTGGTATAATGATTTAAGACGTAAATGAAACTCGAATTGTAATCGTAACCTCGTTAAAACGAATAAAACTCAACTTAAGTTTCTGCAGAAGTTCCCGAATGTATAAACTGTAGTTTCTTAAAAATTAACACATGCTTATGATAGAAAATGTTATAAGGATCGTTTAGGCCTTGAATCTCTTGATTCCGATTTTCGGATAAAACGTTATGACCGTTTTAGTAAAAGGGATTTACGCGACAAAACTGCTACAAATTACGAACTTTGTAAATATAAATGATTAACTTAAAAATATTTAAAAATCATAAAATTTTTACAGAGAGTAAGTAATAGAATTTATTATCAGCCATAAAAATTTCAAATAAAAATGTTGATTTATCATTTTTTTAAAAATGTCGGAGCCGAGGTCGCCCCTGTTACCAGAAAACCATTTTCAAATGATGTGTTATAAATTTTTTCTAGATAGCGCACACGAAAATGATGCATTAATTGAGTTAACGGTTTGAGAGATATCAATGTTTTAGTGAAAGCGGTTTGAATAGTAAAACTCCGTAGTTGACCGAAATTTTGAAATGCTTTTCACCTAATTAAATTAATTTTAACAAAATGATTTTGATAATGATTTTGGTATATGAATATTACCGAATTTCAATCGATAACGCTAGAGAGTAACGTTGTATATATGAGGAGTATATTTTAGACCGAGGATCGGTCAGTATAATTTTATGAAAACCCGGAAGTATTCCGGAGTTATTTTATTTAAGAATACAAACGCTATAGTAGAGCGTGATATATAAGTTTTAAGACCGAGAGTCGGTCAGTTTTTACAAAGTATAAACTCGGAATCATCCCGGAGATGTTTTGGACCATTAAAAGCCCGTACTTATTTTATTCCAAGGGACTCGATGTCCACTTGCGAAACATTAAATACCTCAAACTTTTATTAAAATGATTTCCAAAGATCGTATTCCCTCAACTATATTTTACTTGAACGACGAATATTATTTCGGTTATTAACTTAATATAGGAGAAGTATTCTCCAACGATTATTCATTTCAAACTCGAGCAATTATTAAAGGTTACTTTAAATTTCTTAAACATAAATTAGTTGAGGAATATTATTTCAAATATTCTTTTAAAGTATAATTATTCGAGGTTTAATTATTTAATGATTATTATTCAATTATTAATTATTTATTAAATGATTTAGTATGATTTAAAAATCATAAAACCTGATTTAAAATACTTTCTAAATTTCAGAATATCATTTGAATAATTCCAGATCGTCGAAGAATATTATCTCGACATATTTTAAATATTTTGAATATAGTTTCAAAAGAAACTCCCCCTCATTTATCTATCTGTTGACAACGGTCAACTCACATTATCTTAGTACTTCCTCCAAAAATTTCAGAAGTACGTATACATATATATACCCTAATAAGATAAGTTGTTTCTATCAACAAGCAAAACGCTTGGGGGAACTTCGATATGGTTCGAGTTCTCGAGATATGATAAATATCTTCTAAATGACAAGGGAGGGGTAGACTCTAGTACTATGTGTATTAGGGAGACTACCAAAGGTACCGCGGGCGAAGGTACTCTGTGTACTCAGGAACTTGTGAAGCACGTAGCCCGAATGCGGAAAGGGTGATAACCGAGATACGAAGGTGTCGTCCTTCTACTAGTAGAAAAGGTTACTATTTCCGTAGTATGACTGATCATCGTATGTGGTGGCTCCAGTGAATGTCCTATATTTGTCCAATTGGAATTGAGATGCAATACCGTAACCCAAGCCTAGGCGCTGGGTTTACCATTAAGGTATTTGCAGACTAATAAGTCAATCAAAGAACTGTTTTGAAAAGAGGTGTGTATCACCAAGAAAACTACTTTGAATAAATGCGTATCCTTGTACGGAGTAATATAATTTCCTTTAACAGTCTTTTCATTATGTTGATTATTATGGCTGAGCATTATTGATCACTCTTGCTTTCTTTTAAATGTCACAACACAACAGATTAACAGTATGCCGGCATGGGACTTAGTCACTTGAAATCGTGGGGAGAATCCCTTACAACTTTGTCTTAGGTGGACCAGAGTATCCAGATAGGTATAAGATGTTAGTAGTAATTATTGTAACTTCATGTAGAGTTATGAATAATTGTTTAAGATCCTGTAAAGTACATTTGAGTGTAATAAAAGAAGATTACATTTTATACATCATTTCTAAGGCTATAACTTGTATGTGTGTGTGTGCGTGAGATTGGGGTTTGTTGGATTATTGAATCAGTACAGGTTACATATGAGTGAAGGATGGCGTGACGACCCAGATTCCTGACCCCGGATTTGGGGGCATTACAGAAATGGTATCAGAGCAATAAGTTATAGTACTTAGAGTCGAGATGCGAGATTGCGTAAGAGCTCATATAGAGTTCATCATTGGACTACCGGATGTAGCCCCAATGTGTAGGTTAGGATAAAGTGTGTATTTGAGGTATTAAAGTATGACTAATAAGACCATTGGAGATTATCAGAATAATGAGAAGAAAAATTAGAATCATATATGATTTGGAAAATATGTGGTTTTAGAACTCGGAGCTAAGACTCCAGGGCATTTGGGGTAAAGACGATATTACCAACACCATATGTTCATTTTGATAACACAAGCCTTGTTACTCGTAGTTCTGTATAGGTTGCCCATGAGGGGGCATCACATGTGAGAACCATGAAGTCTAATTATCAATATACAGTTGAGGTTATTGACCCAAACTAGTTGAAGGTGTCATTTTACCTGTAACGCCCCCAAATTCGGGGTCAGGATTGGGTGTCACTACACAATCATTACATAAAATAAAGAAATAAATAAATAACCCCTTAATCCGGATCGTTTACAGGTTATGGTATGAAACAAGAATCTAATCTTTTACAACTTACAACAACCAATATACAATTATAAATACCTTTGAATTAACACTCGAATCATATTTTTCTAACTTCTTCAACCTCTCGCAGCGGAGATTCCCCGATATTCTGTTATCTATCTAAGCTATTCATTTTTATCCTTATCTGCTTCTGGCAGAAATAAGAATTGACAAAGCAAGAGTGAGCCAAAAATGCCCAACAAGTATATATATATTGAGTTTCAAACATTAATATCAAAAGAAAACTTCCGGACAATATCTCAAAACAAGTTTACACAATTCGATTTAATTTAAGTGAGTGAGTGAATAAACATCGGCTGTCATCAGCCTTTAACTAAAATCCAAAAGCGATTTCCCGATTCATTTCCTGAATCAGGGTTTTGTCCGAATTTGGAATCATAAAATCATTCGAGAGAGAATGCCATTAATGGCGATCAACAACAAATTGGACTGGACACTAGAAACCAACATATGCACTATAACCTGCTGATCAGTCAGGAGATAGTGCGGATCTATACCCAACTGCATAGACCCAACCAACATATGGGGCACCTAGGAAACATAGACCCAGCCCGTAGAGTATTTTGATATCAAATCATTTTGATTTCGAAACATCCCAAATTAGGGTTCGCAAATAACCCGAACGAATGGGTATTTGCTCAAGAGAGCAATCGAATTATAGGAACAATAATTAAAAGAACTGGCATAATAAGAGTAATTGCAGCGAAATATAAAACAGTTAACTATTCTGAACTTAGAATAGGAGCGAATAAATATTTGCAGTATTTAAGGAGAAAGGTTAGGAATACTTGCCTCAATTGAGAATCCCCCTGATTTTTAACTAGCGGCCATATCACTCAGTCCTGTCGCATCTGTACTACCCTTGACGGCTACTTGACCTTTCTTATCATTTACCCTCTTAGGTTTACCTTTATTCTGAATCCACTCGTTTCAAATCTACACGCAATCAGGCTTTACCTTCTACAATCTCTATCTGGCTTTGAACGTCTTGCACTATGTGCATCTATCACAAATAATACTATTTAATGAACCGACAATATATAATTGTCTAGTTTACATTTATACCTATCGTCTACTCGCCCGATAATAACAGATAAAGATCACATCTCAATCAGATAATGTTTAGAAGACACGTTGACTCATTATTCACATAATACGTACACATAAGGCATGTAATCATATAACACATAATCACGTAATTCATGTAGCACATAAGTTGAATCGACAAAAGATAGGTCTTAATACATTTAGAATTGAAATCGGGTCAAAAAGAATATTTTATTGATCAATAACCGACTCAGAAGGATCCATAAAACAAACGTCCTTTAAACACAAAGGAATTTAGGTCTCGGCAATACTTTTAATAGAAGCAAAATATTTTTCTGAGTCTAGAGGCGTTCGTTTCGTATTAAACGGATGAACGGTTGATTTATTATGAATTTTTGAACATTTTTCGGAATTAAAACGGCCTCCGAATCATTTAATAATTAAATATTAGGCTTCGAACACCCGAATTTGACTTCAAAATAATTATCAAGCTTTGAAAATAATTTAAATTAATATTTTAAAACTCGATACTATTTTTCAAAATTTTTAAATTAAATTTAAATAATTAAATCCAATTAAATAATCAATTAAAAATAATTAATAACTAATTAAATTAATTAATCAATTAACATTTAAATTAATTGACTAATTAAACAATTAATTTTCAACTAAAATCAATTAATTAATTAAATAAAATTTATTATGGAATTAAAAATAATTTTCAGAAAATAATTAATGAATTTGGAATTTTAAAATCAAATTTTTGAAATTAATAATAGATTTTTCATTTATTTGTAAAAATACAAATACAGAAACACATTTTCATAAATTGAATTGGGAAAACAGGATCAAACCCGGGTATTTTCCGGGTCAAAAATTGGGTCTTGAAGAACTCCCCGGACCGGGTCGGATGCCGGCCGGAATCTGGGAAATTTCCGGCGACGTCGCTGGTTCCGGTTAGTCCCAAAACCTCCCCAAACACTTCGTTTCCAATTGATTACTAGTTGGTTTTCGTCGCTATTCTTCCCAGCTGTCTTACTATCATCATATCGTCATTAAACGACGCCGGGAATAAAAAAAATCGGCCTGGAAGCCATTGAAGCCGATGAAATCAAGCTTTTCCGGCGAAGCAACGATTTGCTTCATTTCTTAACTAATCACAACGATTTACATATGAACATAAAGCTGGGATTTCCTACAATCTAATAACACTAACCACATCAACAAACAATCAGTGTATAACCCAGAAAATTGAAAAGTAAAAACCGAAATTCAAGAAGTCGTTTATACTACTACGGGGGTTATATTCATAAATTCTACATACCAATCAATTTAAAATTAAATGATAAAGCTTTACCAAGCATCCAAATCAACAAACGATTCATAGATTAAGAAACCCCAATTTCGAACATAAACCTTAAATAACGAATTGAAAAATTACCAATCGTTTGTATGATTTGATGACAGATATAGATAGAGCATGAAAATTTGAACATTTTGGTTACTCATACTTCGAATTCTGAAATCTGCATCACCTTCAAATTTGACCTTGATTTTCAGAATTCTTCAAGAACACCAAGCACACATATTCAAAGAATTTTCAGAGAATCAAACCTTAATTTCTATATGATATTGAGCTCTATTTTTGAAGTATAATATACCAAATTGACCAGAAATATATTATCTACACGATGGAAGCATCAAATCACATCAATAACATCAAGAACAAATTTTCATAATTTAATCATCAAATAATTCGAATATAATTAAATAAATAAGAAAATTACCATGATTTCTGGGCAGAAATTGATGATTGATTCAGAAAGAAGATTTCGAGAGCTTCGTTTTGATATGCTGCACGCCCGAATCGGAGTTCGATAACGCCTTCGTTCGTGTGTTTGATTCTCGGAAACGTATCGGTTTTCTAGGGTTTTCTCTGTATTTACGGTATTTTTACTGGTTGCAAATGAATAAACGGAATAAACAACATAAGAAATAGGCTATTTATATTTATGGAATATTGGATCATTCTGGATCATTTTGGATCGTTAAATTAGTTGCTTAGCCGCTAAGTAACTGCAATAACGATCCGGTTTGATATCAATTCTGGATAATTATCTCAACCGGGCTTTTTATAAAATACTCTATACAAAAATAATGTGATAATATCTCGTCTTTTGAAAATACGAGTTTCGTTGATTTACCGAAATGATTATCGTATCGAAAATTTTGCACCGGGCCGCGCACGGGTCAAACCGTAATCCGGATCGAAAAAGTCAAAACACGGAAAATGTCCGGAATTACCAGATTAGGTTAGGAAGGAGTTTTTGGAAGAGTTTCGGGTTGTAAAAACGTAAAAACGATTGAAGTCGGACGATTCCCGGCTTTATAAAATAATTTTTATAATTAATCAGAAAATAATTAATAATTTATAAATCATTATAAAATCATCTAATATTCCAAAAATTACCAGAAAAATACCTTAATTATCTATATTTTATTCTGGACATATTAAAATTAACATACTCACATTTAATACATACAAACATCCAAATATTATTATCAAACACCAGATAATTCACCAAAAATTCATATAATATTCATATAAGAATAATATATTGATATAAATAATTATACGATATTTCCCGGATGTTACATTACCAATGAGGATGTGAATATCGTATTAATCATGAATTCACCAGAGATAGTGTCCAATATACCCTTAAGGATATTTTTCTATTAAGGATGATTTGAATGTAATATAAGAATTTTATCATAAGACGACTACACTACATGATATTATTAGTGTGCTTAACATATAAGGTTATGATGGTTTAGCTCAGAGATCAAGAGCGTCGAGAATTGATGGCATGTCTACAATCTAATGACGTAAGATTATAATAAGCGATAGTTCCATCTTAGAACCTTCTGAAAGGATAGACCAATGAGCCTAGAGCGGAATTTTTTGGTAGAAATGATGTCAGATACTATGCATATATACTCGTAGACCTCTAATATATATGGTAATGTATGTTCACTTACACACACATGCCGCCGAGCTTATGGACTGCATTGGGATCCCTAAGAGATCTCTTTGATCTGTTCCCATGGGGAACTAGCCACTTGTAATTTGTAACGGATGCGTGTAGCAGGCCCCTATCGGCTTAGCTCTTGGAATAATTCTGAGTAAGGTCTTCGAGGTAAAACACCAGAATAATGGATATACTTGTGAAAGTCAAGTTAGTAAGCGATTTTGAAATGATGTTGAAAGAGACACTAGCTGAAATAAGGAATTACAAAGACGAAGAGGTGGTATCATCCTCAGATGGATAATAACGAGAATTAGGATAATTTGTGAAATATTTTAGCACCTACTCATTGTCACATTACTCCCTCCAAATTGTTGATCATTCTTATTGCCTTGATAAGTCATATCAGGCAATCATTTTAGTTCCCTACTTTAAACTTCTGATGTGACCAACAACTTGAATAGTCTTTCTCCACATCAGTACTTGTTAAATTCTTTTAGTTAATCCATGAATTTTTATTCATAGATCAGGGTCTTCTTGTTCGGCTCAGAGCTAATTATACTTTCTTTCAACTATCCGAGAAATTTTAATAAACTTTCCTCCATTAATCGACGAATATTCATAATGATTATTTTCACTTGATTCTTCTTTCATACTACTCTTCTCAGTCAAGATGGTAAATATTTGACAAATTATTAAAAACATAGATGATATAATCTCCATAGATTCCTCGGGATCCTTTTCTTCTATTCAGGATGAAATTGTATATTGAACTTTTAAATGATAGTAAGGGTATCAATTTGATATTGGTATTCCGAATTCAATTCTATTCGAGAATCTGATAAAGTATGTGAACGAGGGAACCTCTGAGAGTACCATTTTATTGGAAATAAATATTTTATGAGAGGCTATCGATTGTTCCGATGCCAAGACCACTCGATTCAGAGTTATAATTGACTTTCTCGGCCCAAATTTGAAAACTCTTTATTTTAAAATCGTCATCCAGGTGGCCACAAATTTCTTCAGTGGTTACGATGTTGAGATATTTTTTTTACAAACAAACTGAAATATGCTTAGTTGCATATGTTCTCATGAATGACTAGTTAATCTTCCTAACTAGTCGAAATTTTAATTAATACGACGGAAGCCTAGCTAATCATCCTATCTAGTTGCTATGGGCCAAACCAATTGAGCTGGCCATTTTCTTAGCCAGTTTATAATATTGCTTGATACGGACTAGTATTATTTTGCTAGTTCCACTTCCAATCAAAATTTTATTATTTTGTAGTGCATCACATATGCAAAATTTAATAGTTGATGAAATTTTCAAAGAATGATTTAATTGAGACCTAACTAGGTCGCCCACTCAAACGAGAATTCATATCCAGTTTTATGAAATATTTTATTCATGAAATTTTCTATTCTTTTGTTTATATAAAGAATATCCAATTAAAATCATGAAGTGATTGAAGAACAATATACTTCCTTATTTGTTAATCATTGAATAAAATTCCTTCTTTTAAAATAGCATCTCTTTGAAACCTCAATGGTTAACCTTTGCTTGAGGATGTTATTCAAAATTTCTTTCATTACTCAAAAAGAAAAGTATTCTTTCATTGGGGAAATCTTACAAGTATTGTTCGTATGATGTTATTATTCAGGAATCATTGCTTTCAAGGAATATTCTCTATAACATCATAATATAAAATTCTAAGGACATGAAAGGATAATCCTTGTTGTATTTTTCCTTCCAAGTAATAAATCTTTTGAGTGTTGCGACTCTTTTATTCAGAGCTCATCGTTTCTTCAGATATTAGATTTTGAAATCTTGTTAAGAATGTCTAAATTACATCGATATCGTGAAAATCATTCTTCCAAGGCTAATTGCCTTCCGAACAAAGAGAGGTATAGTTAATAACTGATTGTTGTAATATGAGACTGAAAAACTCAGTGTTATGATGGTACAATCGAAGCATCGTGATGAGTAAGTTATTTTGAAAAGGGAATACCAAGTTTGGTTAACATCCTAAGGATCTTTAACATGACTATAGAAGAACGATAATAAAGATATGCTTCTGTGAAACACTATCGGGATAAGTACTAATGAATTCGGGAAATACCAAGCGTGTATAAATTCGAGGAATATGATTTTGTGTGAAGTATAATGATATGTCTATGTGACTCAAGTACCGTGACATAAGGTATTCTATTAATAATCTAGAATAATCGCGATAAGGTTCGCACTGAAAGGGACAAAAATTTTAACTTATGAAAAAAATTAGAATTTTTTTTCTTACATTGAACACTAGGTAGAGGCTATAGTCAAATTGATCAAGAGTTATGATTGAGAAATCTATTATCATCAAGGAAAGGCCAATATGGTGGCCGACACTTTAAGTAGTAAAAGATAGATTGAGATTAATAAATTTCAGGACAATTGATTAAAAGGATCGCATGAATGAATTTTGAAGTTGAGACAAGGTGAATAGAACCCTTTATTAGGTAACTGGAAGACTTGATGATGCCTAGAAACTTAAAAGGATGTTAGTCATGATCGAATATCAAAGGGATGTCATTGATTAGGCAAATAAGTACTCGACATGGTTGAAAGTGAAAACGGAAAGGCGAGGTTTAAAATTTTGGCGATTGCGGCCTGTAAATGACCCGAATGGGAGTAAGAGTTTATTATAATAAATTCTGGAGGAGGATTATCAGGAACCAAGTAAGCCATCGTGCTATTTTAGGATTTTGAGTAATAGGTTAAATAAGACTGCTTATTTTATTATGCAAAGGATAGATCTCCGCTCTATAAAATTGTTATGAATGCGGAAGAGATAATTGGTGATAGAGAGACCCCGTGATATTACGCCACGTAAGGATTGCGAGAAAGGACGAATAGAGGCATGACTTAAAGTTCCTAAATCGACAAGTAGAATGAGAGGACTATCATGACCATTGAAAATACGTCTAGCGACTTACCTTTTATTTGGAACGGGAATCACCTATTGTTGACAGATAATTCGTGTAGATGTACTTACCACGCTAGCATACGAAAAATAGTCGCCGATATCCCCTACGAAGGACAACGTGAAAGAATGAAGGATGTCATTGTCAGAGCTGATAGAAGGCAAAGAATATCGTACACGCCCTTTAAAGGCCACTGGTAGCAGGTGTCAATAAACGCGAATATGTCTAAGGCACTAGCGAGAATAACAAGTACGACCCAGAAGGTATCGTAAGTATTATAGATATTATACGGGGAATGATTAAAGAAGTCTGACCGATAACGGAAGCTGAGCGTTCCATGAGTCTAAACGTGTTAATCAATTGTTTATGAAATGGTGCTTCCTTCAAAATGGCAACAAGACCCGACAGGCCTTACGTTACTACGGGAAGAAATGTTAAATCTAGAGCTAAACGTATAACAGGAGACGAGCGTGTAGAAATGCAATGAGAACTTCTTACATAAAATAATCGACATAGATGATGCGCCGAAATGAGCAAACGTTAAGGAACGAAACTCTAGCACTAATAAGAGTGATAAAGGAGCATTCCAAACACTAGAAGATGCGCTAATAGTCCATATTATAGATTTCTAAGGAAAATGAAGTGACCAATTGACGTTAATCGAATTACCGACAATAACGAGTTATCGTGCGGGCATTGGAACGGCTACAAAGCTTGTACGGAAGAAAGAATCGTTATCCCTTAGGTTGGGAAGGAGTTGGTAAGCGGAGGATACTTGGACCATCGTTGAGTCAACATACCAAAGAAATTCCTAGAACTTATCAGAACCCGGGTAGTGGCAGCCCAGGATAAACAATAGGGATATGCAGACCAAAACTATAAAGATAGGAAGTACAAAGTAACAGACCAAGTATTGTTGAAAGTGCCTCCCGGGGAAGGAGTGATAAGATTCGAAAGGATAGAGAATACGAAGTAGGGGATTCAGTGTTGTTGAAGGTATCTCCATGGAAGGGAGTAATGAGGTTAGGAAAGAAAGGGAAGCTGAGTCCCAGATTTTTATAGGGCCCTTTAAAATTTTGAGGAGAATTGAACCTCTAGCTTACGAGCTCACCTTGCCTCCTAATCTGCAACAAGTGCACAACATGTTCCATGTGTCAATGCTAAGGAAATACCATGTCGATGCGCGATATGTGATAGAGTATGAGCAGGCAGATTTACAACCAGACCTGACCTACGTTGAGCAGCCGGTAAGAATAATGGACCAAAAAGAACAAGTGCTGAGGAACATTACTGTGAAGCAGGTTAGAATCTTATGGAAAAATCAAAATGTTGAAGAGTCAACTTGGGAACTAGAAGACGCAATAAGGAATAGATATCCCCACCTATTTTCTAATTGATTCCGGGACGAAATCCTTGTTAGAGGGGAAGACTGTAAAACTCAAATTTTTGAGACTTTGTAAAAACGTTTAATAAATAGTAACCTTGGAAGACGGGGAAAACCTTTTAGCCCACACTATATTGTGTATGAGAAATTGAGTTTCGGAGTTTATAACATGATTATACGTACCAAATGAGTGTATGTAAACGCTATTAATTTTCGAAGAAAATGAACTTTGAAAAATGACCGTATTTACGAACCATCGAGGATTACGGGAATCACAATATAATTATAAATTTAAAACCCTAAGGATTTATATCCAAGAATGATACTTCAAAATATAAAGAATAAATACGAAAGGATTTACGCCGAGAACCGTTTACGAGAAATCCTTACGAAAACGATTAAGCGACCGAACAAATGCGTAAATGAATAAATAAACATATCACACTAACCAACCATTGTAGAAAAGTAACATGGTTAATTTATCAAATAGTAAGCTAAGCTATATAGGCATGATCACCTAAAGCTAAGGAATAGTGAAGCTAAAGGCTAAAACCAACTAGATTAACTTGTAACCTAGGAAAGCTATTAAGATTTGTCCAAGATATGCCAACATAACACTAGCTTAGGTTCTATACTAAAAGATATACAAATATATAATGCAAGTCTTATTCAAGAAGCAAGCAAGAAGCTCACAAAATCTCTCTCTCTCCAAAAACTCAATGCTGATTTTTAAGAATACCATGGAAAGAAAAATTCATATCTCATGATATACTCATTCAAAATAACAAAATTTTTACCAAACCGCTTTCATAGCACGCGTAAGTCACACACCAAATTTCATGCCCATCCATGAAGTTCTCAATTTTATAAAAATGTTTGAAGTTGAGGGTGAATAGTAACTCCGAAAAATCACTAACTTGTTTTCTTGATTTTTCATGAAAGTTTAAGGCTCCTAAAGCTAGACCAAGACTTCATCAAGGATCTTAGGACTTTATTAAGTATTAACAAGCTTTAAGGAAGGTATAAACATTCATCCAAACCTTTTTTAGGTTTTAAGTTTCAAGAAAAGTAGGGATCTTGGATATAAGTATGGTTTTGATGATTGATTTGATATTATCTTGATGTTTAGTTAATTAGTTTTAAGGTTTATGATTGTTGCCTCAATAACATATGTTATTGAGAGGATTTAGTGTTGAGATGATGATTTTATGATTGTTGATGGTGGTATAATGATTTAAGATGTAAACAAAACTTGAATCTTAATTGTAATCTTGTTAAAATGAACAAAACTCAACTTAATTTTCTGCAGAAGTTACAGAATGAATAAAATGTAGTTTCTCAAAAAGTTACACTTGATTATTATAGAAAATTTTATAAGAATCGTTTAGGCGCTTGAATCGCTTGATTCTGATTTACGGATAAAAAGTTATGACCAATTTAGTAAAAGAAATTTACGCGACAAAACTGCTACATATTACGAACTTTGTAAATATAAATGATCGACTTAAAAATATTTAAAAATCATGAAATTTTTACATAGATTAATAAATAGAGTTTATTATCTTCCATTAAAAGTTCAAGTAAAAATGAAGATTTTTCAATTTTATAAAAATGTCGGAGCCGTGGTCGCGCGGAGTATGAACGTCAAAAACAACCCCCTGTTAGGAAACTGCCACTTCGGGATTTTCACCCCTGTTACCAGAAAACCATTTTTAAATTATGTGTTCTAAATTTTCTCTAGATCGCGCACGCGAAAATGGTGCATTAATTAAGTTAATGGTTTGAGAGATATCAATATTTTAGTGAAAGCGGTTTGAATAGTAAAACTTCGTAGTTGATCGAAATTTTGAAATGCTTTTCACCTAATTAAATTAATTTTATCCAAATGAAAAATTTTAGGATAAATATTAAAAGAACTCAAGAAGCTCCTTGAGGTGGTTTCATATTAAAATATTAATTTTACGAATTATTAAAAATGATAGAGTGTGAGTCGCGTAATAGTAATATTCAGTACAGTCAAATCTAGAAGACCACTTTGACCGTCCGTTTCGACCAAGGAGTGATACTTATTTCGAGTCGGTCGAATAATGAAAATTATGAAGTATTGAACTTATTAGAAATATAAGTTGGAGATGAGAGTAGGAATACTGTTTAAGATTATGATGTTTGTTGATTAGAAAACCCGGAACAAGAGGAAGTCGGGAAACGTATCTTGGACTCCTGGAAAGTTTTCAAACCCTACCTTTTTGAAACTGTTGTGTTGTGTTTGTTTTCAAATAATGTCGATATATACATGATGCTATATTTACGATATTTTACGAATTATGTTATATAATATCATACGATATGATAATGATTTTGGTATATGAATATTACTGAATTTTAATCGATAACGCTAGAGAGTAGTGTTGTATATATGAGGACTATATTTTAGACCGAGGATCGGTCAGTATAATTTTATGAAAACCCGGAAGTATTCCGGAGGTGTTTTATTTAAGAATACAAACCCTATAGTAGAGCGTGATATATAAGTTTTAAGACCGAGAGTCGGTCAGTTTTTACAAAGTATAAACTCGGAATCATCCCGGAGATGTTTTGGACCATTAAAAGTCCGTACTTATTTTATTCCAAGGGACTCGATGTCCACTTGCGAAACATTAAATACCTCAAACTTTTATTAAAATGATTTCCAAAGATCGTATTCCCTGTTAGATATATTTTATAATGTCATGGCTAATATGTTTTATGTTTAGATTTCAGATCTTATTTGAACAGAACAAATCAGTACTTAACTGATCAGTACTTATACTGGACGACAGAACTTAAGGGATATCAGTACTTATGTTATCAGGAGATAAGCATCAGGAGATAGATATCAGAACTTAAGTGCTGAAGGACGATCAGATAAGGACAGTAGCTGATTAAAGTTAAGAAGATCAAGATAAACATAAGAAGAGATATGCATGAAGAAGGAATTCCGTGAAGAATGGAATACTTGGAATAGAAGATATCTGATTGATATATTTTAGGAAGCAGAATTATATTCCATATCAATTAGCGATTATCTTGTAACTGTGTAGTATATAAACACAGACATAGGGTTTACACTATAAGTGTTATCATTATCGAGAATATTATTTACTATAACCCTAGCAGCTCTCGTGATATTTTGTTCATCACTGAGAGATAACAGTTCCGGATTGTAACAGAGTTTATTGTTTAAATAAAGTTTGTTTTATGTTACATAAGTTCTTGAAGTTTGATTTGATTGTAATAAACACTGTATTCACCCCCTCTACAGTGAAAGTGTGACCTAACAAGTGGTATCAGAGCCTTCTATTAACACACATACAGTTAAAGATCCAAACACAATCATGTCTGACACAGAAACTCCAACTAAGCCTACCAACACTGAGGAATCATCAAAGACATCAACTCAGAGTCGATATGAGACTATCAGAGTTCCCATATTGAGACCATCTGAATATCCCATATGGAAGGTAAGGATGACCATGTTTCTGGAAGCAACAGATCCAGAATACCTTGATAGAATCAAGGAAGGGCCTCACAAACCTACCAAGCTCGCTGTTGTAGTTGCAGGTGAAGCAGCAATGACCGTACCAAAGGAAAAGAGTGATTACACTGCTGAAGATATAGCATCTATTGCTAAGGATGCCAAGGTACGACACTTATTGCATAGTGCCATTGATAATGTAATGTCAAACAGGGTAATCAACTGCAAGACTGCTAAGGAGATATGGGATGCACTGGAGACAAGGTGTCAAGGAACTGAAACAGTTAAGAAGAACAGGAAGACAATACTCACTCAAGAGTATGAACACTTTGACTCTAGGACTAATGAGTCATTGACTGATGTTTATGATAGATTTGTCAAACTCTTGAATGACTTGTCATTAGTAAATAAGGAGTATGATCTTGAAGATACAAACCTTAAATTCCTGTTAGCTCTTCCTGAATGTTGGGATTTGAAGGCAACAACAATAAGAGACAACTACAATCTTGATGAAACAACTCTTGATGAAATCTATGGAATGCTCAAGACTCATGAACTTGAGATGGAACAAAGAAGCAAGAGGAAAGGAGGAAAGTCAAGGACAGTTGCTCTCAAGGCTGAAGAGGAATCCCCCAAACCACCTTCCTCAAAGAAAGACAAGGGTAAAGCTCTTATCATAAGTCTGATACTGAGTCATCAAGTTCTGAGAGTGATGATGACTCAGATTCTGAAAGCTTGCCTGAAACTGATGCTGATGAGGAGATGATGAAGCTGTGTGCTTTTATGGTGAAAGGAATCACAAAGATTGCATACAGGAAGTTCAGGAAGGGAAAGAAGTTTTCCAGGAAAGGCATAAGTTCTGATAAGAAGAATTTCAGAAGATCTGAAGGAAGAGGAGGAAAGTCTGACAGAGGAGATTACGCTAATGTTAAATGTTATAATTGTGGTGAGAAAGGCCACATATCTCCTGATTGCAAGAAGACCAAGAATGACAAAGGCAAAGCTCTTGTCACAAAGCAGAAAAGCTGGACAGACACCTCAGACTCTGAAAGTGAGGAGAACTATGCATTGATGGCAAATGCTGATAAATCAATTTCTGAGAGCAGTTCTGAAGCTGCTGAAACAAAGGTACCTCAGACTACTTATGCTTTTCATACTGATGATATTAATGAGTTGAGAAGATATCTTAAAACCATGTTTGTTAGTTATAGAGATCAAACTTTAACATGTGAAAGATTAACTTCTGAAAATCTTGCTTTTAGGAAAAGAAATGATTTCTTAGAAAAAGAGTTAGTCATGTTCCATCAAACTCAGCAGGATAGAGATGATGCTTTTTATGTTAGGGATGAAGTGCTAAAAATGAATGAATCTCTAAAAACTGAGTTAGAAAAGGAGAGAGAGATTATCAGAACTTGGACTAACTCTGGCAAAACAACTCAAAATTTGCTAAGCAGTGGAAACTGGAAAGAGGGCTTAGGCTATGGAGAAAATAAAAATGAAAAAGGAACTGTAGAAATTAAGCCTGTTGATAAGCAAAAGCCGAAGTTAAAATCTGTTAAGTTTGTAACTGAAAAATCTGAAAATGAGAAATCAGAAGTTAAAAAGGAATTAGCTTCTGACAAACTAAAACAGGAAAAGACAGCTGAAGTTAACATAGGCTTAATGACAAAGAAGCAGCTTAAGCATAAGCTGAAAGATGTTAAGAATGCAAACAAGGTAAAATCACCTAGGAAAAACAGGAATGGAGAGGAAGGTGTGAATAAAAGCAATAACTATAAATCTGTTCCTGATGCTCCTAGGAAAGCATGTCATAACTGTGGAAGTTCTAACCATCTGGCTTCTTTTTGCAGGAAGAATAAGAATATTAACTCCTTATCTACAAAGTCAGGAGTTAAGAGTCAGTCTGTTAGATACAAACCACAAAATCCTTGTTTTCATTGTGGTAGTTTATGGCATTCCATTTATACTTGTAAGGAATATCATAGTTTGTACTATGATTATTATCAAATAAAACCTTCTTTAAAGAAAGTTTCTGTTGTTCCTTCTAGTGTAAGTTCTGATTCAAAGTCTGGTAGTATAAGTTCTGATAAGAAAACTGTTAACATAAAATCTGATGCTAAATCCGCTGCAAATGTTAACAAACCTAAAAAGGCCAAAGGATCCAAGCAAGTCTGGGTCCTTAAAACTAATAATTAGTGGTCTTTTTTGATTGCAGGGCAACAGTAAAAATATTTTAGTTCTGGACAGTGGATGTTCAGGACATATGACTGGAAATAAGGCCCTGCTATCAGACTTTGTGGAGAAAGCTGGCCCAAGTGTTTCTTATGGAGATGGCAACATTGGAAAAACTTTGGGATATGGCAATATCAATCTTGGGAATGTCATCATTAAAGATGTAGCTCTGGTCTCAGGACTTAAACACAACTTACTTAGTATAAGTCAAATCTGTGACAGAGGTTATCATGTTGATTTCTTTGCAGAACATTGTGAAATAGTTAGTAAATCTAAAGGAAAAATTGTTCTGAAGGGATTCAGGCGTGGTAACATTTATGAAGCTAAGCTTTCAACAAGTTCTGATGGTTCTGCAATCTGTTTAGTGAGTAGAGCCTCAACTGAAGAAAGCTGGAATTGGCACAAGAAACTCTCTCATTTAAACTTCAACAAGATAAATGAACTGATCAAGAAAGATCTTGTGAGAGGACTGCCAAAATCAGTGTTTGTTCCTGATGGTCTTTGTGACTCATGTCAGAAGGCTAAACAAAGAAAATCTTCGTTCAAGAGCAAGACTGAATCATCAATTCTTGAGCCTTATTATCTGCTTCATGTTGATCTATTTGGTCCAGTGAATGTCATGTCTATTGCAAAGAAGAAATATGCGTTGGTCATAGTAGATGAGTTCACCAGATACACATGGGTGTATTTCTTGCACACAAAAAGTGAAACTGCATCTATCCTGATTGATCATGTCAAATATCTGGATAAATTGATCAAAGATTCTGTGTTGAGGAGTGATAATGGCACTGAATTCAAGAATCTGATAATGGAAGAGTTCTGCAAAAATCATGGAATAAAGCAGGAATTTTCTGCTCCTGGAACTCCACAGCAAAATGGAGTTGTTGAAAGGAAGAATAGAACTCTCATTGAAGCTGCACGAACAATGCTTGAAGAAGCAAAGCTTCCAACCTATTTCTGGGCTGAAGCTGTGCAGACTGCTTGTTTTACTCAAAATGCAACACTCATTAACAAGCATGGAAAAACACCATATGAGATGGTGAAGAACAAGAAGCCAAATCTCAAATACTTTCATGTATTTGGATGTAAGTGTTTTGTTCTCAAGACTCATCCTGGACAGCTATCCAAGTTTGATCTAAAAGCTGATGAGGGAATCTTTGTGGGATATCCACTTTCTACAAAAGCCTTCAGAGTCTATAATTTGAGAACAAAAGTGGTCATGGAATCTATCAATGTCTCTTTTGATGACAAGAAGATCACTGGACTTGAAGATTGCATTGATCATGATCAGCTGAGATTTGAAAATGAAGATTCATATTCTGATACCTCAAGTCCTGACAGTCTAAGTCCTGATACTGTAAATTCTGATGGATTAAACTCTGATGTTATTGAAACTGTGGTGACTACGTCAAAGGAAGATGCACCAATGCAGGGGGAGCATACTCAAGATATTATCACATCTCAAGAAGCATCAGAACATACATCTGGCTCTTCAAATTCTGATTCGTCAAGTTCTGATAAGCCAAGTACTGACAGTACTGAAAATCTAAATACTGAAGGATCCAACTCAGAGAGCATAGTTTCAGGGGGAGCATCAGAAAATGAAACCGAAGACAGCATGAATCATGGGGGAGCATCCAGTTCTAGAGAAAATCTTCCATCTGCAAGGAAGTGGACAAAATCACATACACCTGATTTGATAATTGGAAATCCTGAGGCAGGTGTCAGAACTAGAACAGGTACTTCGAATGAATGTCTTTACAATTCTTTTCTCTCTCAGTCTGAGCCAAAGAAAGTGGAAGAAGCTCTTCAAGATGCTGACTGGGTGCAAGCAATGCAGGAAGAGTTGAATGAATTTGAAAGAAACAAAGTCTGGACCTTAGTGCCAAGACCTAAGAATAGATCGGTTGTTGGTACAAAGTGGGTATTCAGAAACAAAACTGACAGTGATGGCATAATTGTAAGGAACAAAGTAAGGATGGTTGCAAAAGGATATTCTCAACATGAGGGAATTGACTATGATGAAACATTTGCTCCAGTTGCTAGGTTAGAAGCCATAAGGATATTCATGGCTTATGCTGCTCACAAAAAGTTTACTGTCTTTCAAATGGATGTGAAAAGTGCTTTTCTCAATGGAGAATTGGAAGAGGAAGTATATGTTGAACAACCTCCAGGCTTTGTAGATTCCAAACATCCAGATTATGTCTACAGGCTTGATAAAGCACTTTATGGACTTAAGCAAGCTCCTAGAGCATGGTATGAGACTTTAGCTCAGTTTCTTCTGGAAAGTGGATTCAACAGAGGAACTATTGACAAAACACTGTTCTATCTCAACCATGGCAAGGACTTACTTTTGATCCAGATTTATGTTGATGATATTATTTTTGGGTCTCCAAATGACAAACTTTGCAAAACATTTGCCAAACTAATGCAGTCAAGATATCAGATGAGTATGATGGGAGAACTCAGTTATTTTCTGGGCCTTCAAGTCAAGCAGAGTAAAGAAGGAACTTTTATTTGTCAATCTAAGTACACCAGAAACTTGCTGAAGAAATTTGGAATGCAAGACTGTTCAAGTGCATCCACTCCCATGGCCACTGCAACAAAACTGGATAAGGATACTGGTAATTCAGTAGATATTACTGATTACAGAGGTATGATTGGCTCACTTCTCTATCTAACTGCTAGTAGACCAGATATCATGTTTGCTACCTGTCTTTGTGCAAGATTTCAAGCAGATCCAAGAGAACCTCACTTAACAGCTGTAAAAAGAATCTTTAAGTATCTTAAAGGAACAGCTGATCTAGGATTATGGTATCCTAGAGAATCAGATTTTAAATTAATAGGTTACTCAGATGCAGATTTTGCAGGCTGCAAAATTGACAGGAAAAGCACAAGTGGAAGCTGCCAATTTCTTGGAGGCAGGTTGGTTTCTTGGTATAGCAAGAAACAAAAGTCAATTTCCACATCAACTGCAGAAGCAGAGTATATTGCTGCAGGAAGCTGCTGTGCACAGATTCTCTGGATGAAGAATCAGTTACTGGATTATGGGTTAACATATTTCAAAATCCCTATTTACTGTGATAATCAAAGTGCTATTGCTATGACAGGTAATCCAGTTCAACACTCTATGACAAAGCACATCAGCATCAGGTACCATTTCATCAGGGAACATGTGGATGAAGGTACAGTGGAATTGCATTTTGTTCCCACAGATCAACAAGTCGCAGATATCTTCACAAAACCACTGTGTGAAGCTACCTTTTCAAAATTGGTAAATGAACTTGGAATGATTTCAGGTTCTTTCTCTAAATCTGCTTAAACTTGTTCTATGTTATCAGACTTTATGATCAGTATTTACAGAATTAATCTCTTTGTATATTCTGTGCATTAATTGATAAATGTCTTTAAGTACTGACTGTTGTCTGATATATGTTTCTAAACTCTGATAAGTGATATGTCTGTTTCAGTAACTATTCAATCCTATGAGGATAACTGTGCTAGATACTGACCTACTAGTCTTCAATAAACAAATGATCCCATGAAAGAAGTAATTATTTCTGTGGAAATCTTATGACACAAGCAAATTCTGATACTTGAGCTTAGTTTAGTTTACTTTATTCATCTTACTACTAAGTCCCAAATTAGAATAATGCTACTCATCTATTTAAGTTCTGATTCTAGTAAAACTGCTGAATGTACTAAGTGCTGATAAACCTCACTTATCAAAAGAAGAAGAAAAAGATCAAAGAATAAAATCAGGTACTCCTTTGAGATCTAGAGTAAAAATGTGGAAGGGACGACCTAAGTGCATTGCTGGTATTAAGTAAATATGCATCAGAAAAGCAAAATATTTTCTTGGTGACTTTTCACACTCTATGATTACTGGAGAAATACTCTGATAATAGCATAAATTCTGATAAACAGTCGTGACTCACTTACACTGAGAAGCCACTGTAAAATAGAATTTCAAAAGATGCATAAAATTAGCACAACAACAGTTGAGGTGGACTCATGCATGAACTCATTTATCAGTAGGTTTCAGGATAATGACAGCTCTTTAGCAAAATTTTAATTATGACTTATTTCTAAGATGTACTGAAGTGAATCAGACTTTACTCTTTGTCTGTTATTTAGCTTAATGCACACACTAATCACTCCATATGAA
Organism: Apium graveolens; assembly: GCF_009905375.1. Classification (NCBI taxonomy): domain Eukaryota; kingdom Viridiplantae; phylum Streptophyta; class Magnoliopsida; order Apiales; family Apiaceae; genus Apium; species Apium graveolens. The sequence continues at coordinate 58,109,101 of NC_133656.1, forward strand.
TGATGAAATTTCTGTGGTGGTCTATGTTATTTTAGATAAACAGTCATTGTGTCATTTTTGCACAAATTCTGAGGACAAGTTCTAGTTACACGTTCTGATGATTAAGTTCTGACGTTCATAACTAAGAACTTGTATGAAGTATTTACTAAGATAGATATTCCTTGTTCGAGTTAAGACATTATGTTCTGATGACTGTTAAGTTCTGGTATAGGTCTAAGTTCTGATTTTTCAGTCTAACCCTTTACTTGACTTATCTGTGAGTAAAATTTGGTAACAGTCTCAGATTAATTTCGAAATGTTGAAGTGGAAGATTAATAGTCTATGGTTAAAACATAATGGCACTCGTCCTTGAACAGTTCACTCTTGTTACATGTGCATATTCCTTTTCCAATGACTGTTATTCTTTTTCAAAGTCTAGGGAGACGAGGTAGAATTAATTCTACCTATCAGCATTACATATCTTTGCGTCTCTTGGCATTCTCCTGCCTATATAAACAGCCACTTCACATTAGTCTTCTCATCACACTTGTATCACAAATTCAGTCTTGTTTTTCATTTACTATCACAAATGGTTGAATTTGGCTGGTTCTATAATTACGGTGATGAGACTGTGCATGTCTTTTTGAATGGAATTCCAACTCCCTACCCTATCACCAACATCCCTCACAATCTCTGGATTCAATTTCCAGAGGTTATCAAACGTGATCTGGTGGCCGTTCGAAGAGACCTTCACCTTCGTCGTATCCGTCAGCAAGAGCGAATCATTCGACTCGCTATCTTATTTGTCGAAGATAGGAAGAGGAAGATGACTTAATCTCGTCTTCTTCCTGTTCTTCTTCATCCTCAGCTTTGTCAGGCTTCTTAGCTAGGACTAAAGCTGTTGACGTTAGGATTAGAAGCTTAGGGAAAATCTTGTATTGATGTAATTTCTATTTCATATATGTATTGACTTGATATATTAATGAAAACTGTTTTTACTTCAAGATTTTGTCTCTGAGTTATTTTATCTTGTGTTGTTAAATCCTGCTTGATATTCTGATGACCATTTAAATTTTGTCTTTATTTAAGTTCTGATTCTTTGTCAGCACTTATTCATCGAAATTATCTCGGTCATTTTTAACATGATTCATTTTCAGAATATTATTGTTGCAGTGAAAAATAATTCAATCAGTGCTAACGGTTTCAATTTTGAATTAAAACTGTGTCTCTTGATAACTGAAATGGTTTTTCCTTGAAACAAGGCAACTGGGTAAGTAATCATTCCTGTTTTCTCGAGCCCAGTAACTATCTGTTATTACTGCATGTCTGACAGGTGTCCAACGGTAACATTTTTTTTTCAGAGTATAAGAACAACAGAGAGAAGATTTCTTTAATCTTTTATTTTCTTTATCCTTTATCTCTCTTCTTACTTTTACTCTCTTTCTCATTCTTTCTCACGTTGGTTTTTTCATACAGACATTATCTCAAACACCTAACAGGCATACTTGAATTTCAATATTTTTTTCACATGGCACCAAAGGATTTAATCATTGATGGAGCAAAGTTTGTTCCAAACAACTATGCTGCAATTCTTGATCATGCTGAAGCTCCATCTGAATTGCATTTTGTGCAAGATCTTCTTGCACATAGTGAGGTTGGGTACGCCTTAACTCAGCCTGAATTATTTTCAAGTCAACAAGTTCTGCGGTTCTGGAGGACTGGAGTTTTTGATGATGGTGGTAAACGAGGAACTCCCAGTATTATCTTCCAAGTGGGTGATTCTTCCTATGTAGTCACTCCTGGTACAGTACGAAGAGCATTACATCTTCCAGAAGAATGTACCTTCTCTATACCAGAGGAATCAGAACTTTGGGGGTTAATGACTGATTTGGGATATGAAAAGAGTCTGATGAAACTTGGACAGTTGAAACGGGCTAATATCAGAAGAGAATGGAGTTTCTTCTTCGATTGCATCACCAAGGCTTTTGGCAACAAGTGTTCAAATTTTGATGCCATCCCAATTCTGAGTCAGCACATCGGGTATGCTATTATCCATCAAACTCATTTTGATTTTGCAACTGGAATAATTGGTTTTATTGGGGATAGGATGACAGAGGATCGAGATGTTGTTTATTTTGCTAGATTCTGTCAACTTATTTATACGTATTGTACTGCTGAACCCCAGTTAGTCAGTACTCAAACCCCACCTTTTAAGGTTGCAAAAAGGTACTTTAACGACCTGATAAATGCTGACACAAAGAAATCAATGGTGAGACAATTACAGATTCCTCAGTCTGTGAAACAGATTCTGGTAAATGTTGATCCTGCTACTTACAAATCTGTTTACTCAAATGTTCAACCAACTCACCATAACCAAAATCCATCAACGTCAGTCCCTACCTCTCATTCTACTCAACCTACCCTCAGAACTTATCTCAAATCCTATCTCTCCACTTCACAGACTGCTCAACCTTCTTCTTCAGCACCTACTGTGAAGCCTCCATCCTCTAAACCAAAGAGAACAAAGACTGTTCCTCAAACATCTCAGAAGAAGAGGAGGATTACTTTGAGAGATGAATCAGATTCTGAGGATCAGATTCCTTCTTCAGATTCTGTGGTAGATGAAGCTGAGAAGGCAACTTCTCAGAAGGATTCTGCAATTGGGGGTTCTAGGCTTCTCAAGAGGCTTAGACGTATGACGGTTCCTGAAACTCCCAAGGAATCCAAATCAACAAGGAAGTACAAGAAACAGAGGGCACAGAGGCCAGTTTCAGATGATGAGGAGGAAGCAGCTAAGGAAGGGGATCAGGAATCTCTGATCTCACAAGACAAGGAATTTGCTCCAGTCACTTCTTCTCCATCAACTCCATATCAGGAACCTGTATCTGACAAGGCTAATTCACCTTCTATGTCTCTTGTTGATCCAGGCACAAGTGCTGAAATTGATATTCAGAACCTGGTTGTGCCTGAAATACTTTTCTTAGAAGCTCCAATAGCAAATAATCCTTCCACAACACCTGTTACTGATGCTGTTCAAACTCCTGAGTTATCACTAACACCTTCTCTGCATCAAGATGCTGATGATCAGATTTTCGGTGAGCATCAGGATATGGCTGTTGATCAGAACTTAGTATCAGATCAGCAATTAGAGGATGTTGAAGCCTCCATTGCTACTCACACAGTTGTCTTATCAGAAGATACTGATTCTTTAAGTTCTGATGCTGCAAATGTTGGAGATACTGGTGAAGCTGCTACAACTGTAGATGCTGATGAAGCAGGTCCTTCAGTACATACTCCTCCACTGACACTTCCTAAGTCTGAACTGGTAAAGGAGTTTGTTATCAGGGATGCACCAGTACCTTGGAGTGAAACTCCTGCAGGTCAGGAGTGGACTAAGGAATGGAACTCAGTTTCATGTGTTCCTAATGCTTTACATCTTGCTGAGCACTTGACTAAAGCTGATGACATGTTACATTCTGATGATTTTAAAACCCAGCTTAGAGTCACTGCATTGAGTACTAAACATCTACAAGGTCTTCATTCCAACACTCATGCAGAGCTACACAAGATTCAGGAGAACTTTATCAAACAGGAACAAGTTTGGAAAATTGATAAGAAAAAGTTCTTCCAACCTACCATTGACAGGGTTGCTTATATTGAGAAAACTCAAGAGAAGCAACAAGCTCAGATTGATCAAATTCTGACAAATCAAGCTTCTCAGCAATCGCAACTTACTGAAATCCAGACCTCAGTGGAACTACTTATCTCTCTTTTATTACCTGCTGATGCCAAAAAGGGGGAGAAGGTAATTAAGTCCAAATGCAAAACCAACAAGTCACTGCAAGGAAAGGATGATGGAAAAGATGACCAAGGAAACTCTGGAATGGGTAGTGGTCATAGTCAAGGTAGAAGGTTTACATCAAGACAAGCTAGTCACAGAACAAGTTCTGATACTGGGAAAAGAGTAAGTTCTGCTGCTGGTAAAAGGATAAGTTCTGATGAACTTCTAGATCTTGATGAGGAAATGTCAAGACAGTTATTTCTTCAAGAAAATCCAGGGATGGACTTGGAAAGTTTAAAGGAAGAAGAAGCCAGACTTAAATCAGAGAAAGTCACATCTAAATCTGAAGCTTCTGGTAAAAAGTTACTTCCAAAACCTAAAGGCATTGTGATCAAAGAAAGGATACATACTGAAGAAACTTTGGCTAGATCACAACCACAGATAGATCCAAGATCCAAGGGTAAAGAAAAGGTTGGTGAACCTATCAAGCCTTATGTACCTCCTGAGGAAGAAGAAATTACTGATGGAAAAGATAATCTTGCTCTGACTTCAAGAAAAGTTTTTAAAACAACCTCTGACATGGCTCAAGTTGTTCAGAGTCAAGAAATTGTAAGTTCTGATATTCAGAAGAAGCAAGTAACCTCTGACAGTGCTCAAGTTAACTTGATATCAGAAAATAAATCTAAAACACTCCTACCAGGATTCACTAAAGCAAAACAGACTCAATCTTTGAAGACTACTTCAAGTGGTTTTGAAGCAAGAGTAGTTACTGGAAAGGAAGCTAGAGATAAAACTGGATTGGGAAGTGCTGATGAAAGAAGGGTACACAACACTACTGATGATCCAACTTCCTTGAGTGAACCAGGTATTGGAGCAACTCCTGAGAGATTGAATCAACTAGAATCTGTACAGATGGTTTACCATACCTACTTGAAAGAATACATTATGTTGTATTTCATGACAGATGGTAGGGTTTATCATATAAGACAAAATGCCATTCCATTGAAGTATTTTGAAGAATTGGAGCATGTATTATTCTTACTTCAAGTGGATGACAGAATAACAGAGACTGCTGCAAACTACTTAAAAGAACAGATTCAGAGACAGAAAAGGCTTTATTCTGTTAAGTCTGATAGCAGATATGTTCCAAAGTACAGAAATCACAATGGTGATATTGTTGATATGAAGCCTAATACTGCACAGATCAGAACATATCTTGGTATTAAGGGGCTTGAATTCAATCTAGAGTCTAACAAAGCTTATGTCATAAGACTAGATCGGGAGTTGAGAAAAGCAAAGATTAATGATCTCAGAGCTGCAATATTTCAAACTGGTGAAGATACTGCAGAGCTTAAAGATGTCAAACGGAGAATGATTGATGAACTCAGATATGCTGAGAAATATTTGTTGAAGAATTATCTCAGAACAACTCCTGACATCAGAGAGATCAGAAAATGATGAAGCCAAGTCGAAGATCTACAACTGCTTAAATTCTGATATTTATACAGATTGAAGTTGTTATCAGAAGTTGAATTGGTAAAAACTTTAAGGACTGTAAGTTGTAGTTATCTTGTCTATTTCTCATGCATTTGTACTTAATATTTTTGACATCATCAAATATCTGTTAAACTTGTATATTTTGCTAATTTACAAGTTGGGGGAGATTGTTAGATATATTTCATAATGTCATGGCTAATATGTTTTATGTTTAGATTTCAGATCTTATTTGAACAGAACAAATCAGTACTTAACTGATCAGTACTTATACTAAGAGATAACAGTTCCGGATTGTAACAGAGTTTATTGTTTAAATAAAGTTTGTTTTCTGTTACATAAGTTCTTGAAGTTTGATTTGATTGTAATAAACACTGTATTCACCCCCTCTACAGTGAAAGTGTGACCTAACATTCCCTCAACTATATTTTACTTGAACAATGAATATTATTTCAGTTATTAACTTAATATAGGAGAAGTATTCTCCAACGATTATTCATTTCAAACTCGACCAATTATTAAAGGTTACTTTAAATTTCTTAAACATAAATTAGTTGAGCAATATTATTTCAAATATTCTTTTAAAGTATAATTATTCGTGGTTTAATTATTTAATGATTATCATTTAATTATTAATTATTTATTAAATGATTTAATCTGATTTAAAAATTATAAAACCTGATTTAAAATACTTTCTGAATTTTAGGAAAACCATTCAAATAATTCCAGATCGTCGAAGAATATTATCTCGACATATTTTAAATATTTTGAATATAGTTTCAAAAGAAACTCCCCCTCATTTATTTATCTGTTGACAACGGTAAACTCAGATTTTCTTAGCACTTCCTCCGAAAATTTCGGAAGTACGTATACATATATATATACCCTAATAAGATAACCTATTTATTTCAACACGCAAAACGCTTGGGGGAACTTCGATATGGTTCGAGTTCTCGAGATATGATAGAATTCTTTTAAAGGACAAGAGAGGGGTAGACTGTAGTACTATGTCTACTAGGGAGACTACCAAAGGTACCGCAGGCGAAGGTACTATGTGTACTCAGGAACTTGTGAAGTATGTGTATACCCAAAATAGGACACATAGCCCGAATGCGGCAATGGTGATAACCGAGATACAAAGGTGTCGTCCTTCTACTAGTAGAAAAGGTTACTATTTCTGTAGTAGGACTGATCATTGTATGCGGTGGCTCCAGTGAATGTCCTATATTCTTCCAATTGGGATTGAGATGCAATACCGTAACCCAAGCCTAGGCGCTGGGTTTACCATTAAGGTATTTGCAGACTAATAAGTCAATCAAAGAATTGTTTTGAAAAAAGGTGTGTATCACCAAGAAAACTACTTTGAATAAATACGTATCCTTGTACGGAGTAATATAATTTCCTTTAACAGTCTTTTCATACTGTTGATTATTATGTCTGAGCATTATTGCTCACTCTTGCTTTCTTTTAAATGTCACAACACAACATATTACCAGTATGCCGGCATGGGACCTAGTCACTTGAAATCGTGGGGAGAATCCCTTACAGCTTTGTCTCAGGTGGCCCAGGGTATCCAAATAGGTATAAGATGTTAGTAGTAATTATTATAACTTCATGTAGAGTTACGAATATTTGTTTAAGATCTTGTAAAGTATATTTGAGTGTAATAAAAGAAGATTACATTTTGTACCTCGTTTCTAAGGTTATAACTTGTGTTTGTGTGTGTGTGAGAGATTGAGGTCCATTGGATTATTGAATCAATACAGGTTACACATGCGTGAAGGATGGCGTGACGACCCAGATTCCTGACCCCGGATTTGGGGGCGTTACATGTAACAGTCCAAATCCGGGGTCAAGATTTGGTGTCACTAAACAATCTTTACATAAAATAAAAGAATATTTAATTAACCCCTTGAATCCAGATTGTTTACAGGTTATGGTATGAAACAAGAATCTAACCCTTTACAACTCACAATAACTAGAATACAAGTGTAAATACCTTTGAACTAATGCTCTTGTCATATTCTTCTAACTTCTTCAACCTCTCACAGCGGAGATTACTCGAACTTCTGCTGTCTATCTAAGCTATTCATTTTTATCCTTATCTGTTTCTGGCAGAAATAAGAATTGACAAAGCAAGAGTGAGCCAAAAATGCCAAGCAAGTATATAGTTTGAGTTTCAAACATTAATATCCAAGGAACAACTTCCGGACAAAATCTTAAAACAATTTTAAACAATCCTATTTATTTGAGTGAGTTGAGCGAATAAACGTTGGCTGTCACTAACCTTTAACTATAAACCCAAAAGTGACAAGCGATTCCCCGATTCATCTCCTGAATCAGGGTTTTGTCCGGTTTTAGAATCATAAAACCTTCGAGAGAGAATGCTGTTAATGGCGATCAACAACAAATTAGACTGGACACTAAAACCAACATATGCACTATATCCTGCTGATCAGTCAGGATACAGTGCGGATCTATACCCAATTGTATAGGTCCATTCAGGTACCTAGGCACTACGGCCCATTTCGAGGCACCAGACATATCCCGGTCCTCAGGATTAAGACACACTTAACCCCCAAAACGTCATCATTATCCAGCCCATGGAGTATTTTGATATCAAATCATTTTGAATTCAAAACATCCCAATTCAGGGTTCGCAAATAACCCGAAAGAATGGGTATTTGCTCATGAGAGCAATTGAATTATAATAGGAACAAAAATGAAAGGACATTCATAATAAGAGTAATTGCAGCGAAGTATAAAACATTTAACTATTCTGAACTTAGAATAGGAATGAATAAATATTTGTAGTATTTTAAAAGAAAAATCAGGAATACTTGCAGTATTTAAAAGAAAGTTCAGGAATACTTGCCTCAATAAGCTTTAATCGCTATTACTAGTTGACTTTGGTTCGACTTGAACGTTCGGCCTTATCGTCAAACTATTATCCCATTCTGGATACGATCCCAACACTCAGCCCCTTCGATTGGAACTTCGTTAATCTCGACATCTAATCACTAGATCACTCCTAGTCCAACGTCAAATTTCGGGTCTTCCGACTAGGACCTACAGGGTTAAAATACATTAATTCAGATAATTGTTTCGCTTAACATAACACCACTATCCTATTCTACCCTTACGATTTCATAATCCAACTCATATTTATATGTATTACTGAAATATACCTAGCAATTATGGTTCACATCTTCGAAACTCGGTCGGTGTTTATTTTCAGAAAATACATATATTCGTCGTTTTGAAAAGCAGGGCAATCGATTATTTGTAAATCATTTTGTCTCAATCGCACTTAAGTTCATATAATATAACTATATATGGTTATTTGACGTCTCCGATAATTATAGTTTACGTTCCCGTAATTTCAGAATTAATTTCCTGAAAATCAGGCAGCGTCTCCTTTGTTTATCGGCCTACCCGTCGAAATCAAATTGATGTCAAACGCAATTAACAACAATCACAACCATCCAATTCATAACCAAATTCACCAATCCCAATCACCGATATAAATTCAATTATTAATTATTGTTATTCGTATTTTATTTATAATTTATAATTTATTTTCATTTCGTAATTAATATCACGAAATAATTTATTTAATTTATAAATGTAGGACTCAGATTAAAATCATCACCGTCCACCGTCGACTCACCGAGGCTCATCGTCGACGGCGGTAAAATTTGCGGGTACCCGATTAATTTCGGGTTTCCAACACAAATTCTACCGATTAAAAAGATTATAATTTCCCGCACGGAATAATTTATTATTTCACAAAAGTAGTCAAAATCTATCCTGCAAAACAATTAACCGAATCAAACCAACAGAACCACAACACCAACAGTACCATGGCCACGCAGCAAACACAGTACACACAGCGCAAACAACACGCACACGCACGCACACAACACAGCACACACACACCTCTGACCACCTTGCCGGAAATTGAAATGGCGGCAACCAGAAGAAATAGGCAGCAAAAGAATAGAGCAACACCACACAGATATATACACACATCAACATATATATATATATATATATACAATCAACAGGAATAAATCGAGGCTAGTAACCGGAATTAAATGGCTGGAACTCACCGGAAAATGAGAGAGAAACGGAAGAACGGGGGACAGGGAAGAAAGAGGGAGAGACATTGAGAATAATCGAGATAGATTCAAGAGGGAGGCGAGAGATTGAGAGTAGAGAGATATCGAGAATTAGAGAGATTGAGGATTGAAATCAGAGAGATGAGAGACTGCCGACTGAGAATTGAGAAAAAAAGGGTAAATCGACTGTATTTATCTAATTAATTTATCGTAGTAATCTATTTTTGCACCGTAATTTATCGATATACGAATAAGAGACATGTAAATAAAATTCGATCAATTATCGAAATAATTATAAAATTTACCAAAACCGTTTTAAAACTCTGAGAATAATTTAAAAATAATAAAATAAAAGTTTCATAATTTTTAAAGCATTTCTGAATTTAATATAGAATTTACACTTAAATGGAATCAAAAAATCATTTAAAGATAAATAATTGATAAAATACTGATTTCTAAATTTTATAAATTCCTAAAAATAATAAATAAAATTATAAAATAGCAAAAATAATTTTAGGAGCAATTTTAGCATTTATAAGAATAAATATTCAAAAAAATCATTTTAAAATGAATTAAATTCATACAGCTTGGTAATTAATTATAAAATTAATCTTCACGTCCAACAATAACAAATAATTGAAAATACAGCAACATATAGCCGACAGACCCACACACATTTTATTTATTAATAATTCCATAATTATATTTACATGTTGGATCCGGAAATAGGTTACTTAGCCGCTAAGTAACTAAAAAGACGATATAATTTTAATACCAAACTTGGATAATTATCAAAACGGAACTTCCTATAAAATATTTTATACGCAAACAAGGTAATATTATCTCGCCTTCTAAGGATACGGATTTTCATCGGACTATAAAATGATTTGCGTATCGAAAATTTCACACCGGGACTGGTACAGGTCAAACCGTAACCCGGATCGAAAAAGTCAAAACATGAAAAGTGTTCAGAATTATCAGATTAGGTTAGGAAGGAGTTTTCGGAAGAGTTTCGGCTTGTAAAAACACGAAAATGGTTGAAGTGAGACGATTTCTGATTCTAAAAAGTAATTTTATAATCACGTAAAAATAATCATTATTGACTCTATAAATTCTTATAAAATCATACAATAATCCAAAAATTACCAGAAAAATACCAAAATTATTTATATTTAATTCTGAATAATTAAAAATTAAAATATCTAAATTTTATCAAAAATAAATATCCAAATACTAATATCAATTATCAAATAATTCACCAAAATTCACATAAAAATCACATAATAATTATTTATTGATAAAAATAATTACTTAATATTTCCCGGATGTTACATCCTTCCCCCCTTATAAGGATTCTGTCCTCAGAATCACGCGAAGGAACATATCATGATAAACATAATTACTTAATATTTCGAGTATCTTATTAAAATTTCTCAAAACTCCTCATTATCATCACTACTCAATAGTCTTTTTCCAATATCAACGGCTATCAGTTGCTCATGCAGCCTAATTCAAATTTCTATTCGACATATTTGGAATGAAATCACTCTTCTTAGTCATACACTTATGAACGTCTTATGAACTCATCCTACCTGACAACAAGACCAACTCATTCACAATTATTCTATCTATCTCATTGTCTCAAAGGACTAACTTAATTCACAATAATCTTCTTTTCTATCTAATCCGAATAATTCGCGTTCATGAACTTTCTATTTTCATTGACTGTTCTACTCTAATTTTCATGTCTCCTTCTGTTCGGTTAGCCTGACCTATGATCGTTTCCAGTCACATTCAAGGATCTCTAATCGGTCTCTTACACTTTCTATCTGTCTGCGCCCGATATGCTGAGCTCATAGCGTCGTATATTTAGAAACGCTCTAAATCTATTTCAAAAACTAAAAAGTTAAGGAAAATTTCGACAATTGCATTTAACTCACCACTTTGTGGTATACTTCAATTTCTTTTCAATCACTATTAAGTATATTCATCGAGCGAGAATCTGTTACTATCTAAAAGAAATATTAATTTGGAACGGAATGAACCACAACTTTATTCAAAACCCAGTCTCTTGGTACTAATACTCATTTTGTTGTCCTATCAAATTAGATATCAATACGAACTTTGATGCTCACAATGTCCCATACTGAAGTCAACATCAATCATCTGTAGTAATACCACCTTTGATATCCAACAACAAAGTAAGTATCAGCATTACCCAGAAGACGGATCAAAACCTATTCTTCAATTCCTAACTTTTCCAATTCCTTTATCCATTTTCCAGCGATCTTAGTAACATTCACTCTTTCTTTTCTACCCTAGACATCTGTCTCCAAATGGATCTTGCTTGGTTGGTAATTAATCATGCTTCCGTAGCTCATAATCTATTATGACCAGAATTCACACCTTTGAGGCTTAGAATGCAGTTGCTACTTTTCAACCCTCCGCAGGCATATCTTTCAACGCTTAACTTGGTCTTCCTTAGTCCTTGAATTAGCGAGGATGTTATCAATAAATACAATTAATTATCCAGATACTCCTGGTACATTATGCTCGTTTAACCCGCGGAAATGACGGGTACATCATATTACTAGAACTCATGCTGCCCATACCTTACTCTAAATACAGCCTTTAGGGTGACCTCAAGTTTACAATTTCTGATGGTCGATGCATAATTTCATACCTCCATTCTTCTTTTTCTCATGATCCCTTTTTGTGCACAGCGCAAAACACTCTTCATTTCACTATTCTTTCATTCCACATTTTTAAAGTTTTCCTTCATCCATCATTTCATCCCTATTGAGTTATACGATACAGGGCTTTTGACACCAGCTTGACTCCGTGCAGAATCTGACGAGAAATTCTTACCTCATTCCCTGAGTTAATCTTGGTAAAGCATTCATTCGAACTTCCGGGACTTCACTTTAGTTCTAAAGACTTCCATCTGGAGATTTATTGCATCGCGCTTCTCCAATCGTTTGCCATTAATACCTTTGTGTAAACTTTCCTGTTTACATGCATTTTTGGAACGAATTTCTATCTCCAACTATCGGCGTTTCACCTCATTCTTCTAATATTTCTGGCACAACCGACGTTCGCCACTTGCATATATCCTGGATTATTTTATAAAATTTCCTTATCATCCTTTTGATTCCACTTCTTTTTTTCATTATTTCTCCATTCTCATTATTCATTATCTTTTTTAAACATAACGAATTTCTTTTTCTTAGTAATATTAATCTATTTATTATTGGATAGATCATTTCTGGGGTTCATACTGGAATGAAGGCTTTTATTTATAATATTTAAAGCTTTATTAATAGAATTATCGAAATTCATCGGTAGCTATTCTCTTAGCCCTGCTTACTCATCACGAATCGTGTATTTGACTTTTCCTCATTGGTCAACATCTCTTTTCCCTGAGTTCACATGCAGACTTCGTCTGTCTCTCTCTTCCATCTGATAATTGTATTTGGGAGTTTCTCAGTACTTCACAACAACTTTTATTCAATCGTAATTCGATAAAGATGCACATTTACGTTTTTCATGGAGTATTATTATAGAAGGTAATATTTTTTTACTCTATCTTGAATCTTCAGTTCTTGCAAATGTTCTCTCCACTAATTTACAGTAGCTTCCATGAACTCGTCATTCGATATGGGTATACACCCAAGTCCTTCTTGGAACGTGATTACAGATGATAAAATCTCTTTGCTCTATCTTGAACCTTCGGTTCTTGAAAAATATTCTTCTAACTAGCATGAATCAATAACTTCCTATTCCTTTTGTCTATTGCAAGGGGCGTATTTGTCTAGGTAAAATCTTGCACATGTCTGCAGTAACATCACGCTAATTTTACTAAACTTTCAATTTCTGCTAATGCCATCACTTCCTCCAAATTGCTAATTGCCTTGATTTCGGAACTGAAAATCATGTCAGAGTTTGACTTAATCTAATTGGAATCGACCTCCATTTAACTAACCATTAGTTGGTAAAGTTAATCAATTAACTCTTTTAATTGATCAATTAAACCAAGTGAAGACTAGCTAGCTGGAATCAAAGACCAATTACATAAAGTCGGTTTCATCATAACATTCTTTCTCTAGAACCGAGATCGCAATCATTTGGAGTAACGATGAAAATGACAATATACTTCTTCATTTTTTGAACGTAGGAAATTTCTGAAAATTTGGGCATCACCTCCCCTATACCATCAACTACCAGTCAGGCTCAAGACGACACCATCAATCAACCAAGTCATCCATAATCATATCCACCCACTCCCATCAACCAAAATCATCCATTCATCATAACTCAAACTGTAACATTTTGATCAGCACCTGTACTATTAACTGACATAGCATATATCTTTTTAATTGGGATTGGGTCTGAAACCCACAATGATTAATATAACCATACATTTCTCAATTTTTTCAGAATATTACGAATTGTCATTAATGAATTTATCCCATTATTTTTCAAGGATTTTATTTCGCGATTCTTTTAACTTATTTCTTGTCATTATCAATTGTGTACAGTTACTTTTAAGAATTATGCCGCATCCTTCCACCAATCACAACAATCATCTATCTTAGACGATATATATTCAATTTCATTAACTAATCTGTTTATCTTTTAATAACCATGCACGGTTTTCATTATTATCGTCGCAATCTAGTGGAAACTTAATCGTTATATCGTTACTTCTTAAAAGGTTTCACAGTCGAGTCACCATTGCTTCATTTCCACTTATGGTTCTACATCAACTTTCATCACTGACCCAGGATATGAGCATTGAATTCACCATCACTTATTTACGCAAGTTAGAGAACTTCACAATTTCTTGAAGAGCACGTTCGAAGTTGGATTATATTTAAGATTTCTTCCATCTTGAATCTTCACGACAAATATCTTCCCGCGACGAAGGGATGTTTCACGTAGTAATTACATGTCTGAGTCATTGTTCAGAATATCCTTGATCTTTGATCATCGTTCCGACACTCATTCGCTTTGTCTGATGAATCACACCTTACTTCCTTATTTATAACTAATTTATTCGTTATGATTCACTGATGATTTATTTCTTGTCGAAATCTTCTGATTTGAAGTGCATCACGTTAACGTAACCTACCCTATTGACGAGATCCTCGTAACAAGAACAACTTCCAGATTTGATGTCTTTGCCATGACCGCGTTGTCGGTGTATCCATTCTTCCTTGGTCGCAAATGTCCCCCATTTATCGGCTTGCAATCATATTATCCTTCGACACGTAATTCTACCTGTCGCACGGGACTATTCTATTTCTTTTGTAATCATCAGAGAACAGACTCGATGCAAGAGGAGAATTCGTGAATAGGATTTGATTGAAAACTGAATAAAGAATAACAATGCAACAAACAGTTGGAAGAATCTGTAATCAATAAATTGAAGAAAGAAGAATGAGTGAAGATTTAGATGTGAATGAGATAACCATATTCGTACTCAAGATGGTCAGTCTTTCATACTATATGGCATACATCACATGATTAGGTGGCGTCCCACCCGACTCTTCGTCATTTCGACAAAGCGTCATATCACAACACTGTTTGTCTCAGTCAGGAATCAAGAATTTGAGAAGAGAAACAATTCACAAGGAATACAATAAATTTTCTTTCATTTTCGCCTCATATAATTTTTCAACATAAGAGCTCATACGTACTCAAGAATCAAAAGAACATATTATAACGACTCGTGTAATTTTGAATTATTTAAATATGTAATTGTGGAGGTATTAATTAAGTAAAATATGTGTCTTGGTTTTGGCAGCAGTGTGTGGATATATACTATTTGTCTGTGATTGATTGGTGTAAAGGATTGGAATGTGTAGTTAAAAATTGAGTTATATTGTTCTGTTTTATTTTTAAAGGTGATTTTATTACAGTTTTAAATCCGTAAATATTTGGATTGTCTCTAAAATTAGTTTTATGATTTTATAAATCCAATAGTTATTTTTGGGATTTTATAAAATTTAGAAATCAATATTTCATCAATTATTTAACCCTGTGTGATTTTCTGATTATATTTACTTGTAAAATCTGTATTTAATTCCAGAATTCTTCAAAAATTATGAAACTCATATTTATTTAAGTTTGAAATATTTCGAGAATTTTAAAATTATTTTGGAAATTTTCGGGATTAATTTCACCGTCGTGTCGATTCGTTTAATTGCAAAAATTGGGTATAAATTGTATTTCAGAAATTATTTTAAAATTATGAAACTTATGTTTTTATAAACTTCGGGATATTTGTAATATTTGAAGACTATTTTCGTAATTTTCTGGATTTGTTTTAAGAGCAGCTCGAAGCGTTAATTGTTAAATGCGGGTACGAGTTACGTCTCAAATATACTTTGAAAATTATGAAAATTTTATTTTTATAATTATGAGTTATTTGTGATATTTTTAAAAAAATTAATTTGGTAAATTTAGGATAATTTTATCCGTAGAGTTGTTCAGTATTTTACAAAACACGAATAGAATCCGGGGTTACAGCGAATTATGGGACACGTGTAGCTTATATAATTTGTTACATCGCTGCCTTGATACGTGGCAGTAACTGAGTCAACTGATAAATACATAATAAACTACACACACAAACACAATACTCCTCCCAGTGACTCCTTTTCCCTTCTTGATCTTTCTCGGTGGAATCAATTCCTCGAGGGCTTGCTTCTTCTCTTTTATGTTTTCTGATTTCCCTGTTCTCCCTGTGTTGGTTTCTCTGCCCCTGGTAATCTACATCTCTTATTCTTCCTTATCCCATCGCCGCCCCTCCCCGTTTTCCGGAGAGGACGGTGGCGTATGGGGGATTTGTCCGCGTAAGGTTGATATATGTATGGTTGTGTTTATATGTATGTATATGCACACAGTTTAATTGGTGATGGTTGCTTTGCTGTTAACTATTCTGCAGATTGTTGCCTGATCTTCCCCTTTTCCGTCCACGCGCGTGTGCGTGTGCTAGGGGTTAGTACAAATTTCAGATTTCCGAACTGATTTTTCTGTTGAAACTGATTCGATGATTGTCATAGTATTATTCGAATAAATATTGTGATGTATATTTGAATTATTAAGTTATAATTAATGAACTTTTATTTATCGGCGAAACCTGTGATTGGAATCCGAACCGGGTACCTCCGGGTTTTACCGCCGTCGGCGATGAGCCTCGGCGAGCCGACGGTGGACAGTGATGAATTTATTATGCGTCCTAATTTCCATAAAATAAACCAATTGATTCATGAAATTATTTTTTTTGAAACGAGAATTTAATTTTACATTAAGTCGGATACGTAATTGTGATTGGATTGATTGTTGGGTTGAACTGATGATCCTCAGACACCAAACCACTTAGATATGATACTACTCCCCAAATGTTTAACTACCAAACACCAAACACTGGAAGAAAATTGCTTGAAAATATAGAAACTTTTATACCCCAACCATTCCTTATAGCATCAAAGAACTATACCTTGAAAAAAGTCATCACTGATCAAATACCTGATGCTTTTACAAACTGAAAATTGTTTCTTATACATACCTTGATATACCTTGTGATACTCAGGAACTGCATTACGCTTTTGGACAAGTGCTTTATCAATGTTGATTATGATTGTGCTTATTGAATTATATTGTTTATTACACTGAATTGTTTTAGGATTGGATAGTTTTCTAAATGTGGACCAGATTCGTGGTCAATTATAGGCCAATGTTTGCCTTGGATCCGGTAGTTAGAGCAGTGCTGTGTGCTTTGCTCGGGGTTAGTGCATGACTGATCAGCAGCCTAACCTTGGTTTTTTTAAATCTAAAATGAATATCCAATTCTAATGATTATTTAAAAAAAACTTGATTCCTATGAATCATTTCATTTGATTATTGCTTAACCTCAGTTATCCATATTGAGACTTGCTGAGCTAGTTAGCTCACCCTAGCGATTTTTTTATATATTTTACAGTTGAAAAGAATATGGATGATAGTGAAGTTCCTCAGTCCAAAGTGCGGGCTAAGGTTCCAGTTGAGTTGGATCGAGCTAGCAGAAGCTTCATGCGGTAGAGAGATAGTCAAATTGTAAAAATAATTTTATTATCAGTTGTAAGTTAAATTAGTCGAGATTTGGTACGATTTAATAAAAGTTAAGGTTGTGGCTTGTTTTCATACATTAACCTGTTACGATCCATGGTTGTGTAAAGCAAGGTCATTGCAAATAGTATTGTAACACCCCCAGATCCGGGGTCGGAGATCCGGGTCGTTACGAGTTCCATTTCCCTTAATAACACCCAATCTTAATAATTACTCAACTACTCTGTACTGTGACCCCACAATAAACACACACACCACACGTTATAGTCTCAGAGATGAACATCCAAAAATAACCACAAGTCATTTTATTCCACAATTATCTGCCAATACACCTTAAAAGGTTTTCTGAATAAATTTACATTTCTTTGCCATTATTACAATTCATAAATATAAATAAATCTGGTACATCAAAAGTTGAAAGCCTAGCCTATTGGTAGTTCCTACCTCAGCTACGGCGGCATCAATGCTTCTAGAAAACTGCGGAACGTCTCCTAATCGCTTGCGAATCGGGAGCTTGGTTCTGTTCATCTTTTCTATCTGTTGTTGTGTGATGAAAGAAGAAAGCAAGGGTGAGCAGCAAGCCCACCAAAATAATATGTATAATGATTAATAGTATATGAGCCTTCTCATAGTACTCATGAAAGTCTTGGTCAAAAGAAATGAACCAAGTTTGATATCTTAATGCGATGAAGTCGCAAAATATTCAGTATATATATACATATATACTTTTCAAAATATTGGAAGTCCTCTTCCATGCATAATACACACAGAGTTCCAGTGTATAACTGTATAAAAATATCGTTGCAAGGTGATCTCATATATCTAACCTTGTCACAACGTTTTTCTGAAAATCTTTGTCATACATAAGATAATCATTTACTAGATATAAGTTTAAAAGATGAAGTTACAAGATACTCCAATATACTTATATCTTTTCCAAATACTACTTGAACTACCACCGTTCAAGTTATAATTAGTTCAAAAGTTCATCACATAGATGAGACTACAAGACCAGATTTGAATAGATTAAATCTTTTAAAATATCATCAAAATAAAATGAAGTTATGAGATACTTCATTTGATGTAAACATCATTTTGAAAACTTGACCCTGCCAACACTCAACAATCGCCCAACCGTAGCCTTTCTATCGAAGTGCTCTGGGTAGTGTTGCAGAAATTATCCAATTGGATGATGAACTCATTACGGGAGTTTGCCGCGCCAGGAAGACCACTTACGATGATCAGTCGTAGTAGTACAACCCCACCATTTTCTACATGTAGAGGAGAACCTGTCGGATTTACTTGTCAACCGAACACTGAACTCCTAAGGAATGGACCGCCTTAGCGGAACTTCCAGGCCATTTGGGCCAATATAATAAGGCTGGGCCGGCGCTACTCGACCACTTACGCCACTCCTAGTTCAGATGAAATCCATGACTCTGAAACGTAAAGCTCGTTTCCCCCTTTCCCCAAGTAGAAACTTGTTGATACGGCTCCACCAAGAAGTCGTACCTAGTTGGAAAGGAAAACTCACCGATATTTCCCAGGCGATGCCTGTTAATGGATTAACTTGTTCCAAGAATTTTACTTCCCGAATATTGGGTAAGTAATCAAAAACTCTTTTACCAAGACAGCAACCTTGTTGCGAATATAAAACACACCACCGAGCCGGATCCCCCAGGTTTTGAGCGAGTATTTAAATCCCCTTTTTAAAAAGGAAGATCTTAAATATAAAAATAGTTTTGGGATCCGCTCTAACTTTTGAAAATCATTTTAAAGACTCGAAAACACTTTAAAGAGTGTTTGGAGTAAAACTGATTTAATGAAGTAAATCAGTCCCCAGAATATTTAGAAAATGTCTGAATATTATTATTTAAATAATATTCCCATAAAAAAATAATCTTTATAAAATAATTGAAGTAGAAGTATTAAAACTTATACTTGAAATGAATAGCAAATAATCAAAGATATACTTATACGAAAGTAATATCTTTATTTGAATAATCAAAAATAAGTTTGATTATCGACACCTTATTCTTTAATAAAATAAAGAATATATCTCAGCAAATAATCGGAGTCATAGATCCTCAAATGAATATTCAAATAATATTCAATAAATAAAATAAGCTGAGTCATAATACCTCGAATGAATATTATAAATAATATTCATTAAATAAAATAAAGGAGTCATACATCCTCAAATGAATATTCAAATAATATTCAATAAATAATGTAAAGGAGTCATACGCCTTCGAATAATATTCGGAATAATATTCAAATAATAAAATAAAAGGAGTCATAAGTCCTCGAATGAATATTCGAATAATATTCAAATAATAAAATAAAAGGAGTCATAAGTCCTCGAATGAATATTCGTAATAATATTCATTAAATAAAATAAAGTTATCGAATAAACCTTATTCGATTAATAGTTTTAAAAACTATATCAATATATATATATAAATATATATTATACTCGGGAGCCTCGCCTCCCGGTTTAGAAATATGTTCACCTTTTATCCCCTATACTAAGGGTAAACTCAAATACCGCTTATCTCTAGCATAGGTATTATGCAACTATAAGCATTTGAACCAACAGATATATAAACCAAGAATATAAATCAGGCATGCATATATACCATATCACATGCTACAATATATCGCAAGAATTTTCTAATAACAAATATGCATTTATCGCAAGATCATGCATATACACATATACATCACCACAACAGTATAACGGGTAGAAAACTTGCCTGAGCGACTGGGGGTTACGAATGGCTCGGGACGAGTCTGGTAACCTATAAACAACAAGTAAGTTGGAATTAAACCAAAGTCACTTGTAAATCTATACTTTAACTAACTTAGACTCTAACGCTTGTTTTGCGCTTACTGATTCTCTTAAGTCACTCGAGTACCCTCGGCTCCACCATTTTTAATAATTTAACCTTTACGAGTTTTAAGGCGATTCCTTCGCGGATGTCTTACCAACTGCTTATTACACCTTACATAAATGTTTCATACTTCAATTAGTCCTTTAAGGTCTTTAACCTATGTTTCAAAGTAAGGCGAGGGGAAAAGTATCGTTCGCGAAACGCCGTTACTTGAAACGGTCGTTTCTCCTAAACCGTGCATCGGAATCGAACGAACTACATATCAAAACGAAGCTCGTAACATGAGCTATCTAAACATGGCAGTGGTCATAATCTAGCAGGGGGTACTCGGGTCCTAATGTTATGCACAAAACAGTCTAAAGAAAATCGGACGTTACGACGGCTATGTTTACGCGATTACCAATATTTATACCACTCCAAATTCTTTACCAATTCACTACAAACCACCCAACCATCATCAATACATCAAACACAACTTATATCAAGGCAAAGTCAGTCCATAATCTCAAGGTTTTCCAACTTATTCAACCACAAACATGATCTACTAACCATAACTTAAGATTCATTAACCATTAACCAAGATTCATATCCAAAATCACCACAAATCCAACCAAACTATCTAACATACATGGATCTTGTTATACATACATGGATATTTCTATATATACATTAATCCATCCATAAACTCATCAAAACTCAAAGTTCAAACTATAAGTTAAAGGTGAAAGTTGTTTATACCTCCTTGAAGCTTCCTAACACAACCCAAGAGCTTTGAATGCCTAAAAGAACCTTGATCCTTGCTTGTATAACCTTAATCTTTCATAAAAATTCAAGAAAACTAAAGTTATTTCTTGAAGGTTACTATTCACCATCTTCTTCCTTGATTTATTGGAAGAGATTGTGAAGGAATTAGGAGCTTAAACTTATAGCATATCCATATCTATGTACAAGGAAGCTTAGATAATTACCTTGTGATTTAACAATGCTTGGAACTTGATTTTTGAAATTCTTGCCCTTGAAAAAGATGAAAAGCCGAGAGCAAGATGATGAGAATGAAATGATTTTGTGTTTTTTGATTTGTTTGGCTTAGCTTGGTTGTTTTTTGTTTTGTTTTTGGTTAATTACCTTAATAACCTTATATTTGTGTGGTTATAAACCAACCACACCTCCTCCTTCCCTATGTCATGCTTACATCACATTGCTATGTCATCCTCCCTTCCTTGTCCACTTCTCATTGGTTGGGTGACATCACTTCCTCTAATCCCTTTGCTTAACTTCCTAATTGTTTGCCTAATGACCGCTGATCTGTTATACGGTTCGCTTAACTTTCGTTTTCGTTTATCGTTTGAAGGACCATACCCGGGATCTTATTACTTAAGTTCCCTTAACCTTTCTCATTACATTATATTCCTTTTTATGATCCTCTCTTATAATCCTTTAATTTAAATCCTTTTTATCCTGTTACCTTTTTCTCAATTCTTTCCGTATCTAGTGGATTTCCGGGAAAAATCAAAGTGTTCGGATTTGGATTCTGACGATCTTTACATACACTTATATCCCATATAAAGTACTAATAAAATCTCAGAATATCCATATCAGAACCCCTACATAGTGTGGCATGAAAAGTTTTCTCATTCAGCAAAAACACTATTCATAAGGGTTTCAAAAATTTCCAAAAATTGGGGTTATTACAGTCTCCCCTCCTTAAAAGGATTCCGTCCCGGAATCATATAGAAAATGAATAGGGATACCTTCCTAGCATTGCACTTTCTAACTCTTAAGTAAATTTTCCCACATTGTGGTCCTACCACCAAACTCTGCCTAGTTTGATAACCCTTCTCCTAAGCACTTGTCCCTTTTCGATCTATAACCCTTTCTGGTTACTCCATATAGGTTACGTCGGCTTGCATATCTATGCGCTCATATGCCTCAATTTATCTAGCATCTGAATTACACTTCCTTAACATTGATACGTGAAACATGTTATGAACTTGCTACATATTCGGGGTTAGGGCTAGCTCATATGCTAACTTCCCAAACGTCTTAATATATCCAAGGGTCCAACAAATTGTAGACTTAGCTTTCCTTTCCTTCCGAACCTCATCAATCCTTTCCAAGGGATACCTATAACATTACTAGGTCCCCTATTTCATACTCTTTATCCTTTCGTGTCAAATCAACATACTTATCATGTCCATCTTGGGCTACTACCAGCCGTCCTCTGATTAGATCTATCATATCCTTGGTCCTTTGGACTACTGCGGGTCCGAGCATCTTGCGCTCTACAACTTCATCCTAACATAAGGGAGATCGACATTGTCTTCCCTCAAGGATCTCATAAGGCGACATCTCGATAATGACATATGATCTATTGTCGTAAGATAACTCAATCCGAATTAAGTGATCATTCCAAATTCTCTCAAGTCTATTGCACAGACTCTCATTATTGCTTTTAGCATTAGAGCTTCTGCTTCTCAATACCCATTCTTTTCCAGTTCGTAATCGCTACTACCTTCCGTTCCTAATATTATACGGGTTATACTTTTGCTCGTTAGCATTCTATAACCTTTTAATAACCACGTCAACCTTAGTATCACGAATGTGTTTCCATTCCGCATACTACCACCACTTTATTACTCCTTTTTCAGTTATTTCTATTCTCCAAAGTTTGATTAATCATATAGAAGTAAAGGAATTTGTTGAGAGATCACTATAATCATGAACACTTGTTATATCGCATAGTTAGTACAGAAGGTGGCCAGCCTTTAGTACTTGACAAGCAATTAAATAACATGTGGTATCCTACTAGGCTTCTATCACAAAGATAGATAGTCATTCGGCAATACCTCCCCTTCTGGAAGGGTTGTTCCTCTCAGCTTACATGAAATGAAAAGAAGAGAAAAGAACGAACTGAAGAGAATTGTATATATGAAAAAAAATATACTGCCACAAAATATCTGGCTTGGAACCTACCTCTGAACTATAGAGGTTTGTCATAGGAGAACAAAACATATACGTATCTATATCAACATCAAGTATTATAGCATCGCATTTCACGTGCCTAAATATTTTCGCTATCCCGTCCATCATTCTATGGACCCATGCTCTTCCTCGAGCTTATACACAATTACCTTCGAAACTCCCTCGACATCGAAAATCGAATCTGGGATCTCATTCTAGACATCATCGTTACTTGAATTTTATGCTTGCACCGCAACCTTCCTCGTATAATAATACGACTCTCTATTGATAAGAAAGAATAATAATTCACTAGGTAGATACTCTACTTAATTAGTCTATCAATGATAACTTATACACTACCACGACCCAATTAGTGGTACTCAATCTCAACACCCATTCCAATACAACTCTCACGGTTATAATCAGCTCAATACTCGCAGAATCATTGCTGCCTTACTATGGTCCACCACTGACCTACTGTCGTCATTCATTTTCCATGAAGTCTTAATAGCTAACCATACGGAGTCCATACATGTCGTATCAAATCCTTCTAAGGAGGTAACATAATCACCATTCATGATTCATGGAGTACACTCCTGATCTCAAAGGTTCGTCTAGTCCTTTTTGAAACATGGTCCTGGCTTATCTCAAGATAGGACCTTTTAAGATAGATAGCCCGTTCATGGCGATTACACGAATTATACCTTTACCAACTACTATTACGGTTGGGTATTGCACAGTCATCAGAAGGAATGTCAATCTTCCAAACCATAATACCACCTTCACAATTTTAACCATCATCACTGTATTCTTTTGGCACACGCGCCTATAATTATCCACTTACCTTTAAAGTGTCGGCCACCTCTTTGGCCTTTCCTGATAGTAAAATTTCCTTACAGTCAATGTCATTTTAACCACCTCCAAATAAATTTTCTACCTTATTTCAATCACAGCTTATGTGAAAATGCTTTTCTTTAATATCTGATGAGTAAATAAATAAAAAAACAATATCACCATTTTTCCATAAGTTATTGCCTCAGTCTTTAGAGGCTAATCACTGTCAAGACTGACTCTCAATCATACTTAGAACATTTTTTTTTCTTAAGTCCTAATTGCCCTGAACAATTTCGACCATTACTGGTTCGATCCATACTTTCTCGTGGTTTAACACGTGCCTCACTTGGCAACATTATAATTACGTCATATTTCCTTTATCAACATTTCTATTCTTGAGAATTTTGAATATTACCTTTTTCCTTGTAAAACCTCTAAGGTTATCCTTCAATCGTTCCTCCTGTATTCCCTAGATACAGGGCATATCACAATACCATTTACTAATACTAGAACCATTGTCTATATTCTTCTGAAAAATTTCTCCACTGATTCTGAAAGGTTGTTGTTACCTTAACCCTTTCCCAATCATACTGTCAAAACTCATACTGTCCCTATTAAGGGTGACATGCCAACCTTTATGCAGTCCCCTAGGATTCATTTTAAGTTACCAATGTTCTATCCTTAATTCCACCTTTAAAAGGTACCTGCGTCCTTCCATGGATAAATCAAGTCATATATCCTTGATAGATTATCTTATTCATCATTCCCACCTCGATAGTCTATACCTAACTTCATAATAGCATCCTTATTCAAATTGAGGTCAATCCATATGGCCTCCAAAAGATAACAATGGTCATCCGCTTTTCTTTCCTGATTTGGTAATGATAACATGGATGTTCTGGAAGATATTGGTCATGTTCAACGTGAACTTCTTCTTAATAATTCCTTATTTACTTTTGTTGTTTATCTCAACAGTCACCTCAATGTTGGGATACCTCCCATACTTGGCGTCTCCCTTTCTGGGTATCGAGCCACCGGTCTTACATTTCACATTATTGAAGGTCACTTCCTTCATCTAATTTTCCTAA
Source organism: Apium graveolens (assembly GCF_009905375.1). Lineage (NCBI taxonomy): Eukaryota > Viridiplantae > Streptophyta > Magnoliopsida > Apiales > Apiaceae > Apium > Apium graveolens. The sequence goes on from NC_133656.1 coordinate 58,134,365, forward strand.
TTTCTTACTTCCTTGTCTCCTCAGTCTATCCGCGTCTCATTATTTATCCTTCGAATTACCTCAAGGTTTCCTCGAATCCTCCCAACTTACAGGGGATAAAATATATGTATCTCTTATGCCTTCAACCAACAATTTTAACTCATGGAGAATCACCCTCATCCTGACGATTACATACTTTTCTATTTCTATTGCTACGAGTCTTTAGGGTTTCCTCATACCCAATTCCTTTATCATTCCTCAAACTCTATTGCCTTTATATTCCTTTCCACTTCAGTTTTTTTTTCCTTTCTCTTATCATTATTTCATGAACCAACACAACTTAAGCATTGATTTCAAACATCCCGTCATTCTGGATTCGTGTCCTTAGAACGAATCTTGACAATTTTTTTACAACTTAGATTCATAATTCATCATACTCGTCTGCCTTTGTTCTGGCTCTTAAGCTTTTACACTATCTCCATAACCTTGGGAAGTACTTTCCTGAAAACAATTGACTGAACTTAAATCAGTTTATTATAATCTCTTGCTCCGTGTCTTCCTTGGCCTTTCACCAGCGGGTGGTCTCTCTCTTAGGAGGGTAAGTGACAAAACAGTCTTTTTGTGGTTCGTCAATCATTTAGAGTCTCAAATGATTCATCTATTTCCTTTAGCCAGGCTCTTGCCTCGACTGGGTCAGCTTGTTCCTTGGAACTCTGAGAGCTTAGCGACTTAAAGGTCATGAAAGAATTTCCCACCGTACTGTCTCCTCAGGGTGGTGGTTGGGGATAATAGTCTAAGTTCTTTTTAGACAGGTCCATGAATTGCCGTATAGGAGTACCGTCTCGGGTCTCCTTTCCTTACTCGACTTTCTATTTCCTTAGTATGAAATATTTCATCCTACTCCCCATAATTGGGGTCATCTTTTAATTTAAAATCCTCATTTTCCACTCCATTATGTCATGGGTTCCTTCTATCTTGATGGCGACCTCCCTGACTATCACGTTCAGGGTTTGCTCTAAATCTTATTCCTCAAACTAGCTTTCATCTAAGATCTCATCCTTACGCTCTTGAACTTTTGGAACCCAAATTCTATAGGAATACCTCATTATTCCCTTATCATCTTTCTCGATATTAACCTCTTATCTATTTGTTGGCTCTCTGCCTTTATTCATAACTTTTTCTGGCACAATATGATCTTTTCCAATAATTCGGGTGTATTGCAATCTCAAACAGCTTTTCGGTACCGGCTCCGGTTACCTTCACTACTATTTCCAATTTCTCAAAATCTCTTATAAACTCTCCAAAGACATTATCATCTTGAGTCTCTCCTTTTTACTAAGGGCATCAGCCACCATATTGGCTTTCCCCGAATGATAAAGAATCTGCCAATCATAATTCTTGATTAGCTCTAACCGCCTCCTCTGGCGTATGTTGAGCTCTTTCTACGTAAGAATGTACTAGAGCACTTATGGCTTAGGTAATTCTCGCACTTCTCTCCATACAAGTAGTGCCTCCAATCTTTAGGGTAAAACTATTGCCACGAGCCTAAGCTCATGGGCGGTGATATCAAATTTCATATTACCTTAATTGTCTTGACGCAGACGCGATTATCTTGCTGTGCTAAGAAGCACCCTAATTCCTTATGCGAAGCGTCACTTACAAATCACAAAATCTCCTTTTTCCATTCGGCAATGCCAGCATAGGGGCCATCACCAACCTCTGCTTCAGTTCTTGAAAGCGGTTCTCGCATTTCTCTGTCCATTCGAACTTCTCAGTCTTACGAGTAAGCCGCGTTAAAGGGGCTACTATCTTTACAACTTGAACGAACCTCTGGTAGTGACCGGCCAATCCTACCTCTGGTAGTCGACCAAACCATGGTCATCAATTCATCAGTGGTCCTTTATCCAATCCTGTCAGGATCCTCCATGGGGTCCTTCTCAACAACTATCCCTACTAGGACAACATCCTCAATATCAACATCATCCGGTCCTGCGTTAGGACGCTCTATTGGATCCACAATCTGATCTCCAATTAGTAATAAAACATCATCGCGTTGATGTTCCTCAACTTCAGGGTTCGGAGTCCCGCTACCATATACGATAACGAACTACGCTTCTATCGCTACATTTATAAGGGTTCCCATAAGGGTTTTTAACTGTCAGTACTACGTTAGGTAGTCCGACTATGAACTTGGCAAGAGTTCTTATTATCTTAGTGAACTTATTATCTTAACGTCCCATCATCTCTGAGGTTTATAACGCTTAGCTCTGATACCATTTCTGTAACACCCCCAGATCCGGGGTCGGAGATCCGGGTCGTTACGAGTTCCATTTCCCTTAATAACACCCAATCTTAATAATTACTCAACTACTCTGTACTGTGACCCCACAATAAACACACACACCACACGTTATAGTCTCAGAGATGAACATCCAAAAATAACCACAAGTCATTTTATTCCACAATTATCTGCCAATACACCTTAAAAGGTTTTCTGAATAAATTTACATTTCTTTGCCATTATTACAATTCATAAATATAAATAAATCTGGTACATCAAAAGTTGAAAGCCTAGCCTATTGGTAGTTCCTACCTCAGCTACGGCGGCATCAATGCTTCTAGAAAACTGCGGAACGTCTCCTAATCGCTTGCGAATCGGGAGCTTGGTTCTGTTCATCTTTTCTATCTGTTGTTGTGTGATGAAAGAAGAAAGCAAGGGTGAGCAGCAAGCCCACCAAAATAATATGTATAATGATTAATAGTATATGAGCCTTCTCATAGTACTCATGAAAGTCTTGGTCAAAAGAAATGAACCAAGTTTGATATCTTAATGCGATGAAGTCGCAAAATATTCAGTATATATATACATATATACTTTTCAAAATATTGGAAGTCCTCTTCCATGCATAATACACACAGAGTTCCAGTGTATAACTGTATAAAAATATCGTTGCAAGGTGATCTCATATATCTAACCTTGTCACAACGTTTTTCTGAAAATCTTTGTCATACATAAGATAATCATTTACTAGATATAAGTTTAAAAGATGAAGTTACAAGATACTCCAATATACTTATATCTTTTCCAAATACTACTTGAACTACCACCGTTCAAGTTATAATTAGTTCAAAAGTTCATCACATAGATGAGACTACAAGACCAGATTTGAATAGATTAAATCTTTTAAAATATCATCAAAATAAAATGAAGTTATGAGATACTTCATTTGATGTAAACATCATTTTGAAAACTTGACCCTGCCAACACTCAACAATCGCCCAACCGTAGCCTTTCTATCGAAGTGCTCTGGGTAGTGTTGCAGAAATTATCCAATTGGATGATGAACTCATTACGGGAGTTTGCCGCGCCAGGAAGACCACTTACGATGATCAGTCGTAGTAGTACAACCCCACCATTTTCTACATGTAGAGGAGAACCTGTCGGATTTACTTGTCAACCGAACACTGAACTCCTAAGGAATGGACCGCCTTAGCGGAACTTCCAGGCCATTTGGGCCAATATAATAAGGCTGGGCCGGCGCTACTCGACCACTTACGCCACTCCTAGTTCAGATGAAATCCATGACTCTGAAACGTAAAGCTCGTTTCCCCCTTTCCCCAAGTAGAAACTTGTTGATACGGCTCCACCAAGAAGTCGTACCTAGTTGGAAAGGAAAACTCACCGATATTTCCCAGGCGATGCCTGTTAATGGATTAACTTGTTCCAAGAATTTTACTTCCCGAATATTGGGTAAGTAATCAAAAACTCTTTTACCAAGACAGCAACCTTGTTGCGAATATAAAACACACCACCGAGCCGGATCCCCCAGGTTTTGAGCGAGTATTTAAATCCCCTTTTTAAAAAGGAAGATCTTAAATATAAAAATAGTTTTGGGATCCGCTCTAACTTTTGAAAATCATTTTAAAGACTCGAAAACACTTTAAAGAGTGTTTGGAGTAAAACTGATTTAATGAAGTAAATCAGTCCCCAGAATATTTAGAAAATGTCTGAATATTATTATTTAAATAATATTCCCATAAAAAAATAATCTTTATAAAATAATTGAAGTAGAAGTATTAAAACTTATACTTGAAATGAATAGCAAATAATCAAAGATATACTTATACGAAAGTAATATCTTTATTTGAATAATCAAAAATAAGTTTGATTATCGACACCTTATTCTTTAATAAAATAAAGAATATATCTCAGCAAATAATCGGAGTCATAGATCCTCAAATGAATATTCAAATAATATTCAATAAATAAAATAAGCTGAGTCATAATACCTCGAATGAATATTATAAATAATATTCATTAAATAAAATAAAGGAGTCATACATCCTCAAATGAATATTCAAATAATATTCAATAAATAATGTAAAGGAGTCATACGCCTTCGAATAATATTCGGAATAATATTCAAATAATAAAATAAAAGGAGTCATAAGTCCTCGAATGAATATTCGAATAATATTCAAATAATAAAATAAAAGGAGTCATAAGTCCTCGAATGAATATTCGTAATAATATTCATTAAATAAAATAAAGTTATCGAATAAACCTTATTCGATTAATAGTTTTAAAAACTATATCAATATATATATATAAATATATATTATACTCGGGAGCCTCGCCTCCCGGTTTAGAAATATGTTCACCTTTTATCCCCTATACTAAGGGTAAACTCAAATACCGCTTATCTCTAGCATAGGTATTATGCAACTATAAGCATTTGAACCAACAGATATATAAACCAAGAATATAAATCAGGCATGCATATATACCATATCACATGCTACAATATATCGCAAGAATTTGCTAATAACAAATATGTATTTATCGCAAGATCATGCATATACACATATACATCACCACAACAGTATAACGGGTAGAAAACTTGCCTGAGCGACTGGGGGTTACGAATGGCTCGGGACGAGTCTGGTAACCTATAAACAACAAGTAAGTTGGAATTAAACCAAAGTCACTTGTAAATCTATACTTTAACTAACTTAGACTCTAACGCTTGTTTTGCGCTTACTGATTCTCTTAAGTCACTCGAGTACCCTCGGCTCCACCATTTTTAATAATTTAACCTTTACGAGTTTTAAGGCGATTCCTTCGCGGATGTCTTACCAACTGCTTATTACACCTTACATAAATGTTTCATACTTCAATTAGTCCTTTAAGGTCTTTAACCTATGTTTCAAAGTAAGGCGAGGGGAAAAGTATCGTTCGCGAAACGCCGTTACTTGAAACGGTCGTTTCTCCTAAACCGTGCATCGGAATCGAACGAACTACATATCAAAACGAAGCTCGTAACATGAGCTATCTAAACATGGCAGTGGTCATAATCTAGCAGGGGGTACTCGGGTCCTAATGTTATGCACAAAACAGTCTAAAGAAAATCGGACGTTACGACGGCTATGTTTACGCGATTACCAATATTTATACCACTCCAAATTCTTTACCAATTCACTACAAACCACCCAACCATCATCAATACATCAAACACAACTTATATCAAGGCAAAGTCAGTCCATAATCTCAAGGTTTTCCAACTTATTCAACCACAAACATGATCTACTAACCATAACTTAAGATTCATTAACCATTAACCAAGATTCATATCCAAAATCACCACAAATCCAACCAAACTATCTAACATACATGGATCTTGTTATACATACATGGATATTTCTATATATACATTAATCCATCCATAAACTCATCAAAACTCAAAGTTCAAACTATAAGTTAAAGGTGAAAGTTGTTTATACCTCCTTGAAGCTTCCTAACACAACCCAAGAGCTTTGAATGCCTAAAAGAACCTTGATCCTTGCTTGTATAACCTTAATCTTTCATAAAAATTCAAGAAAACTAAAGTTATTTCTTGAAGGTTACTATTCACCATCTTCTTCCTTGATTTATTGGAAGAGATTGTGAAGGAATTAGGAGCTTAAACTTATAGCATATCCATATCTATGTACAAGGAAGCTTAGATAATTACCTTGTGATTTAACAATGCTTGGAACTTGATTTTTGAAATTCTTGCCCTTGAAAAAGATGAAAAGCCGAGAGCAAGATGATGAGAATGAAATGATTTTGTGTTTTTTGATTTGTTTGGCTTAGCTTGGTTGTTTTTTGTTTTGTTTTTGGTTAATTACCTTAATAACCTTATATTTGTGTGGTTATAAACCAACCACACCTCCTCCTTCCCTATGTCATGCTTACATCACATTGCTATGTCATCCTCCCTTCCTTGTCCTCTTCTCATTGGTTGGGTGACATCACTTCCTCTAATCCCTTTGCTTAACTTCCTAATTGTTTGCCTAATGACCGCTGATCTGTTATACGGTTCGCTTAACTTTCGTTTTCGTTTATCGTTTGAAGGATCATACCCGGGATCTTATTACTTAAGTTCCCTTAACCTTTCTCATTACATTATATTCCTTTTTATGATCCTCTCTTATAATCCTTTAATTTAAATCCTTTTTATCCTGTTACCTTTTTCTCAATTCTTTCCGTATCTAGTGGATTTCCGGGAAAAATCAAAGTGTTCGGATTTGGATTCTGACGATCTTTACATACACTTATATCCCATATAAAGTACTAATAAAATCTCAGAATATCCATATCAGAACCCCTACATAGTGTGGCATGAAAAGTTTTCTCATTCAGCAAAAACACTATTCATAAGGGTTTCAAAAATTTCCAAAAATTGGGGTTATTACAGTCTCCCCTCCTTAAAAGGATTCCGTCCCGGAATCATATAGAAAATGAATAGGGATACCTTCCTAGCATTGCACTTTCTAACTCTTAAGTAAATTTTCCCACATTGTGGTCCTACCACCAAACTCTGCCTAGTTTGATAACCCTTCTCCTAAGCACTTGTCCCTTTTCGATCTATAACCCTTTCTGGTTACTCCATATAGGTTACGTCGGCTTGCATATCTATGCGCTCATATGCCTCAATTTATCTAGCATCTGAATTACACTTCCTTAACATTGATACGTGAAACATGTTATGAACTTGCTACATATTCGGGGTTAGGGCTAGCTCATATGCTAACTTCCCAAATGTCTTAATATATCCAAGGGTCCAACAAATTGTAGACTTAGCTTTCCTTTCCTTCCGAACCTCATCAATCCTTTCCAAGGGATACCTATAACATTACTAGGTCCCCTATTTCATACTCTTTATCCTTTCGTGTCAAATCAACATACTTATCATGTCCATCTTGGGCTACTACCAGCCGTCCTCTGATTAGATCTATCATATCCTTGGTCCTTTGGACTACTGCGGGTCCGAGCATCTTGCGCTCTACAACTTCATCCTAACATAAGGGAGATCGACATTGTCTTCCCTCAAGGATCTCATAAGGCGACATCTCGATAATGACATATGATCTATTGTCGTAAGATAACTCAATCCGAATTAAGTGATCATTCCAAATTCTCTCAAGTCTATTGCACAGACTCTCATTATTGCTTTTAGCATTAGAGCTTCTGCTTCTCAATACCCATTCTTTTCCAGTTCGTAATCGCTACTACCTTCCGTTCCTAATATTCTACGGGTTATACTTTTGCTCGTTAGCATTCTATAACCTTTTAATAACCACGTCAACCTTAGTATCACGAATGTGTTTCCATTCCGCATACTACCACCACTTTATTACTCCTTTTTCAGTTATTTCTATTCTCCAAAGTTTGATTAATCATATAGAAGTAAAGGAATTTGTTGAGAGATCACTATAATCATGAACACTTGTTATATCGCATAGTTAGTACAGAAGGTGGCCAGCCTTTAGTACTTGACAAGCAATTAAACAACATGTGGTATCCTACTAGGCTTCTATCACAAAGATAGATAGTCATTCGGCAATACCTCCCCTTCTGGAAGGGTTGTTCCTCTCAGCTTACATGAAATGAAAAGAAGAGAAAAGAACGAACTGAAGAGAATTGTATATATGAAAAAAAATATACTGCCACAAAATATCTGGCTTGGAACCTACCTCTGAACTATAGAGGTTTGTCATAGGAGAACAAAACATATACGTATCTATATCAACATCAAGTATTATAGCATCGCATTTCACGTGCCTAAATATTTTCGCTATCCCGTCCATCATTCTATGGACCCATGCTCTTCCTCGAGCTTATACACAATTACCTTTGAAACTCCCTCGACATCGAAAATCGAATCTGGGATCTCATTCTAGACATCATCGTTACTTGAATTCTATGCTTGCACCGCAACCTTCCTCGTATAATAATACGACTCTCTATTGATAAGAAAGAATAATAATTCACTAGGTAGATACTCTACTTAATTAGTCTATCAATGATAACTTATACACTACCACGACCCAATTAGTGGTACTCAATCTCAACACCCATTCCAATACAACTCTCACGGTTATAATCAGCTCAATACTCGCAGAATCATTGCTGCCTTACTATGGTCCACCACTGACCTACTGTCGTCATTCATTTTCCATGAAGTCTTAATAGCTAACCATACGGAGTCCATACATGTCGTATCAAATCCTTCTAAGGAGGTAACATAATCACCATTCATGATTCATGGAGTACACTCCTGATCTCAAAGGTTCGTCTAGTCCTTTTTGAAACATGGTCCTGGCTTATCTCAAGATAGGACCTTTTAAGATAGATAGCCCGTTTATGGCGATTACACGAATTATACCTTTACCAACTACTATTACGGTTGGGTATTGCACAGTCATCAGAAGGAATGTCAATCTTCCAAACCATAATACCACCTTCACAGTTTTAACCATCATCACTGTATTCTTTTGGCACACGCGCCTATAATTATCCACTTACCTTTAAAGTGTCGGCCACCTCTTTGGCCTTTCCTGATAGTAAAATTTCCTTACATTCAATGTCATTTTAACCACCTCCAAATAAATTTTCTACCTTATTTCAATCACAGCTTATGTGAAAATGCTTTTCTTTAATATCTGATGAGTAAATAAATAAAAAAACAATATCACCATTTTTCCATAAGTTATTGCCTCAGTCTTTAGAGGCTAATCACTGTCAAGACTGACTCTCAATCATACTTAGAACATTTTTTTTTCTTAAGTCCTAATTGCCCTGAACAATTTCGACCATTACTGGTTCGATCCATACTTTCTCGTGGTTTAACACGTGCCTCACTTGGCAACATTATAATTACATCATATTTCCTTTATCAACATTTCTATTCTTGAGAATTTTGAATATTACCTTTTTCCTTGTAAAACCTCTAAGGTTATCCTTCAATCGTTCCTCCTGTATTCCCTAGATACAGGGCATATCACAATACCATTTACTAATACTAGAACCATTGTCTATATTCTTCTGAAAAATTTCTCCACTGATTCTTAAAGGTTGTTGTTACCTTAACCCTTTCCCAATCATACTGTCAAAACTCATACTGTCCCTATTAAGGGTGACATGCCAACCTTTATGCAGTCCCCTAGGATTCATTTTAAGTTACCAATGTTCTATCCTTAATTCCACCTTTAAAAGGTACCTGCGTCCTTCCATGGATAAATCAAGTCATATATCCTTGATAGATTATCTTATTCATCATTCCCACCTCGATAGTCTATACCTAACTTCATAATAGCATCCTTATTCAAATTGAGGTCAATCCATATGGCCTCCAAAAGATAACAATGGTCATCCACTTTTCTTTCCTGATTTGGTAATGATAACATGGATGTTCTGGAAGATATTGGTCATGTTCAACGTGAACTTCTTCTTAATAATTCCTTATTTACTTTTGTTGTTTATCTCAACAGTCACCTCAATGTTGGGATACCTCCCATACTTGGCGTCTCCCTTTCTGGGTATCGAGCCACCGGTCTTACATTTCACATTATTGAAGGTCACTTCCTTCATCTAATTTTCCTAATTTCTTACTTCCTTGTCTCCTCAGTCTATCCGCGTCTCATTATTTATCCTTCGAATTACCTCAAGGTTTCCTCGAATCCTCCCAACTTACAGGGGATAAAATATATGTATCTCGTATGCCTTCAACCAACAATTTTAACTCATGGAGAATCACCCTCATCCTGACGATTACATACTTTTCTATTTCTATTGCTACGAGTCTTTAGGGTTTCCTCATACCCAATTCCTTTATCATTCCTCAAACTCTATTGCCTTTATATTCCTTTCCACTTCAGTTTTTTTTTCCTTTCTCTTATCATTATTTCATGAACCAACACAACTTAAGCATTGATTTCAAACATCCCGTCATTCTGGATTCGTGTCCTTAGAATGAATCTTGACAATTTTTTTACAACTTAGATTCATAATTCATCATACTCGTCTGCCTTTGTTCTGGCTCTTAAGCTTTTACACTATCTCCATAACCTTGGGAAGTACTTTCCTGAAAACAATTGACTGAACTTAAATCAGTTTATTATAATCTCTTGCTCCGTGTCTTCCTTGGCCTTTCACCAGCGGGTGGTCTCTCTCTTAGGAGGGTAAGTGACAAAACAGTCTTTTTGTGGTTCGTCAATTATTTAGAGTCTCAAATGATTCATCTATTTCCTTTAGCCAGGCTCTTGCCTCGACTGGGTCAGCTTGTTCCTTGGAACTCTGAGAGCTTAGCGACTTAAAGGTCATGAAAGAATTTCCCACCGCACTGTCTCCTCAGGGTGGTGGTTGGGAATAATAGTCTAAGTTCTTTTTAAACAGGTCCATGAATTGCCGTGTAGGAGTACCGTCTCGGGTCTCCTTTCCTTACTCGACTTTCTATTTCCTTAGTATGAAATATTTCATCCTACTCCCCATAATTGGGGTCATCTTTTAATTTAAAATCCTCATTTTCCACTCCATTATGTCATGGGTTCCTTCTATCTTGATGGCGACCTCCCTGACTATCACGTTCAGGGTTTGCTCTAAATCTTATTCCTCAAACTAGCTTTCATCTAAGATCTCATCCTTACGCTCTTGAACTTTTGGAACCCAAATTCTATAGGAATACCTCATTATTCCCTTATCATCTTTCTCAATATTAACCTCTTATCTATTTGTTGGCTCTCTGCCTTTATTCATAACTTTTTCTGGCACAATATGATCTTTTCCAATAATTCGGGCTGTATTGCAATCTCAAACAGCTTTTCGGTACCGGCTCCGGTTACCTTCACTACTATTTCCATTTTCTCAAAATCTCTTATAAACTCTCCAAAGACATTATCATCTTGAGTCTCTCCTTTTTACTAAGGGCATCAGCCACCATATTGGCTTTCCCCGAATGATAAAGAATCTGCCAATCATAATTCTTGATTAGCTCTAACCACCTCCTCTGGCGTATGTTGAGCTCTTTCTACGTAAGAATGTACTAGAGCACTTATGGCTTAGGTAATTCTCGCACTTCTCTCCATACAAGTAGTGCCTCCAATCTTTAGGGTAAAACTATTGCCACGAGCCTAAGCTCATGGGCGGTGATATCAAATTTCATATTACCTTAATTGTCTTGACGCAGACGCGATTATCTTGCTGTGCTAAGAAGCACCCTAATTCCTTATGCGAAGCGTCACTTACAAATCACAAAATCTCCTTTTTCCATCCGGCAATGCCAGCATAGGGGCCATCACCAACCTCTGCTTCAGTTCTTGAAAGCGGTTCTCGCATTTCTCTGTCCATTCGAACTTCTCAGTCTTACGAGTAAGCCGCGTTAAAGGGGCTACTATCTTTACAACTTGAACGAACCTCCGGTAGTGACCGGCCAATCCTACCTCTGGTAGTCGACCAAACCATGGTCATCAATTCATCAGTGGTCCTTTATCCAATCCTGTCAGGATCCTCCATGGGGTCCTTCTCAACAACTATCCCTACTAGGACAACATCCTCAATATCAACATCATCCGGTCCTGCGTTAGGACGCTCTATTGGATCCACAATCTGATCTCCAATTAGTAATAAAACATCATCGCGTTGATGTTCCTCAACTTCAGGGTTCGGAGTCCCGCTACCATATACGATAACGAACTACGCTTCTATCGCTACATTTATAAGGGTTCCCATAAGGGTTTTTAACTGTCAGTACTACGTTAGGTAGTCCGACTATGAACTTGGCAAGAGTTCTTATTATCTTAGTGAACTTATTATCTTAACGTCCCATCATCTCTGAGGTTTATAACGCTTAGCTCTGATACCATTTCTGTAACACCCCCAGATCCGGGGTCGGAGATCCGGGTCGTTACGAGTTCCATTTCCCTTAATAACACCCAATCTTAATAATTACTCAACTACTCTGTACTGTGACCCCACAATAAACACACACACCACACGTTATAGTCTCAGAGATGAACATCCAAAAATAACCACAAGTCATTTTATTCCACAATTATCTGCCAATACACCTTAAAAGGTTTTCTGAATAAATTTACATTTCTTTGCCATTATTACAATTCATAAATATAAATAAATCTGGTACATCAAAAGTTGAAAGCCTAGCCTATTGGTAGTTCCTACCTCAGCTACGGCGGCATCAATGCTTCTAGAAAACTGCAGAACGTCTCCTAATCGCTTGCGAATCGGGAGCTTGGTTCTGTTCATCTTTTCTATCTGTTGTTGTGTGATGAAAGAAGAAAGCAAGGGTGAGCAGCAAGCCCACCAAAATAATATGTATAATGATTAATAGTATATGAGCCTTCTCATAGTACTCATGAAAGTCTTGGTCAAAAGAAATGAACCAAGTTTGATATCTTAATGCGATGAAGTCGCAAAATATTCAGTATATATATACATATATACTTTTCAAAATATTGGAAGTCCTCTTCCATGCATAATACACACAGAGTTCCAGTGTATAACTGTATAAAAATATCGTTGCAAGGTGATCTCATATATCTAACCTTGTCACAACGTTTTTCTGAAAATCTTTGTCATACATAAGATAATCATTTACTAGATATAAGTTTAAAAGATGAAGTTACAAGATACTCCAATATACTTATATCTTTTCCAAATACTACTTGAACTACCACCGTTCAAGTTATAATTAGTTCAAAAGTTCATCACATAGATGAGACTACAAGACCAGATTTGAATAGATTAAATCTTTTAAAATATCATCAAAATAAAATGAAGTTATGAGATACTTCATTTGATGTAAACATCATTTTGAAAACTTGACCCTGCCAACACTCAACAATCGCCCAACCGTAGCCTTTCTATCGAAGTGCTCTGGGTAGTGTTGCAGAAATTATCCAATTGGATGATGAACTCATTACGGGAGTTTGCCGCGCCAGGAAGACCACTTACGATGATCAGTCGTAGTAGTACAACCCCACCATTTTCTACATGTAGAGGAGAACCTGTCGGATTTACTTGTCAACCGAACACTGAACTCCTAAGGAATGGACCGCCTTAGCGGAACTTCCAGGCCATTTGGGCCAATATAATAAGGCTGGGCCGGCGCTACTCGACCACTTACGCCACTCCTAGTTCAGATGAAATCCATGACTCTGAAACGTAAAGCTCGTTTCCCCCTTTCCCCAAGTAGAAACTTGTTGATACGGCTCCACCAAGAAGTCGTACCTAGTTGGAAAGGAAAACTCACCGATATTTCCCAGGCGATGCCTGTTAATGGATTAACTTGTTCCAAGAATTTTACTTCCCGAATATTGGGTAAGTAATCAAAAACTCTTTTACCAAGACAGCAACCTTGTTGCGAATATAAAACACACCACCGAGCCGGATCCCCCAGGTTTTGAGCGAGTATTTAAATCCCCTTTTTAAAAAAGGAAGATCTTAAATATAAAAATAGTTTTGGGATCCGCTCTAACTTTTGAAAATCATTTTAAAGACTCGAAAACACTTTAAAGAGTGTTTGGAGTAAAACTGATTTAATGAAGTAAATCAGTCCCCAGAATATTTAGAAAATGTCTGAATATTATTATTTAAATAATATTCCCATAAAAAAATAATCTTTATAAAATAATTGAAGTAGAAGTATTAAAACTTATACTTGAAATGAATAGCAAATAATCAAAGATATACTTATACGAAAGTAATATCTTTATTTGAATAATCAAAAATAAGTTTGATTATCGACACCTTATTCTTTAATAAAATAAAGAATATATCTCAGCAAATAATCGGAGTCATAGATCCTCAAATGAATATTCAAATAATATTCAATAAATAAAATAAGCTGAGTCATAATACCTCGAATGAATATTATAAATAATATTCATTAAATAAAATAAAGGAGTCATACATCCTCAAATGAATATTCAAATAATATTCAATAAATAATGTAAAGGAGTCATACGCCTTCGAATAATATTCGGAATAATATTCAAATAATAAAATAAAAGGAGTCATAAGTCCTCGAATGAATATTCGAATAATATTCAAATAATAAAATAAAAGGAGTCATAAGTCCTCGAATGAATATTCGTAATAATATTCATTAAATAAAATAAAGTTATCGAATAAACCTTATTCGATTAATAGTTTTAAAAACTATATCAATATATATATATATAAATATATATTATACTCGGGAGCCTCGCCTCCCGGTTTAGAAATATGTTCACCTTTTATCCCCTATACTAAGGGTAAACTCAAATACCGCTTATCTCTAGCATAGGTATTATGCAACTATAAGCATTTGAACCAACAGATATATAAACCAAGAATATAAATCAGGCATGCATATATACCATATCACATGCTACAATATATCGCAAGAATTTGCTAATAACAAATATGCATTTATCGCAAGATCATGCATATACACATATACATCACCACAACAGTATAACGGGTAGAAAACTTGCCTGAGCGACTGGGGGTTACGAATGGCTCGGGACGAGTCTGGTAACCTATAAACAACAAGTAAGTTGGAATTAAACCAAAGTCACTTGTAAATCTATACTTTAACTAACTTAGACTCTAACGCTTGTTTTGCGCTTACTGATTCTCTTAAGTCACTCGAGTACCCTCGGCTCCACCATTTTTAATAATTTAACCTTTACGAGTTTTAAGGCGATTCCTTCGCGGATGTCTTACCAACTGCTTATTACACCTTACATAAATGTTTCATACTTCAATTAGTCCTTTAAGGTCTTTAACCTATGTTTCAAAGTAAGGCGAGGGGAAAAGTATCGTTCGCGAAACGCCGTTACTTGAAACGGTCGTTTCTCCTAAACCGTGCATCGGAATCGAACGAACTACATATCAAAACGAAGCTCGTAACATGAGCTATCTAAGCATGGCAGTGGTCATAATCTAGCAGGGGGTACTCGGGTCCTAATGTTATGCACAAAACAGTCTAAAGAAAATCGGACGTTACGACGGCTATGTTTACGCGATTACCAATATTTATACCACTCCAAATTCTTTACCAATTCACTACAAACCACCCAACCATCATCAATACATCAAACACAACTTATATCAAGGCAAAGTCAGTCCATAATCTCAAGGTTTTCCAACTTATTCAACCACAAACATGATCTACTAACCATAACTTAAGATTCATTAACCATTAACCAAGATTCATATCCAAAATCACCACAAATCCAACCAAACTATCTAACATACATGGATCTTGTTATACATACATGGATATTTCTATATATACATTAATCCATCCATAAACTCTTCAAAACTCAAAGTTCAAACTATAAGTTAAAGGTGAAAGTTGTTTATACCTCCTTGAAGCTTCCTAACACAACCCAAGAGCTTTGAATGCCTAAAAGAACCTTGATCCTTGCTTGTATAACCTTAATCTTTCATAAAAATTCAAGAAAACTAAAGTTATTTCTTGAAGGTTACTATTCACCATCTTCTTCCTTGATTTATTGGAAGAGATTGTGAAGGAATTAGGAGCTTAAACTTATAGCATATCCATATCTATGTACAAGGAAGCTTAGATAATTACCTTGTGATTTAACAATGCTTGGAACTTGATTTTTGAAATTCTTGCCCTTGAAAAAGATGAAAAGCCGAGAGCAAGATGATGAGAATGAAATGATTTTGTGTTTTTTGATTTATTTGGCTTAGCTTGGTTGTTTTTTGTTTTGTTTTTGGTTAATTACCTTAATAACCTTATATTTGTGTGGTTATAAACCAACCACACCTCCTCCTTCCCTATGTCATGCTTACATCACATTGCTATGTCATCCTCCCTTCCTTGTCCTCTTCTCATTGGTTGGGTGACATCACTTCCTCTAATCCCTTTGCTTAACTTCCTAATTGTTTGCCTAATGACCGCTGATCTGTTATACGGTTCGCTTAACTTTCGTTTTCGTTTATCGTTTGAAGGATCATACCCGGGATCTTATTACTTAAGTTCCCTTAACCTTTCTCATTACATTATATTCCTTTTTATGATCCTCTCTTATAATCCTTTAATTTAAATCCTTTTTATCCCGTTACCTTTTTCTCAATTCTTTCCGTATCTAGTGGATTTCTGGGAAAAATCAAAGTGTTCGGATTTGGATTCTGACGATCTTTACATACACTTATATCCCATATAAAGTACTAATAAAATCTCAGAATATCCATATCAGAACCCCTACATAGTGTGGCATGAAAAGTTTTCTCATTCAGCAAAAACACTATTCATAAGGGTTTCAAAAATTTCCAAAAATTGGGGTTATTACAAGTATCTTATATACTGGTTCATATATTGTGTATGTGTTGTGGACCCCAAACTTCTGACCCGGGTTTGGAGGGCGCCACAGGTTGGTATCAGAGCTACAGGTTATAAGTCACTGAAACAAGCCTAGATTGTCGGGATTGGGTAGAGGGTTAGGATTAGGAATAGGAAAGAGAAAGATAAGACGTCGTGAGGATGAGTGCGACTATATAGTAGGTCTCCGACACTGTTCGTGTTGCAATCCGGGATTCTTAGCTTGCGACGTGATTTCCAGACAACGGCAATGGCAGATCCTGATTTCCATGCATCATCTGATTGTTTGGAGCTTTCCGTTCGAGGATCGTCATTTTCTCTCAAATTTGATTTGCACCTTGTTTCTCCACTAGCATTAATGGTACCACCTTTTGTTATAACGGTTGCACTTCTTCAAGCTATTCTACGCTAATTTTCCCCCACTTGATATGAAATTACCTATTCAAGAACCTCCATCTGTTTATTCTTGTTTCACTGGACATTCGGTTGTGAGTGTATCTCTTCAGTTTACCCTACACCCTGTTCTATAACCCTAGTTTAAAACTTGTCCTATGAAGCAATTGGACCTACGAGGGCGGATTCAGGTGTTATAGTAAATAGTGAGTATTTGAGATATAAAGAAAGGTGAGAAGAAGTTTAAAAGAAAATTTAAGTGTTCCGGAGGATAACTATTACCAGATTAAACGCGGCCACTAGTGAATAGACCACCCGTGATTAGTTTGTGGGATGGACTAGATGAATTTTGAAAGAGTTAGAGAGAAAAGTATAGATCTGGAATTTTCGTAGAATTAAATGATGGTGCTATGATAAATGCGATATGTAAAGTAATGATGTGATGTGATATGAGCAAATTTTGGTTCTATAAAATAGACTTGTTGACTATTGGATAGTCTGTTCCCCTTAACGATTGCAAAGTTGATGATGGAAGTATTACCAGTATGGGAGCTTTGATGTGAAGCTACAAATAAGGTAACATGCAACGACAACTGAAGTTTTCGTTGATTAAGGAAGGCAAATGGACTCGATAAAGGAGAAAATGTAGATCGAAGTGAACGGACCTTTATGTGATTGTTTCTTTAATTTGGTACCTTGTTATAGATCGGAAGGACAACAACCAACTCATATAGTAAGGACAACCAGATTTGTGATTTTTAAAAATTTTAACAAGTTTTCGAAACAGATTTTTCTTACAAATTTTTAAAAGCCTTTTTGAATAAAATAAGTTTTAAACCTTGGTTGTCAAGTTACTACTTGAGTTTCTTGTTTGTTAAAAGACCCGAATTGCCTGGAAGGATACTTATTTCTGACTTAGTTAATTTAGAGAACCAAGTAACCTACGATTATGAAGGAGTTGATTATTCCTAACAATAAGATGCACATATTGTTTGACAAAATTTACAACAGAATCAGCGTACGGAGTAACTATACATTCGATTACTAGGACTATCAGAGTTTGAAGAATTCATTGATTTAACAGAAGCCGGAGCATGGAAGATTTTAAAATCTTTCCAAAAGAAGAATATTATTAACAAAAGGATCGTTATGTTGAATGATTCGCGGTTATTCTAAATTAAAAAGAGGAAACTCGAAGTTATCTGGTAGGAATGCCATTATGATCGAATTGTCAAAGTATTATACATGTAGGTGCGATGTCAGAATTGCAAGACTTAGCAAGTAAGGATCTACCATAATGCTTAATTTGTGAAGGCATTTCAGCGTATATTCCTTCTTACTTCCTAAAAATGTATGAATTTCTTTTCTTAAATAAAATCTTTGCTATGATATCGAAAAGGAGGATATTGCATTTCTTTCAAATTTGTTTGTTTCCCTCAAGTTTTGCTTTCTGATTGAGACATATAGTGTTATGGTGAGACACTTTGTCAGAATGACGAAGAGTCGGGTGGGACGCCACCTAATCATGTGATGTATGCCATATGGTACGAAAGACTGACCATCTTAAGTACCAATGTGGTTGTCTCATTCATATTCAAATCCTTGTTTCTTATATCTTTTCAACTCTAATTTTTGTTGGATTATGAATCATTCTAGTTGCTTTGTTGTACTGTCATTCTTTGCAAGAGTTTTTCAATCAGGAATCAACGTATTATGGACCAAGCGGGCAAATTTCCATCTACCTCTCACGCATGGGAAGCAAACAAGGGCATATGGCGAGAAATACAAATCACTAACCCAGTCAGGGATGCACTAAGTACCAAAGGAATCTACTCCAATAAGGAATATGTCTTCGAGAACGAGAATATACGATTTTCCTGTGAAATATGTTTTCAGATTACATGCGTGATAACATGGATGATTATGGTAAATACCTCATGCGTTAAAGTATTAAAAGATGTGAGAGAAACTTAAGTGTTTATCTCTCAAGGTTTTGTTGATGAGATGAATTACTCTGTTGAACTGATAAGATTATGATTAAAGGACTAGCAAGTCAAGAATGTGTAATTGTTACATAAGTGAATACCAATGATAGAATTGAGATTTATGGCAATAAGTTGTGAAGAATTGATATCATTTGAGACAAGAGGACTTGACATTATTCTAAGGAATGGATTGAATATGGAAGCATGATGAAAAGATAGCTCTGAAGACGTCAGATGAGAATATGATGAGGCATAAAGGAAAAGGGAGGGTTAAGAATTTGTTAACGATGATTATGGTAATCAAGATGTGAGCACTAGTGATTATGAGATAAATAAAAGTCAGAAGCAACCAAAATTTAAAGATTTTATAGCAATTAAGGAGTTTCAAGATAGGTTTTTTTTTGATGAGTTATCAACATTTCCTCCCGATAGAGAAATGAAGCTCGTGATTGACCTAGCACCTGAGACGAAGCCAATGACCAAGGCCTTACACAAAATGACACCAGTTAAAATGAGGAAGTTAGCAAAGCAGATACAAGAGATGTTAGAAGAAGAAGCGATTAGACCCAGTGTATCCCCTAAGGTGCACCAGTATTAATTATTAATAAGAAAGATGGAAGTATGAGATTATGCGTCGACTAGCAAAAGCTCAATAAGTTTACTATCAAGAATAAGTATTTGTTATCTCGAACTACTAATTTGTTTGATCAAACGAAAGGAACAAAGTACTTTTATAAGACTGATTTAAGACTTGGTATTTCACCAATTAAAAATTAAACCTATGGATTTATCAAAGATAATTTTCAGAACTAAGTACTATTCTCGTATTGTCATTTGGATGAACCAATATACCCGTAATAATTGAACTTGATGGACAGAATCTTTAAGGAATATCTGGATGGGTTGTATTTGTGTTACTTAAAGTCAATAGAGGACCATGCGAAGTATTTAATGACAATGGAGGAGTCGGAGAAGAAAGAAGTTGTATGTAAAGTTGCAAGGTGAAAGTTTTGATGATAGAAAGCGTAAATAATCAGTGAGGAGGAGATCAAAGGAGATCCAGTTGGAATTAAAGTCACCATGAATAAAGAAAGGCCAAAAGCACCAACAAAAGTAAGAAGTTTTACCATGGACCGACTATACTGAAAATTTGTACAAGATTTATTGAAAGTTGCAATACCTTTGACGAAGCTAACTAGGAAAAGCAATAAGTGAGTATGAAATGGAGAAGGGTGAAGAAATTTTTGTAGAATTAAATGAAGGAATGGTTATAGTACCTGCTTTATCACTTTGAAGGTATTAAGGAGATTTGGTAGTTTATAGTGATGCTTCTCATAAGGGAGTAGGATGTTTGTTGATGCGGCATAATAAAGTTATTGTATATGCACCCGGACAACCGAAACCTTATGAGCAGAAGTATCCTACTCACAATCAGGACTAACAGTAATCATATTCGCTTTGAATGATTGAGAAACATGATATGTTTGGAGAAAGGTATAAGATTTATACGGACCATAAGAGTTTGAAGTATGTATTCACGAGGAAAAGCAAATGTATTGGCAAGCGATAAGCAAAAAGGAGAGAATGAAAATAGAAACTGCACCAGAAGAATTACCTATGGAATTTTAGAAATTGGAATTGGAAGTCAGAATTCATAATCCCCAAGGATGGATCGTATGACTTTTCAGTCGAAGCTATTAAGGGAAAGATAAGGAGATGTCAAGAAAAGATAATGAATCACGATGTTAGCGATTAGTAATAGGAAATTTTAGCGATCATGATATCCCCAGGTTTTCTTTCAGCACTTGGATGTTACAAGTAAAAGAATTAAGAAATGAGATCCTACAGGGAATTCATAATATTAAGTATTTAAGTTATTGAAGAGATGCCAAGATATACGAGAATTTAAAGAAAAATAGTGATAACCAGGTAAAAGAAGGAAATTTCAAAATGGATTAGAAAGTGTTGGATATGTCAAATAATTAAGGCAAAGTATCGGAGGCCTAGTGGGCAAGGAAGACCAAAGAATGGTTTTACAAGAAGCGAATCGTAAAATGTACCAGTAACGTTGATGGAGAAAAGGAATGAAATTATGAGAGTATGTACTGATTATTGGGAGTTGGACAAGACAACAAATAAGAATAAGTGACTACTATAAAGAATTAATCACTTACGAGACCTAATTCAAGAAGTATATTATGTTTCGAGGAGTAACTTAAGATCCTACCTGAGAGCATATTAGAGATTACGATTAAAGTAAGTTATGAACATTGCAAGCTCCAGTAATATTATGTGAAATAACAAGTATATCAGTTGTCTATAAGAAATTAATGAACATGTTGTATAAGGAGTTTTCAGATAAGTGAATTGTATTTATTGATAACATCTTCAGCTATTCAGGGAACTATACGTT